>NW_027315834.1:35100672-35495672 GCF_026437365.1 Eucyclogobius newberryi | reverse complement strand
CATCGAAGAGACACATTGTCAAAGTTATACATGTTGTACTCCCCAAAGAGCTTCACTGCCGCTGCAAGAACTGACAAATCTGCTCCATTTCTGGGCTTAGAAAACCATTAAGGAGGAGTCTTATTCACACTCAGAATGACAGCATCCTGAGCTATTGATACAAAATGGCAAAACAAAGACAGGTGTAGTGTAAAGTCTATCGTTTTAATCTCCTTTCCACCACTGTTTAATAGGCATGACTGTGACCGTGGGCTGGCTCCTGGCTCATCCACAGTGCCTCCCTCCATTAGCAGAGCTGCCTCTTCCTAATTGGCTCTGCTCGCTCTGCTTCTGCCTCACATAGGGACTTCTTCTGTCATGGAGCTGTTGTTTCAGTCTGTGGCTTTTGTTATTCTATGGCTGTTGGAACAAGTGCGCAAATAACAACACAGCTGCCGGCGTGGTTGGATCTATGGACTTCAGGTTGTATGTCATAACTAGCTAATAGACCTGCGGAAATAGAAGGATCCCATATGTCTCCCAATATTCCCATTCAGCTACTGTTCATCAATCTTTTTTTGTGCCATCACATTTTTGTTTCAGTCAGTATTTTCCCAAGTCCCATTAGAAACCCAACGCTGGTGTGTTTTTTTCTCCACACCGACATTTGTTTGCACATACATTCATGAAAAACCCGGAGCTTATCCCAAAATGCACTTTGAAGAGTCGGCTGGGAAAGTAATCAGACCTGAAGCGGAGAGAGAGTTTTCAATCATGACCAAAGCGGGCATTATAGAAACAAGGTCTGACGGCACGTGGAGCTGGAGCATCAGCACTTCTGTAAGTACATGCTGACTCAGGTGGAATCACGTTCATGCATTTTATTCAATGTAGTGTTGAAAAATAATGATAAAATCGGTTGAGGAAACTGTAGATACAAAAATGTAATGACAACAATGCATCATACACAAGAGAGGTACTGAAAGGCCATGATTAGGGCCTGTACCTAATATTTTGCATAAAGACAAATATTTTTGTCCCAGTAGATCTATTGTTAAAGCATCTATTTGGGTGGAAATGAGACCACAGCGCTTTCTCTAAATCTAATCATAAACTGTTTACCGTATTTATTTTTTAAGTGTTTTGACTTAAACTTTAACGCATTTTAAACTTCTGGCTTCTAGCTACAAATATCCACAGAAACAATGATGAACAGGCAGAGGCGTGCCATTTGAGTCTGTCTGTGAAGCACTCCTACTTGATGATGCTATTTGTGGGTCAAAATCTGCTCATTAAAGTCATCCAGTGAGTGATGAATCACAAATCTGCCTACATATCATTGTTGCCATTGGCACCACAGTCATTAATGTGCCATAAAAAGCTGTTTCTGGCAGCGTAAATTCCCTTGCAATACAGAGAAAATAAACACTTGTATGTATGTATATGCAATCTATTGTAAATCGTGTCCGCAGGTGTAATGTGATAAATGTAAAAAATATAAGATTATAAGATGCAGCCTTATTGGACCCCATTTTCTGTTGAGCGCTATAGAAGCTAAAGCAGAATCATAAGACAAAAGAAATGAATGCATAAAGACAATCAATCACCAGCAGCAGCAGCAGTGTGTGTGAGTGTGTGTGTGTGTGTGCCCGTGTGTGTGTGCCCGTGTGTGTGTGTGTGTGTGTGTGTGTGCGTGCCCGTGTTTGTGTGTGTGTGTGTGTGTGCGTGCCCGTGTGTGTGTGTGTGTGTGTGTGTGTGCGTGCGTGCGTGTGTGTAGGTGCTTGTGTGTGCGTGCGTGCGTGCGTGTGTGTGTGTGCGTGTGTGTGCGTGTGTGCGTGTGCGTGCGTGTGTGTGTGTGCGTGTGTGCGTGTGTGCGCGTGTGTGTGGCCTCAGTCTTCTTCAGTGAACCAAGAGCTGCAACAATCTCATAACTTTCTCATTACGCCTCCAGTCTTTTATAGAAACGTTCTGCTCTTGCTTGGATAACAACCTGCTTTTGGGGACTGAAACACTTATTATTATAGATTTAACAGGCACTATGCCATACAGGCCACAAATGCAGAGGCAGTGAATATCCTTGAAACTAAACTTCTGCTTGCAGCAAACAGTGCGTCCCATTGAGGATCAACGACAGAAAAACCCATTTGTTTCCATGTCCATTGACACTTGTGTTAATCTGATGAAGAGGATTATAAAGTCGGGAGTTGTACATTGACACAATGGCTTTTGATTTATAGGTTTATTCTCTCTTTGCTGAAGAATCAGTTCATATTCAGGCAAAGAAAGTGTCAAGATGAATGAGTCCAAAATGATCACAGCTTCAAAAAGTCCTTGCCAAGATTGATAGATTAGTGCAATTACAACTTGGAGCATGTTGTTAGACATTGGAAAAGATGTGTGAAGAAAGTGTGGAAACGATGCAAACAATAATGACGCTCATGCCAAAAGCAAAGCTGCAGCACAGCTCCATCTGCTGGTGATTTAAAGTGCTTAACAAACCGCCTTTCTCTCAAATCTAAGATACAGTTGTCTCCATTAAGACGTGGGATTGACTGTGGACGTAATTATTAATGTAATTATGTTTTGCTATAATAACGTTTTATGCAAACATTTACTCAAATTATATTTGTGGTTTTCAGTTCGCTGTGTTGTGAACGCCATGTTAATGACTTTTGACCTTTGAAAATATTTGTTTAAATAGTCCTTTTATATTGGAACAGTTTTTCATCACTCTGAAATACTTGGTTAAAGTTTAAAAATTAAACTGTAAAACTGCCTTCTGACTGTGCTATTTTATTCATCCACAAGATGGCAGAATTGTACACAAATATAATGTTGAAAACATGTTAACTCTGTTGACATACACGTTATAGCTTAAACTATCTTAGGAACTAGTACAATATACATTTGGTGAACTGCCACATTGGAAGATTGAAAAACTGTTGAAAGATTGTCAGGAAATATATTTCTTATGATCTTGATGTGTTTTTTTTTTTTTTGCCTGTTTCCTCAAAAACATCTCTAGAACTGTACTTTGGGCCATACAATAACAGCCTGGTCAGTCACAACACAACTGTGTTTGGCCCCATGGACTCTCTGAGAAGAGGACACAACCTTTAGCCGTGTGACATTTCACAGCTCCAGCTTCTGTGTTGAACACAACAGCCTGCAGCCTGCTGGCTCTAGGTCCAGAGGACTCTTTTGAGTTGAAAAGGCAAGATAATAGAATATTATGCATATTACAATTAATGGGAAATAAGTATACACAATTGGAATACAATGCACAGCTCAATCCGGTCAAGCTATTTGTGGCGATACGCATATTTACAGAAGCTTAGAGTTAGGCTGTCAGATCAGATTTATGGTTTGTTGTACCACTTGTATGTAACGTACTTACAGGGTCGTGTCACTTTTCTTTTCCTCATATGACCCGCCACTGTTTTCAGCTATTTTGTTTATAAAGACATCCCCCCCCTCACTCCTGAATCGTTCTGCTCTAAGTGCTGGTGCTGGTGTCCACTGGGACTGTAGGGGATAAAAAAGGAAGAGGAGGACAAACCTCACAAACCTCATTCACCTCTCAGAACATAGACATCAACAATTTGTCACGCGATGGCAACTCCTTTGTAAATATCTCTCTCTCTCTCTCTCTCTCTCTCTCTCTCTCTCTCTCTCTCTCTCTCTCTCTCTCTCTCTCTCTCTCTCTCTCTCTCTATATATATATATATATATATATATATATATGTATATATATATATATATATATATATATATATATATATATATAAATATATATATATATATAGAGAGAGAGAGAGAGAGAGAGAGAGATAGAGAGAGAGAGAGAGAGAGAGAGAGAGAGAGAGAGTAGATATATGGCTATTACATTGGTCATACAACAGAGTTCAAATCTAGGCAGATACTAAGTTGTCTACTCTAGTGTCAGTCATCTCCTCTTTACATTACCTCTTTAAGTCTCTCATAATTGCTTCCTTCCTCTGGAGAAATGTCTTGCTGCACCATTTGCCATTTAAATATCAATGTTGCTTCAGGGTGTACACTGTATCACTTCTCCAAGGTGCTTGAAATGGAGCTTTTACAAAATAGAGCAGTTTGATTTTGTGCAGTTTCTTTTCACACATTATTGCATATATAACATTTCTTATGACAGGATCACAAGAGGCCAACATTCAAATCTACACTATTTACAGCCATTGCAGCCGACTAATCATTCAACATTCATCAGAGTTCCTTTGTGTTTAGCCCATTTATTTACAGATTAAAGATTCCCCAATTGCAACAGGCAGTAAAATATGTAATGACCTGTACCTTTCTGATTGGTGCCTACAGAACTTTCATATGTATCATACAATTGTACAATTAACTGGGACAGTGTGATCCTCAAAAAGCTGGCAAATCCCAAGCTCAGGGTTGTGTCAGGGGGTGTCTGTCAATTCACTATAGCAATTGCTGCCTATTTAGAATAAAAGCTGTGGCCACAAGGAAAGAGAAATGAATAGGTTTACAAATTACAAAATTATATATAATGTAATGCCTTGACGTATTTACACCCCAGTGAAATGGATATGTGTAGTTGACCCAGTTGATGAGTTGTGGCCATGTTTGTGTTCTAGCAGAGCCTGACATCAGCACTGAGCAGGAAAGACTACAGAGAGGCCCAGCATGAGAGCTCGTCCAATCACAAGCAGGGTTAGGCCGCGCAGTCGGGTATTTGTCACATTGTGGGGACTAAAGACTGAACATTCTCAATTCATGGGGACCCCATCTCTTTTATAGGGACCAAAATATTGACATAAATCTTCTATTTCTTGTAAGGATGTCACGTTATCCCATTTTAGCGTTACAATTATTGTGAGGAAAAACACAATTGTTGGCACTATGATCAGACCTTAATTTGCTTTCCTTCACAATTCTAACTTAATAAAATCAATGTTTCTGAATGAAAGGTGATATTGTTGATATTGTCTCATAAAATGCCGGATAAAACTGTATTTCACCATTAACAGTGCACTGCAGACTGTTTTTTGACATTGCCTCTCAATATTAGATCTATGTATTTGGGCCTCAAAACTCCTGCCATAGACACAACCCACACATACATTTGTACATACTTTTCGCAGCAGGAAAAAAGGCCATGGCAAAGAAGTGATGACACAAACATCACCAACGATCAAGGACTGGACTGACATTATTACAGACATCAGACAAATTGAAAAAAATGACATTCAGACTTAATTGGGAAATGGACAAATGTAACAGACTTTGGACTAAATGGGACTCTTATTTTATTTATTTTTTCTGTTGAAGATGATTTGATGTCCGCTTGTATTTTTACGTATTAATGCAATTTGATTTTTTTGGAGAATATATTATTACTGAATTACTCAATTAATACTTGCTGCCTACGACTCACGCAATTATTATGTTTAGTTATTATTATTTTTTTATATATTGTGACTTGACTAATCACGATACTCTTGACATATCTAATTATTAGCATCAAGAACTTGGTTTCATGTTCACACAAGGGTTAAAATATGTTAAAAGTCAAGGTTTAGTTTAAGGTTAGGCAAGTAGTGACTATTAGTATTTAATTACCGCCTTTAGCTTTGATTACAGCGCACATTTGCTGTGGCATAGTTTCATAAGCTTCTGCAATATTAAAATATATATATTTCCATCCAGTGTTGCTTTATTTCTAACCAGTTGATCTTGTATTGTTGATGTGAGAGAGTGACCACTGCACAAAGTCTTCTCCAGCTCAAACACTCTCACTGGGGCTCAGATCTGTAGTACATTAGTTTCTGCTTCTCCTTAGATATTTTCTCTGCTCGATGCCAATGATTTGACCCTTCACAAACACGCTGACATCTTTTCCATGACCACGAGATTTGTCCTTCCACATGTTTGTTTCAGAAATGAGAAGCCGCTCACTGCATCAGTCGGGTTTAAAGAGGAGAGGACCTACTGTATTTGCTTGAATCTAAGTGGAAGTGGTAGAGAAGTTACAAAACAAAGCTTGTGTCTGAAGCGATGCATAAAGGCAGGGTTCATATCAAGTGCTGTTTTTTTAACTCCCGTCCTTGCTTAGGCTTTGAAAAGTCATTAAAACACGCTTATATATCAGTGCAAATTTACACACGCTCACTCTTTTGCCCTCACAGGTGGGCACTGCTTAGATTTTTTCCCCCAGCCAACACACTTTATCTCAGAAATTCTCTTCATTTCAGACGGAAGTTTATGTCTGTCCAAAAGACGCCCTGTAGTGGTTAAAGGAGTCTTCTTAAGGTTCAAGTAAATCCTCTGGGAAATGACTGTGAGACAATGTAATGTCCCCAAAAGCATGTGAACCCTACATATGTGTGTGAGTGTGTGTGACCTGTGTGAAACGTGGCCTGCCGCTGCGTCCGGGCACCACAGCCCCCTCCCCCCCGACCGGGCACCACACCCCCCCACGGAGAGTGTCTAATCAAACACAGGGAGGGCAAACCGGCAGGAAATGATTTTTCTTTGATTACGGAGCCTTAGTGTTCAAGTGATGACATGTAAGACAATAAGGTGCGTATATAAGAAGGCAGATTAGCATTGTTGATGTTTTAAGATGAACAACATTTGAAGTAGTTTATAAAATAAGAGCAAAACAAATGTGTAAAAAGTGAAATTTTACGGCCTTTTCACATTTATCTGATACTAAAACCAAGTAATAATACATTTGAATGTTTTAACATGTTTCTGTTGGATTGATAAAGGAATTTTATTTAAGGTTTTCAAGATTATTCAGTTAATTGTGATTCTTCAGGTCACAGTATAATAAGAGATGATTGTAGGTTGAAACAATAAGCGTAATTCAATCTAGATTTCCAAAAAGTCAAATGTCAAGTATTTTTATGTGGCTGTTTGATTTCGGAAAACTAGACTTGTGAAAGAAAGCAAATGATGGATTACACTCTTGTTTGGTCATTTGTAACAGTTACATTTGTTAGTGTTATTAGTGTTACAATTATTGCCAGAAGAAACATTACGATTCAACAATCATTATTTTCAAATCCTGAACTAAAACAAAAACACAATTATCGATTAAACTATCATTTTGACATAACCCTATTGACATAATGTCGTCTGAATAGTGTCATCTGGATATCGGGTTTCATTTGAGTTAATATCGGCCATGCATCCGTACATAGAAGTAAACAATGGAGTTTAGAAGGGAATTTAGACCTGCAATTTAAAACGTTGGCCTGAATTTAAAGTTTACACCATATTTAGTTCAGACACGGTTTCTGAGGACTTGATCGGGCATATTTTTCTACTTTCGGGACACTTGCAGACTTGAGTTAGTTACGTTTTAGCTTCTCATTACTCCAGTACGAATACTTTTGACTTTTGTGTGTGTAAAACGTGAGCTTAACGTGTGGATGTGAAAAGCCAGTCACATCAGCAGCATGAGGCAAATGCTGTGTAGCTGCTGTGTGTGCATGTGACAGAGACGAGGCCTAGCGGTAAGGTGAAAGAGAGAGAGAGAAACGGGCCATTCTGGGTCATGTGACTGTAATGTGATGGTTTCCTTGGTTTGCACGGTTACTACTACCGCGTACGTTGCCAGTGCTCAAAACGTATCTAAATGAGATTGCTGCATTTTTTCTTTTCCATGATCTTGTCACTTACTTTGTCACGATGCAAGTTCTAAATGTTTTTCCCATCACATTTCTGTTACGATCATATGTTGAAAGAATAGCGTATATGAATGTCACTAAAAAGCTATATACAATTTCTGAAAATCTTATCCAAAACCAACAAATGACATGAAATGGATTTGTTTGAAGTTGGGCTGACATTAATGCTGTTAATGCTGCTGTTATAAGTGTCTTTTTATCTCCAGCTCTTCAGATGTGACTTATATACCTCTGAGGATTGGACAGCGTCTCTCTCTAATTATCCACTTCTCCCTGTTGGCTTTCATCTCCATTGAAACCGTTCTCTCCTCACCTTGGCCCTGTCGCCGCGGTAACCTATAGGTGCTGGTCGAGCCTCAGGTGCCAGGGCGAGACAAAAGAGAGCAAAAACAATGAACAGAGAATATGCATGCTTCAGGATACCAGGCAGAAATGTCATAATAAAACATTGCAAAAGCCGTAAAAGGGACATGAGGGAGGGCGACGTGCCAAAATGTTTCCAGAACACAGAGAGCTATTTCAATTTGACCACAATTCATGAACACTGAGTGGCTCTGACGATCTTCTTCTGAGAGTTCACACTTCACATTATGATATACAAAGGCTGAAAAGGTCGAGTGGGAGAGAAAAGTGTCTTGTCTTTGAGCATAACACTGCATTTAGCACAACACAGTGAATCACAATATGACTGCGTTACAAAAAAAGCAGATTGTCGCAAGGATCAGTTCATTAATCAATTTGTAGCTCTACTTTAAATACATCACTTGACATTTTGTAAAGTCAGACTGGTGAATTAGCCAATAACTAATTAATTATTGACAAAAAGCCTCATTGCCTTAAAGGACTGATTGTTCACTTGCTGCCCAATATCACAGATCGTGTGTTATTGCCAATGCCAGATTAATTGAAAAAAACTTTATTTTAAAACATTAAACGTTTGGATTTGGACTGAATATATTATCCCCTACTGCCCTGAGATGCCTCCAGAAACGATGTAGTCATGTGGGTAAACATGAGGCAGGCGAGTGTCTGTCTACTATTCAAAGCAGACTTGGCCTCTCTTCACTTGAGGGGGTGGTTTGCTGCGACCTACTTTCATTGCAGGACTAGAGCTGTCAGTCATGGAGCTGTGCGTCAGCTTCAAAATAATACAAAAATTGAGGTTGCTATTGCCTCAGCCCTGTCTGTTTTTCTTACAACAGTTTAGATATACTGTAGATCCACCCCTCTGGGCTGTTGATGAAAAGCAGATATTTGAGATCAAATGAATATTCAATTGAAAAAAAAAATATATATATAATATCAATAGCTTTGATAATAGTGATAAAGATTCTTATTTGCAGTGATAAACGCAAATCTGCAGATGTACATACTTAAATCGGTTAGCAGGAATATATCGCAATAACAAAGGACAATATATTGCTTCAGAAAATATTACAATGAACAATAATATTGAAACTACTTTATGCCACTGACGCAACAACCTTATAGCAGGAGAATCCCAGTAAATTCCTTTATAAGAACCATATAGTGAAGAAAATATGAGCTGCAATAAATACAAATAGCGCAATCAAATTCACAAGTTTCTTTGGAGTCCATAATGAGTCATAGAAGTTATGCAAATGCGTCTCTCTATTTCCCGGGAACTCCTCGGGATCTGCCCAAAGGAGCTGGAGGAAGTGTCTGTGGAGAGACTGCCCACACCTCGCCGCAGATAAAGCAGGACGGATGGATGACCATTTAGCCAACATGTGCTTATTCCTAAAGACTCTTGCAGATTGTTTTGTCTAATATGCCTAATATGTCTGTCTGTATGATGTGATGTCTAAATATAGTGCAGACATGTCAGACAGGGCAAAATGTGTCATAGTTACGGCATCACACTTCAGACGTGTTCACTGACAAACACAATTAGTCCTCCAGACAGCTCTCCTGACTGTTTTTGTTGAATTTGTAAACTATTACACCCAAATCTGACTAGATCGTGACCACACATTTAACAAAACATCACATATTCAATTGTTGTCTTGATATGTGCACTCGCTGTACATTTTATGGACTACTTTGCACTGCTACTTTCTCTTAATGGCGGTAATATAATGTTGATATGCCAAACGAGCATTGGTGTCTTAGTCATCAAGATGCTAATTATGGTTATATCAGTAATTTAACAGTGTGTTTCTGCCGAGAGGAGCAGATTAACCAGATCTGCTGCTAATTCAGATTCATGTGTAATAAACGTAAGGCTCTGTCGTGTATTGAGCTCAGAGTAGCCTGAAGCTTGTGTCCTATTTAAAGGCAGTAAACCTGTGATGCTCACATGCGTCTGCTGCGACTGTCACAGACTCGGGCAGGAGTCCCACTCAAACACCTCATTGTTACATTTACTGACGTCATTTACTGAGTAATGCTCCCACTTCTGTATGAATGATTTCACTTTCTGCAAGACGGCAGCACAAACGCTAGAGTTGTTCAAAGTCTACACAGGATAAAAGTGACTCTTTGATGAACATTTACTCTTTATCCGTTAACTGCAGCAGTACAAACAGTTGAAATGTTAATTCTGCCAAATGATAAAATACTGTATAAACGCTTTAAAATAGTGTGAGCAAAAACATTCTATATTCTGGAATGAAGGCAAAAGTGAAGAGGAACATAATGTGATTTCAAGGGAGAAACATGGATTAACCTCATAATATCACAAAATATGGCAAATCAAACTGGTTTTGTCAAATGAAAACCACGTTGATACATGTGAGTGATTTCAGTATTTTACATTATTTAATACAGTATATGACAAGTTCTCTGATATTGAGCCCACAACCGTTTTTTTTCTATTTAGTTTTCTTCTTCTCGTTGTACCTACAGATATATTACATATTTTATCACAAATGATAATTTTCATCAATCTCTTATGCAATTTCGCGACACATTTTAGTTTTATTGTTTCCTTCCTATTTTACAGTGAAGCAAACTGACTGATTTTTCTACAATGAGAATTCAAAATGCTTATTTTTCTGTTATAAAGACTTAAACACAATGTAATTGTTCATGTCAACAATACCATGGTCTGCTTCAATTTGTGTCCAGTCGTCTCTATTCTGGGATTCTAAACATTATGATCTTCAAGGCTCTATATTGTAATTAGAGATAGCATTTCAGTTAAAAATATACCATAATACGATTTACTCCACAACCACAACACACTGAGAGACTAGTCCTGCCTCAAGTCCCCTGCACGTTTTGTCTCTGTATCTGTATATCTAATATATAAATATGTTGTAAACCCAATATTGCCAATTATGACTATTATATTTTCTTGTTTTAATGATACTGATGTCCACAATTGTCCTCCAGAAACAGTATCACTGCATTGAACAAATCCCAGTCGAACAGATAAATACAGACAGGGCCGAAAGAAGATAAAACATTTACTCATTATTTTTGATTCCTTTAGCAGTGATGAGCAATATCTTTGAGTAGATGTTGCACTGAGTGACACAGTGATGGCGTATATATATGTGGAGTGGTGGGCAGAGAAAGGGCGAGGATGACTCCACTCCCTGCGCTCTCAAACACACAGCTGTGGGAGGAGAGGGAGTGCTCGTCCTGTCTTAGAAATGCACACTATCATTACAGAGGAGCACAAAGCCACACAATGCTGTTAACAAATGCTAACTAACACTTGATGCAAATTAAGTGGTGCCACCTGCAGACCACAGCTTCACTGGCCAAATAACGTCACTGTGAGCTGAACTCTGACATGTGCTTATTACAGTCCAGAGGGTTAAGATGTTTCATTTTAAGACACTGGTTCGTTCAGCTCTGTTTCTTTTAAAAGTGATTTGTTTTAGTCTAGTAGTCGTTTACTTTATTTAGATGCAATCATGACTGGGAGATCACAGTGTCACATTTTAGTATTATAGTTATTGTAAGAAAAACAACACCATTTTACAAATATTCACACAATTATTGATATGGAATTGATAAAAAATAAATCACACATTGTGGCAACCATTCCTCTAGTACGGGACCTTTTGAAACTGAAAGATGAAGTAAAGTTAACGTGACATCATCGGCCAAAAAAAAATTATAAATTTAAAAAATATATATTTTAAAACCTTTAAAATTATAATTAAACTTAAAATAACTTCCTGCTTCTAAAATTGTAACAAATAATACATAATTCATATTATATGACCTGCATAATCGCAATTATTGATTAACCACATAATCTTGTCAAGTACACTGTCTTGTAATATGTTGCTTGATTAATCTAAAATAAATTGTGTTCGTCAACAGTGTTAATCTATATAATATGTGCATTAATTAATTTGTGATTTTAACAAATTTTTCCTGTTGTGTGAAGCACTTTGAATTGCCTTGTGTATGAAATGAGGTCTACAAATAAACTTGCCATACCTTGCCTTGCCTAGTCGTTTACAAGTCATACAGGAAAAAATTATAATTCCAGCAAAATATCTCATATTATTAATATTCTAAATATTTTTTTAAAAAGGGAGATGGGAAGAAGTAAGTTATGGAATCACATTCCTTTCTCTGACAATTCAATATCATCCAGTGTCCGGTTGAGTCGGAATTCTGTTAACTTTGTGTAGAATGAGGAAAAAGTCTGATGATATGATATAAAGTGGATTTTTTATGTCGGCAAAGGTAAGTTCATTTGTGTACAATGTAATTCAAAGTGCTTCACGCAATAGGAAAAAAAATGCATTAAAATGTTAAACGTTCATGAGACCAACAAGTCTCTGGGTGGCTTGAAATGACTTTGTCTTTGTAAAATTTCTTTGCCGTTGAGATCGGCAGACTTATGTTAATGAATGCAACTGGAAGGAGGATTTCAATGGAAGGCAACTTCAGGTGGATAGGCCAACGCGAAAACTAATTATTGATATAATTAAAATGTTTTCGAAGTAAAATACGGCAATAGCTTTCTGTTTATCTCAAGCAAACAAACAATAATATAACATTTTATTGAACATATTGCTGTGGTTGCAGCGATACAAAACATGGCTTTTCCACTTTTCACCAAAACTGTGTCATTGAAAGTGCTGTTGCTTGTATCACATTTTTTATTTTAATTTTCTAACATCAGGGAGATATGGGAAGACCTACTGCATGGAACCATGGGAATATTCCATTCCATTACACTCAGACAAACAAAGGGAGCAGTTATATTTGCCCTTCAGAATTCAACCTTCATTTAAATCATGTCACAATCAGACAGCAACAATCATTTAAGTTAGTTTATGCCATTAGTCACTATAAAGCCACATACAATCCTTTTGGGAATTAATTGTATTTAGGTTGTCAATGGTTGGGAAAAATATGATTCACTCTACTTTTTAAGCATCAAGCTCAAAATAAAACTTCAAATGAGAAATATACCAGCACAGGAAGAAAGGTCTGATTGGATTAATAATAATCATTATTCAGCTCACAGAACTAAAAAATAATAATGAAAATAACCAATCGTTAATTTCATTCAATCCACTACACAAACACACACAAAAATCATGTTAACGGCATCTTTAATTCATATTAATTATTTTTGTATACAGAAAAATGTATAGTGGCTGATTTCAATTGTCTATTTAACAATTAGATTGTCAATGTGTCATTAATTGCAAGTGAAATTGCGATTCATCTCACAATAATCGTGACACTATCATTTTGTATTATAAGATAAGCCTTTATTTGTCCCACAATGGGGAAATTCCTGTTATTGTGACGTCCACAGCAGTAAATATGCAAAATGTGGAGCACATCATGTCACTCCATCATTCAGTAATATAGTAATATAGTAATATAGTAATACGAGCTGGCCAAAGCCAGTGACATCATGCTCTATTTCTGCCTCTGGAGTAGATCAGAGAAAGGCTAAAAGGAATCCATTAAGGACCAGGATCATCATCCTGATAGCAATTAGTGATGTCATAGCCTTTGTGGTCATACTTTAGGATGTCAATATGGTATTTCTTATTAACTCGTTCAGATTTGATTAAAGCTTGAAGCTGTAATATAGAAGGAAAAGATAAAAGTAGCCTTTATTACCTAATTTCACCTGTTTGCAAACGCCCAATTTACACATCTCCAGCACCACTACACATATATATATATATATATATATATATATATATATATATATATATATATATATATATATATATATATATATATATATATATATATTATAGTTAACTACTAGTTATAGTTAGTTATATATAGTTATATATATATATATAGGGTGAATGTTTACTGACCTAAAGCCATTAAATCCCAGTTGTAGTATCTATCTGGCCTTAAGCACCTCACACAAGAAGCACCAGACTTTTAATCCACTGGGGCAGAAGCAGACTGAAGAAGGAAGTGAAGAAGGGCTGTGGACTGAGATTTGAGGATTTTCTGCCTTTTTGCCACAGGGGTTGAGTAATGCCCACATTGGTGGTGCAAAATCCCCAACCCTTTTCCTTTTCCCCTCTCGTAAGTATGCATATGCATCAGGAGGAAACATGAATGCAAAATTCAAAATAAATAACTGGTATGATAATGTTGGTTCTGTAATATGCTGCTGTCTCCACTAACACACTGCACTTTTATTCTCACTGATCCAAAGACCAAGCCCCTGTTAGACTAGAGCCAATTTGCTAAACCAGTCAAAGACACAAACTAGTGATCTCATGATGTCAGTGAAAAAAAACTTTGGAGAGATTTCTTTGGACTATGTATGTATGTATGTATGTATGTATGTATGTATGTATGTATGTATGTATTTGAATAACACTCATTGAATTCCCAAAGGTCAAATCAAAGTTATTGGGCAGAGTTCAAACAAAATACATGAAAAACAAAGGGACAGTTGATTGAGACACAACCCTGCTGGTCACTAAAGGGGGGCGAGACGCTTCTTTGACTTCACATTATACTTCAGTTGTATTTAATGGTATGATAATAAATCATCTATGAAAACAATTGATCAAAAGTGTTCATAGCATTTTATATTGAGCAATGGAAAACCAATTGTTTGACCAGCATTAAGATGACGGCATAAATCCATTTATCTGTTCATAATGTGTGTGGGGTCTGGGGTGGAGAAGGGGAGTAGGCTAAGGATGGGATCAGTTATTATGTTGCATCGTAAAATAAGATGCATTATAGCTAACTTCCACCTCATTGATACACACACTAGCCCGTGGCCTGCAGTTAATGTGAACTGGAGCACAGACAAAAACGATAATGATGGAGAATCATGTGCTGCTCTGATGCCGAGGACCAGCTGACTGGATGACTGCTCTTGGGGCCAACAGGCTTTCTTTTCTTCACACAGCAGAGACACTGTGAGAGGATCCAACAGTCACTGACTTATCTCAACCACGCTCTTTGATTCTGTCTCTCTATTCACTCGCATTCTGCAAGTATGTGTTCAAATAATAATCTAAATTCTATTCTTGTTTACAATTTCCTCACGGATACTGTTTTTATCATTCTACCTCCAGGCACTCAAGGAATCATTCACACACATACACCAGTGTAAAAAGTAATTATGACCGAATGAAATAAACAAGAATTTGTTCCTAACATGCTAATTTAGGCAAAATGGAAAATCGCTTGGGCAAAAGGTCTTTTAAACATCTTCTCATCAAATACAAGTAAGTTCCAGTCTGCTGTGGCCAACACTCATAATATATAGATAGTGTGTCAAGTTGCTCTCTTTGCTACAGACAGACCTGTGCCATTTTACTACTGTGTATGTGACCACAACTTTAGTAAAAACAAAAGCACAACACAATCTAAATAAAACATTCTGATTTAAAAATACAGATTTGATGATTAGTCGAAGCTTGATTAAAGTTTGAATGTGAAATCACACCACAGCTAATGGAACACAGTGTGTCGCCTACAAAGTCTTTAGTCTCCACAGCAAACCTCCAGAGTCTTCTGGAAACAGAGCATGTGATTAGAATTACTGACACACTTTCACAAAGTGCTAATCTCTACTTACTGTAGAAATTACACAGCAGAAGGCGTCTATTATCTACACACGGTTTAATTTGTATCTCCACATTATCTGTTTTACTCCCATAAGTAAGCAATGCCATGGAGTTAAATAAAGATTGCAGTCACTTTGGTGTTCATCCACAGCTTGAGGTAGTGCTCTATATACAGGACATGCTGTAAGTCATTCTTCGAGTAGTAAGATGTTGAATGCTATTATGCTCAAAAGCAGGGCCCAAAAGCAGTCACAACTGGATATGAGCAGTTCTTGCTATGACAGGTGTGTTACCTGTGGCAGGGCAGAGCTGAGCTGGCGCTGCAGTGAGTCCCTGTCGTACATGACGTCCTGCAGGTGCTGCTGAGCCAGGCCCAGACTCTCCTGCGTCTCCCTCAGAGTGTCCAGCAGCCGATCCCGCTCGTCCAGCATGTTGACCATCAGCTGCTCAAAGTGAGAGTCGGGGTCCGACGAACTGCTCTGAGAGCCGCGCTGGCTCAGGGCAGTGTCCTCACTGATGGTGGGCATCACCTCACACATCATCTTGGCTCTGAAAAAGGGGAAATAAAGAATATCAAATGTTCATAAAAGGTCAAGAGCCGCTCTATATAAATGTAAATTTTACCATCAGACAGCCACTGTACAATATGCCATTGAGATAAGTCAGAGTATAAGAAAAGAACAGAGCACATGTAATTATAACCAGCTCATTCATGTACCGTGGCAAAAATATCCATTATTATTGTTTGTATTATAGAGAGTGCTGGTGACTGAGCTAATGACCGCCGCGGCTGCTGCATCAGCATTTCAAAGCTGCAGAGATGTCTTGGATTTCACGCTTGTGCTGGTTAATGGGCCAGCCTAGAACCAGTTGCATAATACACTGTATTTATACTATACAATAGTGGTTATGTGGAGCCATACTACCAAGTCTCTTGAGAGTATAGTGAAAGTCTCTGGACTGGGAGTCATCCAAACCAACAGAATGTCATTGAGCTTGAGGTATGGTCACTGCCATTGCAACAATCCAATAATGATCACTGTAAAATTATAAACTTGAGAGTCATTGAGGATGAGTTTGTGTAATAAGAAATTAATTACAAATTACACTTTTATGAATTAATAAAATATGTGAATAAATAAACAAAATAGCGTGTCACAATAGATTATGGCTCTATTAAATCCCTCTTAATACCCATTTATGTTGGAAAGTCTGCCCCTTACGAAGAGGTCAGTGTGCCAGCACATGCATGTTGAAATAGCTGATCCTGGACATAGACATTTCCCATAGATAAACTCTGTGGCATAATGGGCGATCTGTGAGTCACAGCGTGGATTGGCGGTCCACTAGAGTTTCCCATATTGTGCCCAGGCATTTGGCCAGACTCCCCCAGTTCTGCATTCAGCCTCCATCAGCTGCCATTTAGACCTGAGAGACTGGGCCGGCAGCCTGCAGCCTGGATCAGCACACGCTTATGTCACAAGACTGTGTTAGCCTGGAGAAAAGGCTTATCTAAAGAATTGAGGATCAGGGGAAGGATTCTAACAAGGAAGTGGACGTTTGACCCTGCTAGATCAATAGTTGTAAGGATGTGTACAGAGAAAGCTCTCAGGATTAAAACAATATCTCTATGTGAGGAGAGAAAGGTGGGTGAGAGACAGCCAGAGAAAGACACATCTTTTAACATTCGTGTTTTAAATGTTGTTTGTGTCATTTCAGGTCACTCTTTTAGTCACCTTACATGTAACGGTGTATCGGTGTGTAACGGTGTTATATCAAGCCTCCAAAGTCTCCTAAACCTGATCACATATTAAATGTATTATATTTTACTGATTGCACGGCCTTATTTTGGGCCGTACAATCAGTATAATCAGAATAATTGCACTAAACCACTTCTAGTTGTGTCATAATAAATCTGTGCACAATAATGATCATTTTCTGTCACAATAAAACAAGTATAAGTCAAAATAATGCAGAATATTTCCCAAAAAACAGAATGTAGTGCAGCTGGTCATGATGTTAGATGTGCTGATGAAATTATGCAGGACTGACAACAGTGCAGAGGATGCTCAGTTAAACCGAGGGCCACAGATGCAGCACACAAGCAGGGATCACTGGCTGTTCTCCCCATGCCATATGCCAATCAATAAATTATTCAGCACAAGAAGTAAAAGTTTCCCTAATCAGTGCGGAAAATCTTGCCCTTTTCTGCCTCTTAGCCTCATTCATAAACACTTGGCTCTTAAATTGAGAGTTGCATCCAATGAACACAGATTAAAAATATAAGTACATTTTCCCAAACATAATAATGGAGTTATTGATTGGTGTTTTGGTTGGCGTTGGCATAAGCAAATGTCATAAATCTCTGTAGCTATATTGTTAAAAGAAAACAGGAGCTACGATAATTAAAAGCAGAACAAAATAAATACGTATGTAATTAGCATCCAAACTGAGTCATAATAGTTTCTTATTTGACCCCCCACAGTTCAAATATTGTCATACTACTACTACAAGAAAAAAAATCCCCACTTGCGCATCTTAAAGGCGCAATGGACGATTTTTCGGCGATTTGAGAACTCAGGTGGAAGTGCGCATGCGCACTCCCCCGTGCGGACTGATACAACACACACGTGCGTTTGTTTATTAGCGCGACGGATCACATTGCATCTCTCGTCTCCCGTAGATTTTAGTCTACTTCTGAGTCAGCTCGATCAGTCTTTCTCCGTCTTCATTTGTCCCGTACACTGAGGGAACTATATTATGATAGATCAATGCGCTTAGACACGCGGAAATGTGGGATGAGCCGCACGCGGCTGCAGGTGAGCGGTAGGTGCATTTTATGATTGATACGTGGCAGGACTAATCGGCAGTCCACGCCACGAGGAAATAAGACTCAAATTTATGCCAAAAAAATCGTCCATTCAACGTTTAATTTTAATTTTACACACAATGACTATTTACCCCAAAAAATAACGTTCCAGCTTTTATTCATTGGACGAGGCAAAATGAGCCTGAAATCAGTAGAAAAATATTTAACATGAGTGACTGGCTGATCTTAATTGTTTCACATGAGGAATGGCCAGTCCATATAATGAGAGTGAGAAAAATGTGTATGTCTATTATGCAGATTAAAGCACTGGCAACACGGAGTAAGTTGTGATTGTAGTTCTTATTTAAAACCAGGAGTGCAGGCGACATTCCCTCCCTTTAAACGAGAAAAATATGACGCACAGTGGTAGTGTTAACATCGTGATGATGAATCATTTGTATGGAAGTTATCAGTTTAGCATGTACACGTTAAATAGAAACCACAACACGTATCCCATGTCATTAGCAGAAACAGATAAGAACCAGCCGACCAAACAAAACCTCAGCGCGCACTTGAGCAGTTTGTGGCATGCATATGGGGCACATTCAGCACTATTCTCCAGCTGGAAACATCAAAAACCTGCACTGCCTGAAAAGTGTGGAGCAGGCAGAGTATAACCCTCTGTGTCTTTGGAAATAAGACTTCAAAAGACACAAAACACATTTAATGTCATTTTTCAAGCTTTTGTTATAAGGAGACGTAACTCATTGGGGGCTCAGATTGTGTTGTGCATATACATCAGATTAAAAGATCATTATGAATCCACTCTTTTGTATATAAGGGGCCCACCATTATTGCTTTCCATGGAAAGCCACACTATTCACATTAACATAGCATGTATTTGCTGAACATGTGCAAGGTTGTAAATAGCTTTAATCCCAATGTAATACAAGAAGAAAAGAGTAATGGGCCAGGTAACCGACTATATAGTAGCCTTTAAATTATGTTTAGGTTTCATATCTTGACATGTAGCTGAGTGCATCTGCAGACTATAATCATAATGGAAACAACACTAGGATCTACATCAAAATGACAGGTGGTAAAAGTGTGACACAGCATTTTTCTGAATGGAGCAGTCCAGATGGAATCGTGTACTGCTAGTGCCCACAAATCTTGTTCATGTCTGCCTGTCTCGAGAACCTTTAATAACCACAATGGGGCTTTCCAAGCAAAATAGAATAAGATTGAATTAGATTATGCCATTGTGTGCTTGTAGTGGTGTTTGAAAAGCATTAATTTATTATATTTTTGTTTTGTTTTTTGATAGGAACTGTTTTAATGAACATCTGCAACTAGATTAGCCCAGTTAGTGTTGAATAATTTGCTCAAACATGTAGGAGTTCATCATAGTAGTAGGTCTGCTTCTCTCATTGACCCAGTATCTTTGGGAGGAAAAAACAAGAATGAATCATGAACTGAATGGAAGGGCTAGAGTAAGGTTCAGCCAGCATCCATTAGTGAGCCAGAAAGCCTGTGCATCAAGTCACTGTTCATAATATGTGTGTGAGTGCATTTATCTGGTGCTGCTGTGAGCATCTGTGGCGGCAGAGGAAGGAGGGGCCAGGCATGATGCGCCTTCTGATGTGAGCCAGTGTGTGGTCATCGGCTGTGAGTTCATCTGAAAATAAGTCTCTGTATGTGCACATGAAAGAGCCCACTTTAACATCAACCATAGTCCCCTGCAGCAAGGTCACGGGATCCCTCAATCAATAGGCACTGAAGAAGTGATTGAGATGGACAACAAGAGGCCTAGAAAAGCTCAACAAACTACAATCCTGCTCAGAACTATTGTGATGTATAGATATTATGTATTAATATTTTATCTGTTTAACGCAATATTACGTTCAAGGCCATTGTGTAAAATGCCCCTAAACTATTATATTACTACTTCTACTACTACTGCTACTACTACTACTACTGCTGCTTCTACTGCTGCTGCTGCTGCTGCTGCTGCTGCTGCTGCTACTACTACTACTACTACTACTACTGCTACTAGTACTACTGCTACTACTACTACTGCTACTACTACTGCTACTACTACTACTGCTACTACTACTACTACTACTGCTTCTGCTGCTGCTGCTACTACTACTACTACTACTACTACTGCTACTAGTACTACTGCTACTACTACTACTGCTACTACTACTGCTACTACTACTACTGCTACTACTACTACTACTACTACTACTGCTGCTGCTGCTGCTGCTGCTGCTGCTGCTACAGGTAGCTCCTCTTCAGTAAACGTACCTGCATCTTCACGCTACCATTTCTACAGAGAAGATTATCTTACTGTCAATTCTAATTTGTCTCCATAATAAAATCATTGCTTTCCCAGGAGCCATTAACCTCTCATGCTAGCCAACATCTCAATTAGCCTTTCATTTTGTCCATTTTATGTCCCCATAATAGCATTTACAAAAGCAGATGGATGGCACTGACTGGGCAACTGTTACATCTGCATAACTGCCAATAATAAAGATGATGATAATAATAATAATAATAATAATAATAATAATAATAATAATAATAATAATAATAATAATAATAATAATAATAATAATAATAATAATAGTAATAGTAATAGTAATAGTAATAATAATAATAAGGGGATACTGGTCCCCTCATGACAACTCCTTTTAACGCAATAGCCACACACACATACCCAAGAAGACAGAGGTGGTCTGACTGATGCAGTCCTTTTTTTTTTTTTGCACAGCTGTATCCAGCGCGTTCCTCTGAAATGATAATTGAGGAGAATCCTTGGCTATTGTCTCAAGTGCATTACATCATGCCATGCCTCTATAGTCCGTCTGCATCCCACCCCCGTTTATTTCACACTGACAGCCGGTGGGTTTCTTTTTTCGGTTTCATTTTCAGTGCACAATACTACAGTGTCATCCAAACGAAGCCGTTTTTACGTGCGCCCCCTTCAAAGACCAAACCCCCCCCCCCAAGCTAAAGCCAAGCGTCTGGTTCAAGGGTTGAGGATGTGAAGAGGGCACGGGGTAGTAATTCACCTTGAGCCTAAAAGGATCAGGGCAATGTAGGTCATTTCGATAATGGAGGCAACAGTGTGCATACTTACTATGTATTCCTTCTGTCGTTGCTCTGGCAGCGGATCAATGACAACTGCAGTGTCTGTACGAGCTATTCCATCCAGCGAACAGTCCTAGGAGGTCTCAGGGCAAAGGAGCAGCGACGTCGAGAATCCGATCCGAGAGCAGCGGCCAATCCAAACCGCTGACATGGTCAGAAAGGCAGAGAAAAAAAAACAAGAACGGTGAAAATGTACACTAAATTAGCCGCATCGAGTCAATGACATTGGATTTCCGGGGCTACACGGACACGCGCGCACACACACCGGGTAAAATATTATCGCATGTTCCAAATTGTGCTGTGATAAGCGGAGCTGGTAAAGACCATTGTAGGAGATGACGGAGGGGAGGCGTGTGGGCTCTTAAAGTTGCAGCTGTGCGTTTCTTCCGTCTCTTGGTGAAGAACACGAACATTTATGTCTAAAATGCACAAAATAACACTCTCATAATAGGATAGTAACGTGCATAATCGTATTTACTCATTTCATTCTAAATACACCGTGCTCCGTGTTAAACATACAACGAGCATGCAAATAGCACACGACATGCAACATGTGAACTCCATGCAAAATCACCTTTGGTTTGGAAAATGGGAAGGTCAGGATTTTTCATTCACTAGTATGATCCATACTATCCATACTCCATAGTATGTGCACGTATCATGCGCAACATTGTGCTGCACTCAAATTAAAAAAATAATAATAATATAAATATTAGAACGTGTTACATGCTTGCGTTATTAATCCTTGTGCTGAAAACTATAAATTCAGTGCATGTCAAAGTGTCTACACGCTACTTTAATGCACACTTAAAAAATATGGTCTTGATACAAATGGTAGGCCCGAAAATAACAGCCAAATTAATGTTTTTTTGTTGTTGTTGTGGATACGTGTTATGCTTCTTTATTTGCAGATCAGCACCAACGCCATTTTACCTGTCTCCTCTCATATGTAGTACGTGGTGGGCCTTATGTTTGTGGACAGTGAGGCGTGGACACGTGTCTCTATCCATGGTGCTGAAACGGGTAAAAGCGTCTGCTGTATGTTTCTGTAAGCCAACAGACCATAAAGCAGTTTTTTTGTGTTGTGACTTTGAATGTTTTCATTGTGCATTCATCATGGTCATTCACACAGGTCTTCACTAACCCTATGTTTTGGACAACATCCATCATAGAGTTTATCTTGCCAGCGCCTGTCACTGCCTCCCATATTTAATTAGTGTGCATTATATTCTAGTTTAGTAGTCTTTCTGTGTTTTACCAACACTTTGCCTCACCTGGGAATGCTTTCAGGTTTTCCTCTCTCTAATGGCCCCAGTTTACCTCTCCTTTTTTCTTCTGATGAATTACCTCAACTCAAGGCAGCACTGCTTTTCATCTGGCAGGTAAAAATATTGCTGTACTGCTGCAGGTCTAAATTAAAAAAAAGTAAAATATCAACATTACCGCATCAAATATAACATCTAAGGTAAGGTAAGGTAACTTTATTTGTACCCGAGGGTAGATTTGGTTCCAGGTAAAAAAGAGTGGGCTGCTCACACACACATAGACAACATTAATGACATTGACAGAAAACGGACAGTGACATAACAGAGACGACTAGTGCTCCAGACATAGAGACATGGATAACAAGTATACAAACAGTTATTAGTGTCAAAGTACAGCGGATAAAATACAGAGTAAAAGCCATCATAGATACAAAAAAATAAAAAAATAGTCCAGAATAAATAAATAAATAGGTTAAGAGGGCTGTGCAGTTTGGCTATTTAGTATTTTAATAGGTGGGGGACCAAAACTGCCCCTGTATTGCTTAGTTTTGCACAGAGGCATTGTGTACCTGCGGCCGGATGGAAGAAGCTGTAATTCACCATTTAGCGGATGGGATCCGTCTTCTAAGATGGACCCAACTAGCCTCTGTAGCTGTCTAGTGAGGAGGGATTCTGGGTTCAGCTGTGGCTCTCCAATCAGCCTACTAGCCCACCTCACAATTTGATTGAGCTAGTTCTTATTTTTTAGGGGTAGGTTGCTGAACCAAGACACCAGGCTGAAGGAGATGACCGATTCAATAAAGCAGCGGTATCTGGCTTTTATTTTCAACTACAGCCTACATGTACATAAAATAAATGCAAATAAAAGCATGTTTCTTAGATCTGCTGAATGAAAACTTTGAGATTCAATTGTTTCCAGCAGCTGTTCGTGTGTTAAAGAACTCTATTCAGTGAATAGTTCAACAAAGAGACAATCTCTTCTTAGTTCATTTAATTTGGACTCTTTGTAACTTTTCTGGTGAAGGGTTTGCCACTTGCCAGTTTCCATGGATATGTGATTGCTTTAAACAATGTCTGGTCAACTTACTGTTAAAATCTGTGCAGAGGTGTCAATACTCACAATAAGAATGCATGTTTTTTGAGCAATAAAAACATGTGTTAGTCCAATGCCATACTGTGGAACATTCCAAACAAAGTAATGACAGCTCCATGGAAACAAGCACGTGTTGGGCCCTCCACATAATGCATTTATTATTTTAAATGTACTGAACCAAATGTGTACTACACTTGTGTAATTGCTCTGTCTGGAGTGTTTAGTGTGCTAAAATAGATGGCGGTTAAAGGTAGTGATCAAAGAGAAAACAAGGAAAAGATACAATTAAAAGACACCTATAAAAAGAACAGTTGTCTGCGACGCTTACGCTGCTCAGTTTGAGTCCTCCTTGTCATAGTGTTACGCGCAAAACTGTGTTAATGCAACAAAGCCAGCTCTCTTTGTTTCTGTTGTCATGTCAATCTTGTTGTCATTGATCTTCATGGGCAGAGCTGTGGCTTGCAAATCAGAAATCTCCCAAATCTCCAACAACAATGAGAAAAAAGTCCCATATGCTGGAGAAAATGTTGATTATGGTTGGATTTAAAAAATATGCTCGCTTAGATGTTAATTATAAGCAGACATATGTATTAGGGGGCAGATTGACAGAGGCTGTGATCACCAGAGTGGTACACACGTGGGTGCTTTGGCTGGCAGAGTGCCCCGATTCTCCAGGTCGTTTGTACCAGATCAAAGGCACTGTGTATTATCACGCCTGACATTTCCCACATCTGTTAGCATGTCTTTTTCAAACCCTCCTTGTCCCAAAGCCCATCACTGTTGCACGTGCCAGATCCGTTGTGGTTTTCTTTCAAATGCTGGTTCCCTTCCTCAAGTTATTCACAAAGCACATCACCATATATCAGGAGGCGTGCATAGATCCTGGGCTTGCTGAAGTGTGCTATCTTTACGGCTGTCTAAAACCTCTTTTTTAAGGCCTGGTGTGCATGCCAACCTCTCACTGCCTGACACAAAAGATGAGCCCAGGAGTTAAAAGATTGGATTTGTGACCTGGACATAAATCTGTCTCTGACAGAGCTATAGAAGTTTACACTTAGTCATAATTTATTCAATTTTTTGTGTTATTATTGTTTGAAAACAAATGTTTTATGGTTCTGAAGACAAAAAAAAGAAGGGGAAAAAAAGAGAAAATAAATTGATGTGTGTCAAAGACATCACTAGAGGTGCTGCTCAAGTGTGATAGTGCTGGTGTGACATAATGACCCTGGAGTTTAGTGAATACTAATTATTATTAAGTGGAAAGTTATTTTAAGCCAAGGGAAGTGTGATACATTGATTGTAGTTCTCATCTCTATAAACAAGTACATAAATATGCACTGTTAAAATTAAATAGAATAAACTAAATGATTCCTCTTTGTATGAGTTGTATAGTAATGTAAGCTGCACAGATTTATATTCATGATGCTCCAGGAACTGGAGAGTAACCTCAGGCGCAGTTGTTGCTGATCACAGTGTAGTGCGACTCACTGCAGTTAGTGGTTTACATGTGTATGCTTCAGAAGCATAACGAGTTAAAGAAGAACTTACTGTGTCTCTTTAATATGTCAAGGAGAGAGCTCCTGTTTCCGGCCCTGATTGGCCAAGAAAGGTCCCAGTTGCCAGGCAACCATCCAGCGGTGTGTGGGCCTATCTGACAGCTGCTAATGAAGCCGGTCAGGGCTGCTTCCTCATGCCTCACATGCTTTCAGTGATCCTGGTCAAACATTCTGCACATCCCAAATACAAACACTATCATCCTGAGATGACACCTTCTCCTGAACCCAGCCACTGCCTGCACATTTTCCATCCTGTCATCTCCGGACTGTGCATAATATATGTGAGGCCATCTTCATATCGGTGTCATAAGTTTCAGAAATAGAGGATGCAAAGGCGTAAAGCCACAGATGGAGTCCTCACAAACATGAGTCACACTCAGGTCACACACTCACACAGAAACTCACTCTAAGGCTCATAATGCCTGTAAAAGTCCATTTAGTCTGTCTTTGTTGACGTTTTGAACATCATGGTCATACACATCGGTGTATTGCGATGTATCTTTCACTCTGTTCATTTTTTTTTATTTTTGTATTATAAGAACAGTGCATATTGACCAATAGTACAACAGAGTTTCTATCTGTATTTCTTTGACAGATGTCCATAAGGCACCCTGGGAAGAGGGATCAGAGTTCAAATACAATGTAAGGTTATTATTGCACAGGTTTTCCAGACAGGTGTTATTATAAATGTTTCTGTTCTGACAGCTCCGGAGTCCATACTGGTGCTCTTCATAAAGAACACTTTATGAGGCCACCATCAAAAAGCCTTGGGACCTTCAGTGATGTCAATGTAACCAGGCTGTGATGATGTCAGAGCCCATGAGATGATATACAACAGATACAACACTGTAAAGACATAAGGCAAAGCAGAAGGGTTCCACTTCAAATCAGCGTAGACAACTCTTGGTGGAAGATGATTTCCGGTGGTGACTCATTGCTGTATGTTCCTATTCGTGTTTCATTATTTCAGTGTGTAATATTTACCAAACCCTGCTAAGTTTCAGTGTACACATTTATTTTTGCCATAATCGTCATTTTAACACTGCTGGGGTCTTCTTGGGCTTAAAGAAAACTTTACAGACATCATGTATAAATAATTCAAAAGAGAGTCAGGAGCAGGATACGCAGTGTGTCCCAAGAGACCAGAAACCAGCAAATGGCATCAGTCTGGTTATTTAGACTGGTGCGGATCCAATCTCCCCTTTGAGATGCACTCAGAGCAAAAATAGAAACACCCAAGTTTATCAATGGGCTCACGGAGAAAAACATTGTGGGTCTTTGTGTTTGGAAGAATAGCAATTTATGGGGATTTAGATTTAGGAAGCTGTGAATAAATCATAATCACAAAGTTTGTTTTTCCCCCGAGCACAGGGCGACTGATTTGACCCAAACATTTACACGCAACCACACAATCTGTCCTCAAGGGTTTCCTGTTAATTAATGAGATTTTGGCCTCCATCGCACCATTCCAGTGGTATTTGTTTGGATTATTCTATTATCATGCATACCATTAACCATACAGACAGAATTCAAAAATAATTTTAAACAGGAATAAGAAGCACCTTTTAAATTGTGTTTACTGTGCTTGTATTATGTTTTTTCTTTGTCTGTTATTATATATATTTACTGGAATAACTACAATTAAAGTCCATTTCAAATTGGTTGGCGTAATCCCTGGTGTGTTTCATCGCAGAGTTTGATCTGTTTCAAATAGTTTTTTTGTGAGCTGTCCATATTTGCCAGTAGTTTTCCTCTTCTCTGCACAAAGTGATTCTCGCTGCCTCTGCACTTTGGGCCATAAATCTGACAGAGAGACAGAGCTCAGATCCCTGTCTGGGACTTTATGCATCAGTCATCTGCCAACGCTAACCCCACTGTCCCAAACATGTCTGTCATGTGACACACTGACAAAAGATAAGGGGACAAGCTGAACATTTTGGGTTCAGTTGAATGTGTAAAAGGCAGTTTTGACTGATCAGCTATATTGGTTTTGTACTATGAATAAAAAATAAACATCATTGGTTGTGAAATATAATAATGCATAAAGGAACACGACCCCAGCTACGATGCAAAGTGTTTATTGGCAGGCGAGAAACATGAACAACACAAATGAACAACACAAAAGAAATAGATGCCGTTTTGGGGCTTCTTGCGATGAGGGCTGGATGCTCCCGGGCCTCGATACCCCCATCTAGGAGATAAATTAGAATTAGAACAAAAATAAATTAGAATTAGAATAAAAATAGGGTGGGAGGGAGGGGCACAATGTCATGAACAGGTGAATGTCAGGTGTATGTGATCTGGATGCTTAAATAGTGTAGCCACAGGAAGGGGCGTGGTCCTGTTATCCTTAAGATAACAAACATCTTTATATAGATTTGCTTTAGAAATCTGGGAAAAAGAGAGAAAGTGGTGATAGTGATAGAAATGGATGACGAACATAGCTTTTATTTATGTCTCTTGTTTTCCCCATCTCCTTTGCTACTACTCTCAGTGTGCAATTCTATGTTCTTTTTTGTTCTATTTATATACCCAAACAAACAAGTCCTTCACAAGTACAATGTTAAGTACAATGTTTGCGCTTGTGGTTTCTCAGGTATATATTGTTTCTTTTCCTTTTCCCTTTCTTTTCTTTTCTTTTCTTTTTTTTTTTTGTATTTCAAACAAAAGGGTTGGCCATTAATTATGTTTAAATGTGATAATATTATAAAGCAATAAAGCATTATTTGCTGTGATTTCAACAGAAAGAATATAGACATACCAGTTCGGGAAAAGACTGCAATTGTTGCTCATTAACAACCAACAAAAACATGTGGAAACAAAGGTCAACTGCTGAACCCAAGAGGAATATCATTACTGGGCTAGTAGAGTGCACTGCAAATGTTCACAGCAACCAGGAAGGTATGAAGAGAATAAAGGCGTGTGGAGCAGATGAGATGTTCAATTGAGATTTTATTTCTGTGGAAATGTAATTGGGGAAGATACACTTAATGCTTTGCTGCTTCATGATTTATTGATTTGGATGTAATTTAGATGAAAGGGCTTGAAGGAAAATTTTGCTATTTCTTTATTTATTTCAGTAAAAGCGTCCTTAACATGAGATTTTTGTGGATTATCGTCAGCAAACCCTTTCAGAATATTCAGTTGTTGTTGTTGTTGTCATTATGTACATATGAAAATGAATGTACAAAACACTCTTCCACTAGATATAGCCGATTGGAGAGAGCTGCACCAGAAATTATGTCTATAAAAACAGTGTGAACCTGACTGACCACTTAGTTTACTGGGACCGTTCCTGGGAAATACAAGATCAATGTGATTCCAACGGTTTTTAAAATTATTACTAGTTTAGTGGCATGGATCCTGGGATAAATATTGATTATAGTTTTACATCAATTGCATTTTGGGAAGAAAAATTTAAAAATAAAAGTAGAAATGACGGGAAGTAGAGCTGAGTTCTAAAACGGAAACATTATTATTAGTCAAATCATAACTATTGTGTGTTTTATGAGGCTTTTGGCCCTTGTTTACACTATGGTTGTGTTTTTTGAGTAAGTCTTACATTTACAGTTTTTTTTTGGGTTGCTTCAGCACGGTTTTCAAAACACTACACACAATCAGCACAACCACACACCCAATTAGCAAAACACTACAGATCCTTTGCAAAATTAAACACTCTTGTAAAAACTATACACTTCTTTTCAAAAACCACACTTTGTGACCATATGAAACACACACGTTTCACATTACTATACTCTGTTTGCTCGAGTTACACTCTGCTGTGATAAACCTAAAACACTTTTAGCAGTTCTATTTCCCTATGATTAGAGTATGCAAACAAAGTACAATTACTGTAAAATGTAAATTCACCAAACACTACATAAGACCAATGTTGCAGACTGAAGAAACTCAATTATTTCGAACAAAACGTCACTTTAGGTATTGTAAGTTTAAAAAAAACGGGAAAAAACCTAGACGTTGTCTCTTGGCCTAGCTGGATCAGGCCAGAGAATTTCATCCACATCGCAGGCAATGTTGTCATTCACAAGACAAGAAACGTCTTGAATGACGAATCCATCCTTGGATTGCTGCATTGTCACATGTCTCCTCCATGGATTGGATGAGGGGGACCTCAGCCTGGAGACGGAGATCATTATACTTTCCACCGCCATGCCGAGAAAAATTATTCTATAGGGTTGAGGAATGGTGGAAGATATAAGACGGTGAAATGTTGATGTTGCTGAAACCAGGTCTGGACCAGAGCAGAGCGGTGGAAAGACACATTGTCCCAGACAACAATGTATTGCAAATTATGTACTCCACCTTCTCCTCATCCTCCTCGTCCTCCACGTCGTCTTACTCTTTCTCTTTCCATTGTGCTTGAAGAACGATGAACTCACCTGCTGCTTTTTATAGTGCTTTTTTTATTGTTTTCTTTTAATTAGCAAAACCCTTCACACAATTAGCACAACCACAAACCCAATTAGCAAAACACCTTATCTCCTTTGCAAAATGAAACACTCTTGTAAAAACTATACACTAACTTATCAAAACCATATTTTTTTACCATATGAAACACACACGTTGCATATGACTTCACTATGTTTGCTCCAGTTACACACTGCTGTGGAAAACCTTAAACACTTTTGGCTAATCCTGCTTCTAAGTGCACAGAGTCGTATGGGTGAAGTACAACGTGAATTTGCAAAACATGGCTCGGATTTGGAAACACAATGTCTACAACACACACAGTGAACACTACACACACTTGTGTGCATTACTGTAGACACCACACAGGACACAAGACTAATGCTGTTGACAATGTCATTTATTTTTTTCCATAAACTCAAGCCAACATGGCAAAATAAAAATAAAAAAATCCCAGTTTTCATGAACATAACATTTTATCCAGTACAAAAAATGACCCCCCAAACTCCTCCCCCTCCTCTTCCTGCTTGAAGTCTTCCTCTTCTTCTACCTCCACCTCTACCTGGACCTCGACCTCTGGCACGGCCTCTGCCTCCTTCTTCTCCTCCTCCTCTTCCTCCTTCTCATCTTCACTCTTCCTCTTCCTTCCATTTTGGTTCAGTTTGGTGAACTCACATGCTGCATTTTTACAGTGCTTAAACCTGATTGGTGTGTCTACAATTAAGCGATCTTGTGTTTGGTCACCTGATGGCAGTGTTCAATGACATAATATGTCATAAATGACCACACCCATCGCTATGGGCGTGGTCATTTGACAGTCAGTGCTTTAGAATTGCAAAGAAGTGACATCTTGATAAACTTCTGTGTCTAAATACATACAAGTGTGTTCAGTGTTGTAAATCACTGTGTGTGTTGTTTTGCACAAAGTGTGAACTGACTTATTGTGTTTACAGTGGTGCAAATCTGAGGCCGGGTTTTGCTCCTTGAGTGTAAGGTTTTGATAATTGGGCAAAACTTTAGATTTTAGTGTTTATTCAGTCGTAAAAAACTGTAAACCTGATTGGTGCGTCTACAGTTAAACAAACGAGTGTTTGCACCTGATGACTGTTTTGAACCAATGAGTTTTGGACTGTGCGGTCATTTGACAGTCAGTGCTTTGGTGTTGCAAGGAAGTGACTTCATGATAGATTTTTGTGTTTAATGTATGTTAAGTGTGTTTCGTGTTTTGCAAATCACTGTGTGTAGAGTTTTGCAACAAGTGTGAGGTTGACAATGTGCTTGTAGTTTTGCAAACATGGGCTGATGTTTTGCTTCTTGAGTGTAAGGTCTTGCTAATAGTGTACTACTTTTAACATTAGTGTGTAAGCAATCCAAAAAAACTGTAATCACGTTCACAGAATACGTCTTAGTGCCCAACTTGTGATATGCACTTTAATTAAAAGTAAAACGTTTACATAAAAATCAGAACAGAACATTATAGTTGATATGTTTTTTATATAGTTTTAGATCAGTCATTTATACCAAACTTGATTAATCACACAGTTAAAGCTAAATGAAGTTCAATAGAGAGATTGCAGTTGTACAGAAGATGTGATGCTGTTTTGTTGGTTTGAGGGTAAAGGAGCAGATTCAGCAGCAGCCGAGGATTGGAATGACTGATGATTTACTCAATTACATGTAGAAGTACATGTTTAAAAATCTACATGAAGTACCTGAACTGAACTACAGTAATGCAAGTATTTCAAAGTCATTTTCCGGCCTTGGATAATTCACAAAACCCTCTTCAGCTTCAATTGTGGGAAGAAGAATACAGAAAGAAAATGCCGTCACAACAAACACTTTTCAAAATTAGAATTCATTTTGTATTGCCAACATATTATTTGCTGATGACTGAATAAACTCCTGTATTTGTCTCCCTGTCACAACAGTACCACTGGCTTACATTGATTGCCTTGGCTCCTCACATCAGTCTGTTGGTCTACAGTTTGTGGTCTTTATTTCCTGCGCTGACACTGACAAAGCAAAGATGGACAGAGAGACAGACAGCGTGAGTCCATCACGTGGAGCTATGGGAGGAGAGTTCACACACGCACTCGTCCTATCGATCCCAGGCGTAACTGCTTATCATGGGAGGCTGCAAACAAGCGGCAAGGCCCATAACAAAGTACCACCAAATGTGTAGATCTCTATGTAATACAGTAATAATAATAATAATAATTAGGCAGCGACATTTATGTTTTACTTGGATATCTGTTATCTGATACAACAGACCCTTTGAAATGCATCATAAATCAATCAATCTATCAATCAATTAATCAATCATCAGAATGATCAAAATTCCAGAATGGAGACGACTGCAGGTAAACTGAAGTGAACCAAAATACATTTCCAATCCTAAACTGACCTAAATACTTGGGATTTTAAGTTTAACAAAATAAAAGCAAATATTTTCCAGAATAGAAATTGTTTTTCTATTACAAAGGTGGAAAAGAAATATTGTTTTATAGCCTGCATATTGAGCCTCACAAAAGTATAATTTCTACTAAAGTATGCAATTTATGTACAAGGATTTGCCTTGATCAAAAATATCAAATGTCTATGATAATTTCCTATATTCTGTAAACAAAAACAGTAACTGTCTTTATCTTGCATATCACTCACATCTATCTGAGTGGTTTTCATTTTCATTTCGTGTTATATTCTAAGGTGAATCCCAGTCTCTTCATTGAAATGTTCTAGTTTTGCCTCCATTTTGGAATTTTAAATGTTTTTTTTGCAAACTTTTAAAGCTCGTGACAGCACAACATTCTAGAAAGTTTAAATTTGAGCTGGAGCTCAGATGTCAGATTGTAATCTGGTTTATGGTTCATATCTCTGTAATTACTGATCCTATCCACATGAAACAAAAACTGGCACAAAATATTTTATTCACAGTAGCCTTATTCAACTTTAAAGACGTGTTGAAAGGACTTCATGAAATAAGATTAATACAAAGTTTGTGGAGCCAACTCTAAACAAATAATTAGGTTCAACATTTGTGAATTTCAGTTTTTGTGAATGTCAATCTTTTACACAAGTTTGCCCACCAAAAGATTGTGACAAAATCAAATTCCAGAGTGTGAACTCGATCTGGAAGGCAAATATATAATACAATTTTTACTACTGCAGTTTTACTGCAGTAGTAAAAATTTAAAAGTTTTAAAAGGAATGACACCAGTGAAGGAAAGCAGGGAAAGTTTCCCTCAGACAACATAATAACATAATAACATAACAAATACAGTTACATGGTGTAATATGTAATCTACTTGATCTGTCTTTGGGATGACGTGGCCTTGATGCTTTTCTCTTCTTGGTGTAGGCGTATGTGTTTTGTTGCTATGAGTCTTGATTTAATCTTTATGATGAAATGTGCTCTTCAATAACACATTTTGCTGATGTGTTCCTAAAATGTGTATATTGTACAAATAGTAGCACTAATATTTTTGTTGGCCACTGTGATCTCGATACAGGTGTGCGCTGAAACGGCAGACAGCAGATCAATGGCTTTTCTTGTTTTTCACATCATTTGATCTAGACTGTGGCAATGTAGTGATTACAGTGGTTCAGTGTTTAAGTTTTAACATTCCTCCATTCCTGTATACAATCGTTTGATAAGATAACACCATTGTAATCATCAGTGTTTTCCTAAGTATTTTCATATATGTAATAAGTCCAGTATGGCAAGAAAGCTACTCAATTAATGCAAGAATATTTGTATATAAAGATCGGATGATGACACTAAAGCTTGACACTGGAAGTCTGAGGAAACATGTATAATATTCTAATTTAATCTAGAATTATTGTGGACCCTACTATAGGGACAAAAGGGTCTGTAAAGGAATCACAGGCAAGATCAATCCCAGCTCCGGCCAGTGCATACAGTCTTTTAATTCAAAAACAATGAATGACTGAATTTCTCATGTCGTGTTTTAGGTACATTGTTCAATGCATCTGCAATGCAAATATAAACATCAATCTAATATTACAAAACGCATTATCTTCATTCAAAGTCATTTTTCCTGACGTTAGAGAGAATTTTCAATGTGAGCTGAACACATACACACACACACACACACACACACACACACATACACATACACATACACACACACACACACATACACACACACACACACACACACACACATACACATACACATACACATACACACACACACACACACACACACATACACATACACATACACACACACACACACACACACACACACACACATACACATACACATACACACACACACACACACACACACACATACACATACACATACACACACACACACACACACACACACACATACACATACACATACACATACACACACACACACACACATACACACACACACACACACACACACACACATACACATACACATACACATACACATACACACACATATACACATACACATACACACACACACACATACACATACACATACACATACACACACACACACACACACACACACACACACATACACATACACATACACATACACACACACACATGCGCGTCAATATGCACACGTCCTCTGGGCAGGGAGGAGATGTCTCCTAGCAACTGCCTCTGTGTTAAAGCAACGGTCAAGACAGTATCCTACAGGTCTAATCTACACTGCACTTGGCTCGGACGACTAAACTCAAGGATACCTACATTATGTGGAATTAACTGAAATACTTTGAACACAAGATGTTAAATAATGCAATGAAAAAATAACAAATTATCAACAACAAAATAAAATGCACTGTTCCAAATTATTCTGCACAAAAGATTTTCAAGTTATTTTTCAAAAAACTGAATATTTACTGAAATCAAAAGCTATTTCAATCAAAACATCTGAACAGGTCAAGTTACATTTTAACATAGGACACGTTATTTGACAGGAGTTTCTGGGTGACTTTCTTTGCAGGATGTCAGAATAGCCTCCTAGAGCTGCTGTTTGGATGTGAGTGGCCTCCCGTCCTCATAGAGCTTTTGCTGGAGGATGCTCCAAAGGTTCTCAATATATTTGAGGTCAGGGGAGGATGGGGGCCACACCATGAGTATCTCTTCTTTTATGGCCATAGCAGCCAATGATGCAGAGGAGTTCCTTGCAGCATGAGATGATTGTCATGCATGAGGATGATTTTGGTACAGAAAGCACAGTTCTTCAAATCCACATACTTTACAGAGGTCATATTCACACCTTCAGTGACCCTAAAGGTGCCGACCAGCTCTTTCCCCATGATTACGGCCCAAAACATGACTCCGCCTCCTCTTTGCCGTTGCCGTGTTGGGACATAGTGGCCGTCCACCAACAATCCACCACCCCCTCCATGTGGACCAGCCAGACTTGCATGGCACTCATCAGCGAACAAGAGTATTTGAAAATTAGTCTTCAAGTATTTCCAGCAGCTTCAAATACCTGTTTGCTGCTTTCTAATGGCATTTTAGCAGCTGCTCTCTTAATCCGATGTATTTGTCTGGCAGAAATCTTCCTCATTGTGCCTTTATCACTGACTCAGCTACAAATCTCTTAATAGTTCAATGATCATGCTTAAGTTTACGTGAAATATCTAAGGTTTTCATATCTTGTCCAAGGTATTCAAATATTGCTTGAAAATAGCGATCTGCTTAATAATGTGGAACGTCCTTCTTAAGTAGTTTTTCCTTTAATTGGACCTAGATAGCAGAGGTGTCTGAGATTTATTTCACTGGCCCAGAGAGCCTTGAGACACATTAGATTGGTCTGTGTTGATATCTGGAATTGATGTAACAGATTACAGACTTGTGGTGCTTATTTAAAAAGGGCACATGACAAGTTGTCATGCTTTTATAATTATTACTTTGTTTGTTGCTATCGTTACTATGGTCAATATTTATCATAGTTTTTGAGTTCTAAAACTGAATCCCTCTGTCTTTGTCATCAATAAGCGACATTACATCCAAAACGCAGAGACACATTTTTCTGACAGTTTAAACAGTCATTTTAGAAAATAAATGTGTCATCATGTATTGTTATTTGTTAAATAATAAATATTGTGTAATGTATGAGGATTTTGGCCCTTGTTTACATGACAGTTGTTAAGTCACAATTATGGAATTATCTTTATCTTTATCACATCTCATCTAATGCGCATGTCTAACCAGGAAGTGACATCATAAACTTCACCAAAATAGTCAAACTTGGGAAAGACAGGCACTTTTTTTAATTTTTCTTTTTTTAAACCTTAAACATAATCATATTAACTATGTTTTAGTGAAATGTGTAGTCTAACATGTCATATGCACTTTAACCTCTGCAGGATGGTTTTCCCATGCAATGCCATCAAATTGTATCTTACTATTTCACAATGTATAGAACGGTGTTTGTGAGGCTTAATATCCCTTGGGGAGAAGCAAGCTACCACAGGGACTGCACTGAGGGGGTTGCTCCATAGATACAGGGGCCTCAGCTGGTTATATAATCAACAATATACCCATAACAGTTTAATATCCTAAAATACTGGGACAAAATTAAAGATGGCAAGGGCAATGTTGCTCCTGCTGCAGTGGCTCTGATTCATGCCTCTACCAATTATCTGGAAAGAGTATTGCTAGCTCATACCCATCGTGAGTTGGACCAGTGGCCAGTCCAATGGAACTGCAGCTCTCTGTTGAAAATCCTTCAGTTTGCTTTAAAATGGCTTTTTAATCTTTGGTTTTGGCTCGCTCTTCTTTGTGGTGATGCCCCCCCTGCTCTTGGCTTTTTTGGCATGTGCTTTCTGTGTTGGCAGCTGCAGCCAAGTTCACACTCCTAGCGCCCTTTGTTTTACACAAATGTGCTCTCTTTTCACGTCAACAATAAAATAATTAAAATTTTAAACTAACCAAGACTGAAGTTGTTTAGCAAAACTCTACACACAATTAGCACAACCACAAACTCAATTAGCAAAACACCTTAGCTTCTTTGCAAAATGAGCCACTCTTGTAAAAACTCTACACTAATTGATCAAAACCATATTTTCTTACCATATGAAACACACACGTTGCACATGACTTAACTATGTTTGCTCCAGTTACACACTGCTGTGGAAAACCTTAAACACTTTTGGCTAATCCTGCTTCTAAGTGCATAGAGTCGTATGGGTGAAGTACAACGTGAATTTGCAAAACATGGCTCGGATTTGCACAACTGGAAACACAATGTCTGCTCACACTTTGTGCAACACACACAGTGAACACTACACACACTTGTATGTGTTACTGTAGACACCACACAGGACGCAAGACTAATGCTGTTGACAACGTCATTTATTTTTTTCCATATACTCAAGCCAACATGGCGGAAAAAAAAACATTTCCCAGTTTTCATGAACATTACATTTTATCCAGTACAAAAAAGAACCCTCCCAAACTCCTCCCCCTCTTCCTCCTGCTTGAAGTCTTCCTTTTCCTCTTCCTCTTCCTCTTCCTCTTCCTCTACCTCTACCTCTACCCCTACCTCCACCTCCACCTCTGGCACGGCCTCTGCCTCCTTCTCCTCCTCTTCCTCCTTCTCATCCTCACTCTTCCTCTTCCTCTTCCTTCCATTTTGGTTCAGTTTGGTGAACTCACCTGCTGCATTTTTACAGTGCTTAAACCTGATTGGTGTGTCTACAATTAAGCGATCTTGTGTTTGGTCACCTGATGGCAGTGTTCAATGGATTGGCACATGGGTGTGGTCATTTGGCACATGGGCGTGGTCATTTGACAGTCAGTGCTTTAGAATTGCAAAGAAGATAAACTTCTGTGTCTAAATACATACAAGTGTGTTCAGTGTTGTAAATCACTGTGTGTGTTGTTTTGCACAAAGTGTGAACTGACTTATTGTGTTTACAGTGGTGCAGATCTGAGGCCGGGTTTTGCTCCTTGAGTGTAAGGTTTTGATAATTGGGCTAAACTTTAGATTTTAGTGTTTATTCAATCGTAAAAAACTGTAAAGGGCCCAGTTCAAAGTTGACAAAAACAGGGGACTGAGTGTTTCTTTTTGAGCTTTATACCACTCCGAGGTGAACCTGTCTCTGGAGAGTAATGAGTTTTGAGTATTTTAATTGCACTTTGAATTTCAGTGTCAGTTATTATAGGATCCATTTTTTTCTTTTGCTCTTCAGTCATAGCGGGTAACTTGAAAGTGTCTAGAAAACATTGTATTTCCTCGATGGTTGTATTTGGTTTTGTTTGGTCAAAAATTACATTATTCTTCCTGCTCGTATTTTAAAAAATGTTCTCACTGCTCGTTGATTTCTAAGCTTCCAGGATAACAATTTAGAGTTTTTTTTTAACAACTTTCATAATATATTTGATGAAGGGCATTTAAAAAAATATTCAGGTCAGTAATTTCACCTCTTCTCTTTATAATTTCCTGTAGCATTTGAGGGTTCTTGTTTTCTGCATGTTCGGCTTCCACAAGTTTCTTCTGTTTTTTCTTGCTTTTTGTAGGGAAGACTATGAAACGGGAAAAATAGCATAATATAGAATCTTTAAGAGCCAGGTAGTGATGTTCACAGTCAAGTTTTAGTCTCCCAGCTTTTGTTGGAAGTTTCATATTCTGAGATCCAAGCCTCCAAAAACTTGACCACCACTTGACCATCCTTCAGTGTCCTTTGGAAGATCGAAAACCTGCAGATTTACTCCGCAATTACGATCTTCTAGGTCGTCCATTTGATCCATCACGACACTAACCTGGCTTGTGAATTTTGCCGCGTTAGCTTGCATGTTCAGCTGCTGTGGCTTGGTTGTCTATCTCGTCAGTCTGTGCGTCTAGGAGCTACATACCAGCTAGCACTACATCAATCTTCACGTCAACTGCCTTTATGTTATCGGTGATTTCCCACAGAGCAGCCATGATCGCTGGCGCACCCTCTTCATGCAGTACATTTAAAGCCCACTCTCCATTTAAAAAAAAAAATTATACATGTTTTTTTTGTCTTTTTTCACTTTTCTGTTATTCACTAAATATTGATGAACACCTCAGGTCTTTGCCCATTCATAAAAGTCAACGCGCGCCACTGTTATTCAGCAATGTTGTGCACGGGACAGGACGAGATCCTGCTTTGATGTGTCCAACATCAAGAGTGGTTTTCAAAACTACAGATTACTAATTGTGTGTTTAAAACAGATATAAGTTTTGGAACATCAACCAGAAGAGGATGTGGTGCTGAGTGAGTTGTTTTCTACTTGGATTTAGTGGGTTCGAGGCCCACCCACTAATTCTTTTAGATAACCTGTCTAAATTCTAATAAACGACACAACTCATATGTGTACTGTAATTTATATTCATAATTGCATAATTCATAAGTCATAATTTACTTTATTGACTGCATAGTTATCTTTTTCATAGCAGACACAAGTTTGAGTGGTTTGTTTGGTTCTTGTCGAATCTGCAAAGGAAAACGGCACGTCAGTTACAGGAAAAACACGGCCTGATGGTGGCGCAAAATGTGTTTACAAATCACAATGTGACATTATCAACCCGAGAACTGTGAAACACCATGTTCACTCCAGCAGGGAAGGGCTTGTGCAGTTGTTTTAATTTCAGTTAAATTTATTTTATGACGCATAAAATCACAATAGCAGTTGCCACGAAGGGCAACGTTTTACATGATGTTACTTCATGTTCTGTTACTTCATCTTGGGAACATGTCGGTGTGATCACTCATTCGTCTGTTTAAGGATGCATTTTTGAAACTCTGAAAGGAATACGCACTTCATAAATATCTGTGAAAGTTTGAACGGCTGCTGTAGGGGGATGCGTGAGGGCCATTTATAATACAGTACTTAATGGTGTGTTCAGATGGTAGTTTCAGATGTCGCATGGGGGGTCTCTTTAGAACCGATGGGGCCCTTTTCAGGATTTGGAAATAAGGACCGCACTGGTTTGTTTACTGAAGATGTTTGTAACGGCTCATAGAAACAGCCTATTATATGACCGTGACATCCTCAGGGGGCCCCTAGGCAGTTGCCAGGCTTGCCTACCGCACTGTGGTGGCTCTGCACTGCATCAGGCCTGACTGCTCATGGATTTGAGCAGGTCTGCGGGAAAATAGCGGGACAGTCCTGTCTGTGAGCTCAGGGTGCGCTGAGAGAGGCACAGGCCAAAGTATCAACTTCAGCTTAGTCTCTGAAAAGAATAGTCTTAACCTGGAAGTCTCATTTCTTTCCACAGCTTTTATTTTGTTTTAGAAGTTACTGCCATCTTCTGGAAATGTAACAAACTGCACACTAAAGCAAACCCCCTCGGTTGGGGGCAATCAGTTTTTCAATTGCGCAACAGAATTGAAACAAACAGCTAAGCTAATAATCAGTACTCAGTTTTACTAAAAGTTAAAATAAAATGCTAGTTAGTGACATTTAAAAATAGCTCTCTGAACTACCCCAACCTCCATAAAAAGGGTTAGGGTTAAGAGTTAGCCTAATCCTAAAATTAAATATTAAACTAAACCTTTCTATCTCATATCTTTTTACAAATAGAACATTTTCCTGTCCAAATATTTCTAATTTAGACAAAAGAAACGAGTGCAACTTACAGTGTGCAAAGGAATGTTAACAAGCTGCATTGTCTGAGACTGAATGAAAGTGACATCAATATAGTGTGCAGTGAAGGGTGAAGGAAACAAGTTCATTACTTCCCTTGCTTGCATTCTCAAGTTGTAGGATTCTTTCTATAATTTTAAAGTTATATTTGAACAGAAACACAGGAAATGTATCGTCAAGCAAAATAAAGTGGCCTCCTACTGTCTCTGCAGCTGCTTCTACAAAACTCTGTGAACTCTGACCTTTAAGGATAAAAGGCTTCAAGCTGTACACACATGAAATGAGATGAAAAGGATACACCGCAAAAAAAAAACATGGATTTCTTGTGTGAACCACTGAATAACAAGTTTTATTTTTTGTTGATGGTGGGCGTGTCATGTTGGAACCAATGAGAAGAGAAACCCCACAAAGAATCAGTTTGAGAGACGCTGGACTTGTCTCTTTGTTAGTCCCATGGACTTGAGCAGATATGTCTGAAGCAGGAAGAATGCAAGGAATCCCAAATAAGACATCCTTCTGCTATTAAAAGGGCTGATGTTAGTTGAGTTCCAGTAAAAGGTAAGCCACAAAAAAATGAGAATGATCAAATGCTGATGATTTTTATTTTTTTTGCATTGCAGCCTGATCTAAATCAACACAAAATGGGAACAGATCAGAACAAGAAACAGAGTGGTGAGGTAAAAGAGAATGCAGTGCAGCTTCACAGACAGATCGGCCTGCTGCCTGCTGTGTGCTTCATTATTGGAACAGTTGTAGGCAGTGGGATTTTCATTGCCCCCAAGGGTGTCCTGATGAACAGTGGCACAGTTGGGCTATCACTGGTGGTCTGGGCTCTCTGTGGAGTCCTCTCCTTGTTTGGTAAGATGTTCTCTGCTACTTTTTCCAAACTGAAATACCCACATTGCTTTAGCCTTATTTAATTCTAAAATATATCAATGTTTTTACTATTTGTATGTGAATCTGCTTTCACTTTATTTGAATGTCTTAATCATGAATTAACTTTACTTTGAGTCTGTCATTCTATTCACTAAATTGGCAATGATTCTTGCCTGTTTCCTTAGGGGCACTGTGCTATGCTGAGCTGGGCACCACCTTTTCAAAGTCAGGAGGCCATTACACTTATTTACTGGAGACACTTGGGCCACTGCCTGCTTTCTTAAGACTCTGGTCTGAGTTTTTATTCATCAGGTTTGCTAATATATATTTATTTTTTAATGGCACTAAATAAATTCATTAATAAATAAAATTGCATACTAGAAAAAGTCAAACATGATTTTGACCACCCAAGATATCATTATTTGTATTGGAATTATTCAAATATGGCATTTTTGTGAATAAATCACACAAAAACAATGCATGTAATTTATGTAATAAACGCTCTGGACCCCAGTGGATTCAATGCATAGAAGCAGCGTTGGTCAGATAATTGTATAACTGTTTGTATAATGAAATATACATTTCCAGGCCAGCTGTTGCATCCTATGTGGCATTGGCATTTGGACGGTATGTGGTTGAGCCTTTCTTTACTCCATGCACTGCTCCTTCTGCCCTTATCAAAATGGTCGGCATCCTGGGAGTGAGTGAGTCCTTTATTGTGTGTATAATAATGTGTATTACATACAAATCATTGTGATGATTTTTGTTCTAAATCCTCTTTTTCCAGCTTTTGTTGTGGCTGTAAACTGCTGGAGTGTGACATTGGCTTCTCGCACACAAGTGACCTTGACCTTTATTAAGATGTTTGCTCTTGTCCTTATTATCATCCCTGGTATCATCGCACTGGCCAAAGGTACAGATTAAAACTACACTATTGAGACGCAATATTCAATATATTTGTAATGCTAATTGTTATCATAATGCATTGATGAAGATGGCATGTGCCACCTTCATCACATCATTTAAGATACACTATGTAACTTTTCTAGCAGAGGGTTTGTCTCCATGGAGTTCTTACTGCTTTACTCAGAATGTGCCGCTAAATTGCATTAAACCTTTTTAAGTATTTCAAAGTATGCACTCTATATAGATCTGACCTACATCTTGGCTTGGTCAGATCACCTGCTTGTGTCCATGGAGATACAAGTACAAGTTTAATGCCATAATGTGGACCATTCCAGCCAAAGCAATACCATCTCTATAGAGACAGGGAGCTAACCCTGACCCCCATCAGAAAAATTACATAGTGCAACTTTAGACATAAAAACAATAATATTTACATTTTATTTTCAGGAAAGACCGAGAACTTTCAGAATTCATTTGAAGCTGAATCTGTAACAATGGACAAACTGCCTTTGGCTTTTTACAACGGTTTATATGCCTACGGAGGCTGGTAATGGACCTTTTTTTTTTTTACACAATATACAGATATGCACACTCAAATTCAGTCATTGTTGTGATGTTTGCTTTTAAGGTTTTATCTGAACTACATCACAGAAGAGATTATCAATCCAAATAGGTATGTAACAGTTCCTCTCCACTCAAACATCAGCGCAATTGAACTCATTATCAGTGTTTGTGTTTCGTCAGAAATATCCCGCTGGCTATCACCTGCTCTATGGTGACAGTGACAGTCTTCTATGTGCTGGTGAATGTGGCCTACTACACCATGCTGAGTGCTGCAGAGCTGCTCCAGTCCGACGCTGTAGCTGTGGTTGGTATTGTCCTCCCCGTCGCGTTGTCGTGATCAGATTTAAACTGTGCCCTGCTCTGCCTTACCAGACATTCGCCAATCGGGCTCTACAGGGCCTGTCCTCTATCATCCCCATTCTTGTGTCGGCGTCATGCCTCGGAGCACTGAATGGAGGCTTCTTTGGAGTACCCAGGTATGACTGTAGTCCAAGAACAAACACAAAAACTCCCATCGGCCTGTTCAAATCACTCAAAATGTTTGTTGCAGAATGTTTTTTGCAGGAGCCCGAGATGGTAACTGGCCACCAATATTTTCTATGATTCATATTCGCAGACACACACCGTTACCAGCTGTACTCTTTCTGGTAGTTACAAAACATATATGTAGACTAAACACCTATCTGTATAAATCAATAGTTTGACATCATGTACATAAACTTGTTGCCTCCAGTATCCCTGTGCTGTGCTGATGATGATCCATGGAGAGATCTACACGCTCATCAACTTTGCTTCGTTTCCTCGTTGGTTCTTCCTTGCCTCTGCCACACTGGGAATGCTCATACACCGATACCGCTTCCCCTTGAAGCCAAGACCATTCAAGGTGAGCACATGGTCAGCTGAGACAAGAGCGTGAGAACTGCACAAACTAAGATTCTTTGGTTCCGTAGGTGCCAGTGGTCATTGTGGGCACCTTCACTGTAGTGTCTTTCTTCATTGTGGGTCTGTCTCTGTACTCGGACCCCTGGAATACAGGCTGCAGCTGTGTCCTCACACTGAGCGGCGTGCCAGTGTACTATGTGACTGTGCACCGCTCTCGGGTGCCTCTGAGATTCAGGCACTTCATCAGTAAGTCACATAATAAAAATATTAAAATTAAAGTTGTTACTGCAGTGTCAAACAAAAGCTGCAATTTCAACCTTTGTTTCTCATCCCATAGATTTCTGGAGCAAGAAGCTGCAAATACTTCTAGAGGTGGCTCAGCAGGAAGTCCAGACATACTGAGGGTTAAGACGGCATATATGTGAATAGTATTTTACATATACATCCAACATTTAAAATGTAATAAAAATACACTCTTTTAAATATATGTACTTGTCAGTTTATTGCAAATGTTCATTTTTACGAGACAGGTATAGTAGAATCAAGCTGCACCAAATAAAATCATTAACACCGGGATTTATTGCAGACAGAAAAAAAACCTCTACCAGAATTGGCTCCTAGGATGATTTAAAAATGTAAATTCAATCTACAATTTGTAAGGCTTTATTTGACTTTCCAGGTGTTGTTGAGCCGACTAATGGTAAAAGTACAGACTGGTTTGTGACTTGCCTCCTAAAATAGTTTAACAACAGTAAGACTTTTTTTTGTACTACTACTGTAGTGTAAAGTCTACATTCTAATGCCTCTAGCGGTTTTTAAAAAAGCTAAAAAGTATATACAATTGGACATATTATTTAACACTCAAAAGATTAAAATAAAGTTATGATATCATGTGCAAATCAAATTACATACAAGTATGCATTCATCTGAGCTAGCATTTCATTCAACAGTTAAGCTCAGAAATAAAGACAGGACAAGAAAACAAGTACATTCTGCAAAAACAATACAGATTAAGGTGACACAACACAATCAAATTAAAATACAAATAAAACATTTAGTATGAAGTGCAAAAGAGACGAAGTAAATTGGTAATTTATAAATGCAGTAAAAGGTGACTGCCTGGCTTGTATCTCAAATAAAAAGTGTCAAATCAGCTTTAAATACATCTGAAGAGGATTGGCGTAACATATTTTAAATTTTGCATCTTGAATTGTGTGATTTGTCACACAAATAAACATGTTATTTTAATTGTGGAATGAATTCTGACCAGCTTATGTTGGCCATTCCCAAGTCCTCATCTTCCAAACCCGAGAAACTAATGTCCACAAGGATCTTGCTGAGGCTGTCGTTCATGGTATCAAGAACCAACCCCTCTGTGACAGAGTGGCTAGTGGGCGTGGCTCCTGTTGCCTGCAGCAGTTCTCTGGAGCAGCCACTGCGAGGGCAGTCCACATCCAGTTTGGATGTTGTGGCTGTCAGGAGCTCTCTGGGGGAGTTAAACAGGGCCAACTCTTTAAACGGCGTGCTGCTAAAGCTGAATGTGGTGTAATCATGTCGTGGGGTGACTGCAGGACCTCCAGGTGTTCGGATGGGACTGAAGTCCAGTACAGATTGGTTGCGTTTGCGTACGGGGGTCACCTTCCATTGTTCAGGGAACGTATTTAAAGGAGGTTTACTTGGAGTTGAAGACGTCAAGTGATTGCTGCTTTTGATGGGTGTTTTAAATGACAATTCCCGGTTTGGGCTTAGATTTTCCTGGTTGTTTATCACACTGTCTGGCATGTCATGGCAAGTGGAAGTGTCTGACACCACCCCAGAGTCAAAAAAGGTGTTGCCCTGGCACAACAGGACAGGCTCTTCATGAGCAGAGTGCACTAAGCGTTGTTTGCGTCGGGAGTTGCTGGTAGGCCACTTTGGAGCAGCTTTTGGAGAAGCACTTTTTATTGGAACTTCTTCTGCTTCTTCTTTTATATCCAATCCAGACACATCATCCAGTGACACCTTTCGGAGATGCACAAAAAATAAATTCAATTTCCTGTCAATTTTACCACAACATTTTCCATGTTATTACATACCTTTGGAGCTATCCGAACCTTTTTGGCCCCCCGAGAAATGCTACGTTTATGCTGAGAGCAAGATGTTGACAAGGGCGGCATGTACACTGATGAGGAGGCAGGAAGTTGGATAGGCACCAAGTATGAATCGGTCCTGGGAAGAAGAGGCTTCATTTTCCTCTCTAAAAACATTTTAAATTAGATTAGATAAAGGAAATAAAAAGATTACACAGGATTGTCTCAAACTCACCGGTGCCAAAAGGTGTTTTCTTGATATTTTGACATTCATTCATCATTCTTTTCTGTTGCTGGTAAAAGATAAATTTATAATCAATAATTTGAGTATTGTTGAATTAAACACCTCTACAACTGTTCCTGTACTGAAAGAATTCATACATCACATCCACCTGTAACAAAGTCTTAATACATAATTCCTACACTTTTAGTCAGTAGCAAAAACACCTTCTGACTTTCTGTCCCTGGCCTGACGTTATGTTCCTGTGGTAAAATGAAACAAAGTTTGATCCCTTACTTGATTAAAAAAGAAAAGCATAGTTGGCTGACCAGGAACATTCAAAGGGTCAAAATCAGGCTGTAGAGAAAAATATTATTAGACAAAAACGACAAAATGTTTTCAACATCACCTCACTGAAGGCACATTGACAAGTGAGTAACACACTGTGCAAACACCAATGCTGTTTTTACCTTGTACACTTGATCAAGAGTAAGCCATCTGTTTGCCTCAGGCCGGATTGTCCAAAAAGACATTTTGCCATCAGCTGATGTTTCACGAAGAAACATGTCGTGCAATGACAGATTGTGCCGAATGGAGTTCTGTGGTGAAAGAAAATAGTACAAAAAACTGTAGACACTGGGTTTAATGAATTTATAGAGCATAACAAAAATCCAAGTACCTTCCAACCAGGTTTTGCCACCTCCCTAAAGTAGGGGAAATTGTCCTCAATCCACATGTAAATCTCTTTGAGCGTCATTCTCCTGCTCGGTTTGCTGTTGATGGCAAACTGGATCATGGTCATGTAGGAGTAGGGGGGCCTCTCAGACTGTGGCTGCTTTAGAGACTCTTCTGCATCAACCTGTGTATTACAACTCTGTAAAAAGTATAAAATAAATGCACCGAATGTGACTTGTGATTGTGAAATAAAAAAGGATAAACTCACCAGGGGAACATGCAGATTTTCCTTGACAGGAGCAGGTTTGGTTGGATTTTGTTCCAGGGAACATTCATCCATTCGTCCCAACCACTGAATATTTGTAAGACTTTCATCTTGAAGGCCACACTCCAAATCCTTTCCTATAATTACAATGAAAAAATACATAACTACAAAAAGTAAAAATAACAAATTGACCGAAAATGTATGCTCTTACTTTTTTTAATGGAAGTAAAGTTTCTAACGAAGTTCATCTGTCCATTACTTACTGAAGATGTATTATTTTTTTCCGAGGAATAATGAAATCCAGCAATGTTGCTTTTTTCCCCACTTAAAAGAATAAACTTATTTGGTCCCTGTGCGCCACACTCTTTGCCTTTAGCAGTGAGCGCTCCAATTACAGTCTGAAGATCTGAAGCCTTTGGGACCACCACCACCTGTGTAGCAGACATGGAGGGGTGATCCATAATGCAGACACCATCAGGGATGCACTGACTGGAAGTTGCCCGTGAAGCATCTTCAGTTGCTGCTTTATTGGAATGCAGATCTGGGCCTGGATCATTTTGTTGGAAGGGGAGCTTTCGCCTCTTCAGAATCAAGGGTCTCCTCGGGCTTCTTCTCATTGTCATCAGATTACCGCTCCTTGATATTCAAGTAATCCTGTGCAAATTGACAAAAAAAAAAGAAAAGACTATTATTTCACTTGTAAACAGTCTAAATATGGTCCCAAATTGGATCTAACTTGCATTGGTGGGTGAAACGCTCGTCTACATGTAATAACGGAAAATACATGTTATAAGCATTGTTACATTGTATTTACCTGACAGAACATGTTATAAGTATCGTTTCATTGTGTTTACCTGACAGAACATGTTATAGCATTGTTATGTTGTGTTTACTGACCTGACAGAACATGTTATAGCATTGTTATATTGTATTTACCTGACAGAACATGTTATAGCATTGTTATATTGTATTTACCTGACAGAACATGTTATAGCATTGTTATATTGTATTTACCTGACAGAACATGTTATAGCATTGTTATATTGTATTTACCTGACAGAACATGTTATAGCATTGTTATATTGTATTTACCTGACAGAACATGTTATAGCATTGTTATATTGTGTTTACCAGACAGAACATGTTATAGCATTGTTATATTGTGTTTACCAGACAGACTAGATGTCCAGCTGCTTGGCCGCCTGGAAATGTACTTAAACTCCGAATTTAAAACTGATACATTTATAACTTTACATTTCCCAGAGAGCGCATTTCTTCCCCGTAGCAAATATGTGTTTCCCTGGCAACTTGTACTTCCATAACGGTCGTCAGAAACGTTACAGTTACAACAGAAGAGTCGAGAACATACGGGAGGATTTCACTTAGCGTCATTGCTTCAGTTACAGTGTATTCACATTCGCGTGTCCTGTGCAGAGATTGTAGCGTTTACCCAAAATATATGATCAGAACGTTGTTGTTTGTTACGTCTTCATAAATGCGCGAGCTGTGTAGCTTAAGCTTTGTGACGTTAGCTTGTCGACGAGTGACGTTGCTATCCATATTATTTTATAACGAACACACTACAGTACATCGACCGAAGTGTTTAGGCCAAACCTTTTAGTTCGGGTAGGCATCTGGACGTGGCGTCTACTGTCACACGATTTTCATGAAAAATATGCTTTCACGATTATTTACCGTGGATCTATGGTTATGTACATGCTGTTCTATCCATCTTGAACGATTTTTGAATTTTGGCGCTGTGGGTGGAGCTTTTCCTTTTTTGGTCACGTGGTTTACATACGCCAATAGAAAGCGTTTCAGCGTTACGCCTTCACCAATCAGATTGGACGCCAACGCAAACCAGGAAATGGACGATCCGCGTACAAAACAAAAGAAAAAACATGGAGAAGACATACGGCTCGAGTAGATAGTGAAGATTAAGACGCTGCTTGACCACAGTCTGCATGCTCGGCCCACAGCGTCACCGCGTTTGTTTTGACGGTGTGTTATTTGGTAACGTTAAGTGTTCAAATACGTGGAGAAAAGCTACTTTCAAATGATGTGTGAGAAAACGTGATAGCGTCAGGAAATGTGTCAGACAAACTCAAAACCAGTTATATAAGACATACACTTATGATTTGTTGTTGTTCCCCAGATTCTTCAGGCATGCTTTACGTTAATGCCCCGAAGGAAAATAAAGACAGGAAAGGAGCCCCTGGGGTTCCGCGAGCGACCTACAGGGGGCGCCAGAGTCCAACACAATGTGCCTGAAGTGCGGGCTGCACTCAACCCCAAAGACTTTTTCAGAGAGACACAAGAGCATGACGGATCAACTCTAAACTCATGGGTAAGTGCCATCTATGTTTGTTAAATATACATCATTGTGGATGTGCGGTTCGCTTTCTTTGTTTGTTTTTACTTTGATATAGGTCACTCCACAATTTGATGTGTCTTTGCCTGCAATTCCAACAAAAAGAAGAAGAAGATGCCTGTCTTCCACAAGCGTTCGAGGCAACTTCACTCAGCAATCCAGAAAAGGCAGTGTGTGCAGCAGCAGATTCCCAACCTTATTATTTGAAACAAAATCAAGAGAATTGCACTGTGAAAAGGAAAGAAAGAAGGCTTCAGATTACTGCACTTCTTCAGCTTCTAATAACTCATGTCACCAAGGTTTCTGCCAAAATTCAAACACAATGTGCAAAAGGGTAAAAGACAAAAAAGACTTGTATCAAAATAATGTCATCAAAGCACACAGTGGAAGGGTTACGGATTTGTGTCAAGTCCAATCTGTTATTCCAAGTGAAGCATCTTGTATTTCACCAGAAGATCCTTCATCACATTCCTCCAAGCACTGCACCAATGCTGATATTGCACCGGCCCTACCAAAGCCTACTTCACTAAAAATAACTGAGGAAAATTCTACCTGCTCACGTGCTGTAAATCTACTTTGCTCTTCACCAGCATGTACTCCATCAAGTAGCAGGACGTTGGACATTTTGGTTCCTGACACACCAGAAAGTGATTATGGGGTCAAGGTGACATGGCGGCGCAGGAAAAGAGAAATGCTTTTGTTGAAAGAGAAAGGTTATTTATCAGACTTGGACTCCATGATTTACATCTGATCAAGATATGGGGGGAAAGCACTCCTCAGATTTTGATGTTGCATACTTATTTAAATGAAACAATGTCAAAATGTCAAATATATTATTTTTCATCAGACTACAAGTCATGAAATACAAAAATACGATATTGATTTTGAATTAAAGGTACATTTAATTCCAATAAGTGACTCCTTTGATGTCTTCCAGTCCGGTTTTAGATCGGATCACAGCACTGAGACGGCTCTCATTACGGTGACAAATGACATCCGTCTGAGCACTGATAATGGTAAGGCCTCTGTTTTAGTCTTGCTAGATCTCAGTGCTGCTGATTGGTTGAAGTCCTACCTTGAAAACAGGAAATACTTTGTTGAAATTGGTGATTGTGTCTCAGAGCATGGTATTGACCTGTGGGGAGCCCCAAGGGTCAATCCTTGGACCCCTTCTGTTCAATCTGTACATGCTGCCGTTGGGACAGCTAATACGAAACAATGGCGTGTCCTATCACAATTATGCTGACGACACTCAGATCTATGTCTCACTGTCGGCAGGTGAATATGGACCAGTCAATTCACTCTGTCACTGCATCCAACAGATCAGTGTGTGGATGCAAAACAACTTTCTTCAGCTGAACTCAGACAAGACTGAAGTCATTGTCTTTGGCTCACAGAAGAGAAAGTGTTGGCAGTCACTTCCAGTCTCTCTAAAACCTGTAAACAAGATAAAAAATGTAGGAGTAATAATGGACTCAGACCTGAATTTCAACCGCTAAATCAATTCAATAACATCAGTAGCTTTCTTCGATCTGAAAAAACATTGCCAAAATTAAAAATATGTTCCAACCAGACTTGGAGAGACTTATCCACGCATTTGTCTCCAATAGATTAGACTATTGAAACGGCCTTATGAACCATCTGGGACTGAGGACCTCAGGGACCGGCCTCCTGCTGGTGCCCAGAGCCAAGACCAGACACGGAGAAACAGCGTTCCAGTGTTATGGGGCAAAGGTCTGGCCTTCCCAAAGTTGTGAGGCAGGCCCCTATCCCGGTGTTTAAATCAAAGCTAAAGACTTTTGTTTAGCCGCGCCTATGACTGAAATACTTTTACCTGATTTTTAATATTTTAAATTCCACATTAATTTGTTTTTATTTATTCATTTTGACATACACTGTTTTATAGTCTTATAAACTGCATTGTGTGTGTGTGTGTTTTTTTTTTTTTTTTTTTGTATCTTAACATTGTAAAGCACTTTGAATTGCGCTTTGTACGAATTGTGCTCTATAAATACATTTGATTGATTTATTGAATTATTGATTGATTTAGTAACTTTTTATGGTGGAGGGCCTTGTTTTGCAGGGGGTGTTCCACAGTATCATAATAACGAACCTATGTTGCACAGATCTGACTTGTAACTTGTTGGCATCACCTGCTAGTCTGATATAGATAACTAAAATAGTCAAGCAGTGCCATACTGTCAAAGTGTCAAATAAAGCAAATAACAAGCCAGAGGTTGGTGCCAGGTCCCACCAGAAAAGTTGCATGGTGAAAAGTTAGCAAAATGAACTATAGCCTATTTACAATGTGTAAATATTTTATGAATAACAAAAGGAATGCGTTGTGATGGAACTTTCTCTTTTGCAGTAACGCAAAATGCCGCTTTCCCCCATCGATGCAATAAAAAGCCTAACTACACCTCGACGATCACCCGTGCTCACATTTCGTCCGTGTCAGCGGCTCAGCCAATGAGCGCAGACCTCTCCAGAGCAGGAGCCAATAGCTTCTCTCGGTATTCAAGCGTTCGGTAACTAAGGAGAAAGGCTCGAGCTCTTTTCACTGCGTCTAAAGTGTTTCATGTGCACACGAAACCTCCTTAGCAACGGCGGCCGAACATGAGTTACTACACCATAAGGTAAGAAATAACGCCGTTGTCCTTGACACTGGAGCATGTTTCTGTCATATTTAAATGGACCGAGGGTTGAATTATGTCGCTATCGCCCTTTTGTCAAAAACGTGGGGGACGCCCACAACTTTTAGAGGGGCCACCGTGGACGAACTAGCTCATGTTAACGCTAGCTCCTGTGTAACACAAGCAAGGTAAATAAATAACTAAATAGTAGCGAGATTAATTCGTGAGACACCGGGATGTTTCTCATTCCGTGTGTGTTTCAGATGGTGTCAGTTGCGCTCGATGTCATTTGAATATTTAACATAGTGTTGAGCTTTGTGCGTGTGAATCAGGGCGAAGAGCCACCAGTTATAATTCACATCCCAAGATAATTCCATTTCATTCTATGCCAACAATTTCAACACTTTTTAAATACATTTTTATAAACTATTATTTTCAGTAGGGCTCGTAAAATGCGGACTATTTTCGAGGTTCTTAACTAGTCACAACTGTGGCTTTGACATCCTCAGCTTTCTGACGTTTCTGGTCTTATTTGTTGGACTTGACCATATGTCGACTTCATCATAATGCTGAGGTGTTTACATGACATATGACTGACAAACTGACCCCTAAATGTTTGTTTTACTATCACAAAAGTGGGACCTGTCTGCTTCGCACGGTTATGTTTTTTTTTTTTTTTTTTTTTTTTTTTTTACTTTCACCGCCCTCTAGTGGATGTTGTCTTTTTTAATGTGCTAAGTTTTAATCGAATTATTTGTGTAATCGTGTGAATGTTTTTCCCTGACTGTTAACCATCAAAATTAGTGTTGTTTAATATAAGACGGATGTGTAGATGGTATGAAGTTGTTCTTTAGTGCAGCGATCAGTCCTGAAAGAAAAGTTTAAAGAAGAATGCACTCAAAATTTGAAAAAAGTTCTTTAAAACCTTGTATTATCACATGGCCATATGATATGAACCGCCCTCTCCTCCTGAGTGGCTCACTGTCGCCCTTCAAGGCCACTGCAGTTGTGATTTTGGGCATTAGAACAAATAGTTGAATATCCTTCCCTTGTTCCCTTGAATATCCTTCTCTTGTTCCAGGGGTTTGTCTTTAAACATGCTTTGTCCTCTGGGGCACGACAACCTTCCTGCCGAGGCTGTCCAGCTGAAACCCCGTCACAGTTGTACGTTGGATGGGGTTTCTTGTAAAATTGGCCCCCTCTTTGCACATGACGCCTCCCACGGTCAATAAGCTCTGGGGTCCCGAGTTGTGAGCCATTGATGGTGACGTTTATCCACCATGTCTGAGCAAGCGACACCTTTGGGGTGGAGGGCACTGGCAGAGTACAGTCTTCATTAGTTAAATAAAGTCAAATGTGTAAGCTTAATGTCTGAAATGGTCCGTCAGTATGGTCAGATTTCATGCTCACAGGACCCTTTGCCGGGAGTGTTTGTTTTCCTTTCCTCTGTGATCTCTGTTCTTTGGCCCATGCACAGGTGTGGACAGTGCTGTGGGTGTAATGCTGCTGTGGAGGGAGGGCAGGGAGCAGAGGTCTCCTTTTACCTACAGTGAGATGAAGCAGAGAGCAGCACAGCCTTTCCTGTTCATGTTCAGATTTCACCACTTTGTTTGAGGAAAATACAAGGATTGAAAAATAAAAAAACAAAACATGGTTTTGGGATCAAGGCAGAGGTGTTTCCCACAGTTTTATACTTGGACTACGGTGGCACAAGTGATCCATATTTGAATCATTTTATTTAATACATTTTTGGCTATAAATGTCTCTTATTGCCTCTACTTATCAAAAAAACCCTATCCCTAACTGTTTAAACATAGTTCTTCTATAAGTTTATGGCAATCAATTGGTTTCAGAATGATGAAAACATAGTACTGATCCCATAGAAATTAACAATTAAAAACAGAATATTCTATCTTTTGAATGGTGAAAGATACCATCCATCCATCCATCCATCCATTTTCTGCCGCTTCATCCGGGACCGGGTCGCGGGGGCAGCAGTCTGAGCAGGGACTCACAGACTTCCCTCTCCCCAGACACTTCCTCTAACTCCTCCGGGGGGATCCCGAGGCGTTCCCAGGCCAGCCGAGAGACATAGTCTCTCCAGCGTGTCCTGGGTCTTCCCCGGGGCCTCTTCCCGGTGGGACATGCCTGAAACACCTCCCCAGGGAGGCGCCCAGGAGGCATCCGGAGCAGATGCCCGAGCCACCTCAGCTGGCTCCTCTCGACGTGGAGGAGCAGCGGCTCTACTCCGAGCTCCCCCCGTGTGGCCGAGCTCCTCACCCTATCTCTAAGGGAGCGCCCAGCCACACGGCGGAGGAAACTCATTTCGACCGCTTGTATCCGCGATCTTGTTCTTTCGGTCACTACCCAAAGCTCATGACCATAGGTGAGGGTAGGAACGTAGACCGACCGGTAAATAGAGAGCTTTGCCTTTTGGCTCAGCTCCCTCTTTACCACAACGGTCCGATGCAGCGACTGCATCACTGCAGCCGCTGCACAGATCTGCCTGTCGATCTCACGCTCCATCCTTCCCTCACTCGTGAACAAGACCCCGAGATACTTGAACTCCTCCACTTGGGGCAAGGACACCCCACCCACCTGAAGAGGGCAAGCCACCTTTTTCCGGTCGAGAACCATGGCCTCGGATTTGGAGGTGCTGATTCTCATCCCAGCCGCTTTACACTCGGCTGCAAACCGTCCCAGTGCATGTTGCAGGTCCGGGTTTGATGGAGCCATCAGGACAACATTGTCTGCAAACAGCAGAGATGGAATCCTGTGGTCCCCAAACCGGACACCCTCCGACCCCTGACTGCGCCTAGAAATTCTGTCCATAAAAATTTTGAACAGAACCGGTGACAAAGGGCAGCCCTGGCGGAGTCCAACATGCACTGGGAACAGGTCTGACTTACTGCCGGCAATGCGAACACAGCCCTGAGCAAAGGGGCCCGGGAGCACCCCCCAAAGGACACCCCGAGGGACATGGTCGAAAGCCTTCTCCAGATCCACAAAGCACCTGTGGACTGGTTGGGCAAAGTCCCATGAACCCTCGAGCACCCGATGGAGGGTATAGAGCTGGTTCAGTGTTCCACGACTGGGACGAAAACCACTCTGCTCCTCCTGAATCCGAGGTTCGACTATCGGTCGGATTCTCCTCTCCAGTACCTTGGAATAGACCTTACCCGGGAGGCTGAGGAGTGTGATCCCTCTGTAGTTGGAACACACCCTCCGGTCCCCCTTCTTGAACAGAGGGACCACCACCCCGGTCTGCCAGTCCAGAGGCACGGTCCCCGACCGCCACGCGATGTTGCAGAGACGTGTCAACCAAGACAGTCCTACAACATCCAGATACTTTAGGTACTCAGGGCGGATCTCATCCACCCCCGGAGCCCTGCCACCGAGGAGTTTGCAAACAACCTCAGTGACTTCAGCTTGGGTGATGGATGAGCCAGCCTCCGAGTCCCCGGTCTCTACTTCCTCTTCGGAAGACGTGACTGAGGGATTAAGGAGGTCCTCAAAGTATTCCTTCCACTGTCCGACGACATCCCCAGTCGAGGTCAGCAGGCCGCCACCCGCACCGTAAACGGTGTTGGTGATGCACTGCTTCCCCTTCCTGAGGCGCCGGACGGTTTGCCAGAATTTCTTTGGTGCTGACGGATAGTCCTCCTCCATGGCCTCCCCGAACTCCTCCCAGCCCCGGGTTTTTGCCTCTGCGTCAGCACGAGCCGCGGCTCGCTTGGCCTGCCAATACCTGTCGATGACCTCCGGAGACCCAATCAGGCCACTCTGGCTTGTGGTGAAAGATACCATACTTAAAATGTTATTATGACCTAATTTTAATTAGAAAAATGCTCAACATTTCGAGTGCCAGAAGTATGGGCAGCACAACTAATACAAATACAAAATGGAAACTGAAAGAAGTGTCTCTGTTGAGACCCTGACTAGCTGTCTAGTTTTCTTATAGTTGGAGATTTTTAGGACACTTATAAACACACCCCACAACTATAATTGTTCTCACCAAATGGATTTAAAAGTCTTATTTAAGGAGGGAAAGAACATCTGTGTAACACAGTCTGTATCAGCGATAAATGTGAGTGTAACTGCAGTGTTCCAGCTGTTTACTTGTTTTTCATTTTTTAGATTTAGAGTTGTAGACTTTTAGATTTGTTTTTAGACTGTAACATCTCTATCACATTTTAGATGTGTTTTGAGCTCTTACAGGAGAAAATGTTATTACTCACCATTGACTCACTGTGATGTCACCTGCTTAAGCTTTAAAGCTGAAACCCTCACATTCATACAATACTATTCATATCACCAGTTTGCACTTCGGGGGAGTCTCTATTAATGGGAAACACTGTTTATTACACAATTTCTGAATGTTTTCAGTCAGCACCCTTATGTTTCTCGCAGCAAACACCAGAATAAAACACAACCTGTTGAGTCACTTGACAATGTACAAATACATTTACTTTTTGAACTTCCACACAGAGCGGATTTGTGTGTTGCTTGTGATTTGTGAGTCACACAGCCTCTTGCTCCTTCAAAACCCGCCAATGCCTGTCAGGATCGGAGACATAACATATCCTTGATCACAGGGGAATGTGTTATTATCAGCTCTTGTAGCTTATTTCCATGTTTTGTTTTCAGCCCAGTAATTACTCCCACTGGTGAGCGTTTCCCCTGCTTATCAGGTGACGACACACTGCATAAAATCCGTTGCGCAGAACGACAGAAACACAATTCTCTCTTCAGATTTGGCTTTTCACTTGCCACTTACTGAAGGAAAAGGAAATACTTTCTTACGGTCTCTTAGCAACAAGAGTAAGGTCCTTCTTGCAGCGCGTCACTTTTTTTTATTGACATCTTAATTCTCTGCCTTTTTTATGTACTAAAGGATGAAAACACGGGATATGTGACTCCAATGCTTTGCCAAACATAACCATTGACAATATCACTTTTTTGAAAATATGAACTAGATCAAATCCATAATTTTATATATATATATATATATATATATATATATATATATATATATATATATATATATATATATATATATATATATATATATATATATATATATATATATATATTTTTATATATATATATATATTTTTATTTATATATATATTTTTATATATATATATATATATATATATATATATATATATATATATATATTTTTATATATATATATATATATATTTACATATATTTTTATATATATATACTATATAACTTTGTCCATGTTGTTCTGGTTATTCTCCATTTCATGATTTCAAATGTATCCTCGTTCATTGCTGATGTTACGGCCGGTCTCCCTCGTAGCACGCAGAGTCCTCAGCCTTCCTTATGTCACTCCCCTGGGTGGGACAAGGCTACTCCTTCTCAGTGACTTAGGAGCTGATATCTCTGTCGCAGTTTGGTCTTTGTCAGCTCAGGCTCGGTCAGAGATTCAACAGTGCGTTTACGCCGTAACCTTGTCGAGACCCCCGGGCAGTGGACCCCCGGGCACCATGGATACAGTAAAGAACGGAGGATGCCAACCCGTCTACAGCCGCTGGTCGTACAGGTAGAGACGGCGCAGTCATCCTTGTCGTTGAAAAGCGTGGCTGTTTTGTGCTGCTGTGTGTTTTTCGTTGATTCGTGAACGCTCAGTGAAGGAGTCGGTGATGCCTCGTTAAATGCGTTAATGCACGTTTTAAGACGTTCCAGTAAACGGGCAAATATGTGCCTCTTGCTCTTGCTTCTGCCGCCTGTTGTTACTTATTCAGAGCGTCAGACCTAGTTGTAACCAGAGTTGTCCACGAGGTTTTATTTTGTTCACTTTTAGAAGTCGGGTTTCTGAGCTGGCAGAGGATCACTGATCACTGTCAGAGGGCATTATTATTTATTTGATGAATCGATAAAGGCTTTTCTATAATTGTAAAGTTTTGTCTTGAGCCAAACTTGCTGGAACGCTGTAAGTGCTAGCGCGCCTTGTAACTAAAACAAGAAAAGAAAAAAAGAGATAATTTAGAAGCATCACTATTGGAGGAGAAATACCTGGTGTGCATTGCTTTAATTTAAGATGTTGTTAAAATATACACAATGGTTAAATTAACTTTAGCACCCTTTTAGTTTCATTATAGAAGTGGGCAATGTAGATAAAACAGTGAATGTTGTGTTGAAGATATGCAAAATTTGAACATCTAGTCTATTGTTTATAGTAGAAAATGCAACAAGAGCGGAAAAGAAAAATTAGGTGATATTTCTTATATGATTAATTTGACACACATTTCACATTTATCTTGTAATCAAACCTCTTCTAATTCGTTTAAACACATTTCTGTTGGACTATCATCTGAGTATTATTATTGGGAAACATGTTTTCTTCAATATTGCCCAGCCTTAATTCATTCCAGTATGTGTTTAAACTAAAGTTAATCAAGAGAGTCGCTGTTCACATTACTTTGCTCAAGCCTCCAATTACAGTGAGGCTTAAGATCTGGTTAAAGGTTTTAATCAGTGCTCTTGGAGGTGAGTCTCCATGGATACTCTGTCTGACAAACAAGGAAGGGACAACAGCGCCAATGTCCTCCTGTTGTCACCCAAGCTGCGGTGGACTAATGAAACATTGATCACGACAGCTGTGATGAGAGGTGTGTGTGTGTGTGTGTGTTTTTACATGTGTGTGTGTTTGTATGTGTGTGTGTGTGTGTGTGTGTGTGTGTTTGTACGTGTGTCTGTGTGTGTACGTGTGTGTGTCTGTATCTCTGTGTCTCTGTTTGTACGTGTGTGTTTGTACGTGTGTCTGTGTGTTTGTACGTGTGTGTGTTTGTACGTACGTTTGTACGTGTGTTTGTACGTGTGTTTGTACGTGTGTTTGTACGTGTGTTTGTGTGTGTGTGTCTGTCTGTCTGTCTGTCTGTCTGTCTGTCTGTGTCTCTGTCTGTCTGTGTCTCTGTCTGTCTGTGTCTCTTTCTGTCTGTGTCTGTTTGTACGTACGTGTGTGTGTTTGTACGTGTGTCTGTGTGTGTGTTTGTACATGTGTGTTTGTACGTGTGTCTGTGTTTTGTACGTGTGTGTGTGTGTGTGTTTGTACATGTGTCTGTGTGTCTGTGTGTTTGTACATGTGTCTGTGTGTGTGTGTGTGTGTGTGTGTTCCCTGGAATGCTTTAACATAATAGAACAACAACTAAAGTCTCAGATTTCAAACTGTGCTCTTGTAGATCCATCTGACTTGGTTCTAATCTGCATTTTGTTGTGTGTGTTTACATGTGTCGTTCCTGCGGTTGCAATGGTGCCAAATTGCCTTATTCCCTCCAGACCTTCCAGCTCGGCCAGCTTCTCTTCTAATTCGTTGACAAGGTAAACGGATACACTTTTCTTAACTATTTAAATACATCAAAGTGAGAAAACGTCTACAACGCTCGTCCCGTTATTCATAAGGCTACTGCATTCAGCGCTTTACGATGTGCAGTTGTACTCCCTCTTTGGCCACATTATAAACTGAGAATTCTACATTTGGCATGATGTTGGTGTGAATTCGTCACGTCGACGTCACGCCGACACTTTTGCGTGACGTAGGTGTGCCCCTGACGAAACATATTCCTGTGGTACATTGTAATTGGAGGCAGTCCCCAGCTGCACTTACATGTTCCATAACAGCGTTTGTTGAGGTCCTTAACAAGCATGTCATTACCTGCAGTGCACACGCTTACATGTGTATGGATTAGCAATTCCTACATCAGATAAGTTTAGCCTTTGAGAGATTGTCCTTTAATCTTATGTTTGTAATCTGTGGTATTAAAAGAGCACCTTCAGAGAGGGGGCTGGCTGGAACATGAAGTCAAATGTATCTGGGTAAATGCCTGTTAAATATGTGTATTATAGTATGATATACATATTTAACAGGCATTTAAATACTATACACTCTAATCATTGAATAATTAGTTTGTAATGCCACATACTGGAAGGATACAATAAAACCACATTTGAATAAATGTCTGACTTCTTTCTACAGTGGAATTGAAGATGACAGCGCCAGTCTTATGCAACAGAAACTGGAAAAACAGGTAAGAGAAACATAAGCATGTATTTATTCTTATTTTTTGTAACATAAACACTTATTTTTTGCTTTTGTGTTTGATGATGGGCATTCTGCCATCTCTTATTTTCCAATTTAAGATCCAAGTTTCTGAAAGTTGTGATGACCACATTGCTTTTGACAAGTATTTGTATCTATTGTACAGTGTCCTTGGGTGTTTTGAAAGGCGCTTTAATACATAAAATGTATTATCATTATCAAAAATGTATTGTGTTATTGTAATTTCTGACCTTTTTAAATGGTCATGGTGTAACGTCTTCTTGCTGAGGCAGGATGTGCTGTGGAGCCAGAGCAGAGTCATATCCTGATCTTGAAATGCCAGGCTGATGTTTCTTTACAAATGACTAGAATCATACAATAGGCTTTCCTAAAATAGCTTATAGGAAGTGGAAGTATTAAAATGTAATACACCAGTTACACAAGGCTTATACAAACTATAGTAACTTCAATTTCTTACAATGATCGATTTTATTTTAATCTATGAATTAAACGTTTTGTTTGTGTAAATTATCTTCTTCTTCTTTGGTGTTTTATGGCAGTTGGTATCCAAGTGTTACGTCACCGCCACCTAATGTAGTTGTACATCTCATTCTTTAGACTTAGACTTCATTCTTTAGACACCCCCCTGCCCCCAACCCTAACCCCCCTTGTGTAAACTATCTTATGGGGGCTGCTATCCAAGTGTTACATTACCACCAGAATTTATTCTTTAGACTTTGTTGTTGTTGTTGTTGTTGTTGTTGTTGTTGTTGATGGCGGTTGGCATCCAAGTGTTGCATTACCGCCAGACTTTATTCCTCAGACTTTGTCGTAGTCCTCAGACTCTGTCGTAGTCCGTAAAATTACTCCTTCCATTGCTTTGGTGTTACAAAGCCCATGAGGTTATGATATGTCTTTGTGACCGGCTTTATTCCAGGGAGACTCTTCTTCATCTTCCTCTCCTTCTTTGACGTTCGGTGCTTCCACCGTACAGCTTTATTCTTCAGGCTTCATTCTATTCTAATATGTCCACTGATGTCGCCGCTTGGTAGCCGTGCGTCTACGAGACTGGGCGAGGACAGGAGACCACCCCCACCCCCATAGTTGTTGTTGTTTCAGAGACCAACCGGCTTTATTCCAGGGAGACTCTTCTTCATCTTCCTCTCCTTCTTTGACGTTCGGTGCTTCCACCGTACAGCTTTATTCTTTAGGCTTCATTCTATAGGCTTTAATATTTCCACTGATGTCGCTGCTTGGTAGCCGTGCGTCTACGAGACTGGGCGAGGACAGGAGACCACCCCCACCCCCATCTCGTCACTCTGATCACTCTGACTCCCCAAAAGCAGACCCCCATCACTCCGACTCCCATTTAGCGCCTTTAGCCTGTTTTCTATATCTGCCCAATCAAGCTTCTTTGTTCCAAGGAATCTCCCTGCAGCTTTAGCAATGATCCTGATCCTTTCAGTTCTACTTTGAGTCTGAGCAGCACAGTTTACAACATCCACCATAAAGAGTACAAAATCCTCTCTATCCACAACCAGGGTATTCTCATTAATTCTGGAACCTGCACACTTGGGACCTCCACTCTTGAAACCTTCACACTTCTTGGGAGCCACGCTGGCCTTTCTCATTTCGCCCTGGCTGTGAGCAGCGCTGGCTCCTCTCTCTGTATTTACTCTAAACTCATTACTTGAAACTTTCTTGACTGCATCTGCATAGGATATACCTTGAGAGACCTTTATTTTCTGCACCTCAGCAGCTCTTTTGCTAAACCTGCATCCCCCGTAGGCAGAGCTATGTTCTTCCCCACAGTTACAGCACTTCAGTTTTGCTCCCACGTCACACTTCCCATACTCGTGATCTCCTGCACATTTACCACATCTTTGCCTCCCTCTACAGACCGCTGCAATATGCCCAAAGTGCTGGCACTTAAAGCAACGCAGGGGCGTGGAACATATGGCCTAACGTCATGGCACATGAACCCAATGAACACCTTACTAGGCAGGCACCTCCCTTCAAGTGTTACCATTACCGACAAGCTGTCACATCTTACCCCAGACCGGGTCACCTTCAACCGCCTAGCGTCCACCACCGTAGCTCCCGTCAAATTCTCCTTAACTTCATCCACAGACGTCGCCGTAGGGACACCTACGATAACTCCTCTGACCGTGTTTCTTTCAGCATCAGACACAAGAATGTCCTTTCCACCCAGACGTTTAGTTCCAATCGCCTTCCGTTGCTGAGCCGCGTCCTTGCACACAACCAGCAGCGAGCCATCTCTAAGGACACTCGCACTCTTGATCACTCCCACAGCTACAGTTAGGCTCTTTGACAATGCCACTGAATTCCACTCCTTAAAGGATGCACTATCCTGTGCAAGCTTTATGATCACCTTACAGTCTCTGCTCTCACCCCGGATATCAATAGCTTCAGCCTCACCCTGCTGCTCATTCCCAGAACCCTCGGACGAGCTAAGGGACTTTTTACGTTTCCGGGCACGTGCAGCCAGAAAAGGCTGCTCCTCCACGCCGTCCAGAACGCCTTCGACCACCAATCCACTCTCCTCCGCCATGTTGTTGTTTTATGGCGGTGGTTTACCTTGTGTAAATTATTAATTCTTTGAATTGATACCTTTCATGTGATGTCATCAACACGATGACATCACATGAACGGTATCAATTCAATGCTCTGTCTGAATACATTTTAATCTGAGCTTTGTTTTAATACAATCTGACCATAAAGAACAGGTGAGCTAATGTGTGCAGTAAAACAAGTCTGTCTCCAATAGCAGTAAAGTCACAAGCTAGCGTTAGCCTGTTTGTCACGCTCACCTTTTGTTAAAAGTCAAAACACATAAACAGGACCATGACCACAGGGGTATTGATCACCGGCTCCAGATAATGTGTTATTAAATCCATTCTGTATTTTGTCTTGAGTTGTCATCTAAAAACATATCTGGCTGTCTGTGCTACTGTGTGCATCGTGTTGTGACTGCAAAGTGTCAATACTGTTGCCCACTGTGTTCCTCAGAGGGCTCTACTGGAACAAAAGCAGAGGCGGAAGCGCCAAGAGCCCCTCATGGTTCAGCCCAACACAGAAACCAGGCCACGGCGAGCCAGGATGCGCCGAGGGGAGGAGCAAGCCCCTCTGGTCGAGTCCCACCAGAGTATAACCAGTGAGGCCGTTATGGATGGTAAAAAAAACACATCTCGGGATCTAACATCAAAAACATTACTGCCCCGATGTGTCGAACAGAAAAACACAACAACAATACAAAAAGTCCACAAAAGAGCCATGGCACAACCCAATAAGCCAGTGCCTTTACTGGCCAAAACTGTAAATATATCATATTAAAGAATTAGAATACTTTTTAAAACATCTGAGAATCTGCATTGGTTTAACATTAACTGTATTCTCTGAGATGTAATAAAACAATCCCGAGCTCTATACTTCATTGCGTTACATTTGATATAAGACAGTTGACAGTAGAGATCTTCCACCTGACCTGACACACTCTGCCGTCGCAGGTATCGATGGACCTGCTGCCATTTTGGGTTCAGAAACCAGCGAAGTGGAAAGAACGACTCAAATCGTGTCAGTGGGTCAGTGTCAGCCGCAGCCTGAGCCGCTGTGTCAGCCGCAGTCGCCTTCAACAGTCGAGCCCGACAGAGATGAAGACACGGACACGCTACTGGAGCCTAAGACCAACATCCAAGAACTTCTACAAAAACAGGGTCTGTTAAAAGCCAGAGCAAAGCATTGTGAAATAAGGATGGCACAGATAATCGACAGCCGAATGTAAAGAGGTAGTTAACTAGTCAAAGGAGTGAACAAAGCAGTGAAAGAAAAAGGCTAAATCTCAATGATCTGGTGTTAAGATAAGATAATAATCCTTTATTGTCCCACATGGGGAAATTTCATTGATGCAACGCAGGAAGATACAGAGGCAGATACAGAAGAAAAGAACAGATCACTTATAGGAAGTTTGAAAAACACTCTCAATAGAAGATCTCCTATAAACAAAAACTCCCATAGACAAACTGTAAACTGTTAAACTACATACCGTATTTCCTGGACTATAAGTTGCACCAGCCAAAAAAGGCATAATGGAGTAGAAAAAACATAAGTCGCACTGGAATATGAAAATAACAAATAATATCACATTAGTCGCCCCGGAGTATAAGTATAGAAGGATAAATATAAGTATAAGTCGCACCCTGGCCAAAACTATGAAAAAAGGTGCAACTTATAGTCCGTAAAATACGGTAGTTAAGTAAGGATTAAACAATGAGGCGCAGTAGTTGAAACTAGTCCCTTCCTAACAGCAGGTTGTTTACCCATTGCTATGGTAATGTCCACAGTGTAGTGGTATTACTGCTGGAAAACAGATTGTTGTATCCACCAATTGGCAAGTGCAGTTTGTGGGACCGTAGTGTACGTATTCCAAGAACAATACAACGTTACAAATGTGATTCTTCCTCTCCTCCCAGGGCTATCAGACACTATGAACTTTGACGAGGCCAGCGAGCACGAGGACGATTCGGACGACGGACAGACGCGCTCTCTGTCGCCACAAGCAGACGCTAACAGGCCTGCGTCTGCGGCCAGCGGCAAGGACTTCCCAGTGAGTGGACCAGTGCTGCGCCATTAAAAAAAGGTTCTGAAACGAACGCTAATAAACTCATTTTGACTTGACTTTACACAGGAGCTCGGGAGCTCATCAGACGGCTCCGTAATGGATGTGGCTAATCTAGAGGAGTTTGTGTTGCGTCCTGCACCTCGGGGGAGCACCGTGAAATGCAGAATCTCACGGGACAAAAAAGGCATGGATCGAGGTCTGTACCCGACTTACTTCATGCACATGGAGAGAGAGGATGGTAAAAAAGTAAGTTGGCTCCTGATATGTCTTGACACCTCGCATTTGTTTTAGTTTTTTTGACATTATATTGTAACTGTTTGTCCTTTTCAGATTTTTCTTCTTGCCGGTCGGAAGAGGAAGAAGAGTAAGACGTCCAACTACCTTATTTCTGTAGATGCCACAGACTTGTCCCGTGAAGGCGAGAGCTTCATCGGTAAATTGAGGTACGCGTCTTTGTTATTGCACCCGTGTTTTCTGCTGCTTAACACAATGATGAAATAAGAAAAGGTGGAACTGATCAGTTTGATGTATCAGGTCAAACCTTATGGGAACCAAATTTACAGTTTATGACAATGGGACAAATCCTTGCAAAACGCCTGGCACGCTGCTTGAAGAGAGCAAAAAACGGCAAGAACTGGCGGCCATATGTTATGTGAGTCAAAGAGTGTTCTTTTTATCACGTCCATACATCAATCTCAGATAATTACACTATAATATCCATCATTTGACAGGAAACCAATGTACTGGGATTCAAAGGGCCACGCAAGATGACCGTAATAATTCCAGGCATGAATATGAGCTTTGAAAGAATCCCAGCGAGGCCTCAAAGTGTAAGTATGAACTGTCACTTTTGAATTTAGAGGGAAAGTGCAAATTGACCTCTGTAACATATCAAACGTTCTAACATGACAGGAGCAGGAGAGTTTACTGAGCCGATGGCAGAACCATTCAATCGAGAATCTGATAGAGCTGCACAACAAGGCCCCGGTGTGGAACGACGACACTCAGTCGTACGTGCTAAACTTCCACGGCCGCGTCACTCAAGCTTCAGTGAAGAACTTCCAAATTGTCCATGACAATGACCGTAAGTGCTCATTTATTTATGCTGCAAGCAGGATGTTTACAGCACATGGCTTTGTTTTGAGTGTGATCCATAAATGCTGCTTGTCTTTCTAGCGGATTACATCGTCATGCAGTTTGGCAGAGTAGCTGAAGACATTTTCACCCTGGACTACAATTACCCGATGTGTGCTCTTCAAGCCTTTGCCATTGGCCTCTCCAGCTTTGACAGCAAGTTGGCATGTGAATGAATGAACATCACATTCAGGGCCCACTGAGTGATGGACAAGTACAACTTAAGCCTGAAGAGAAGAACACATGCATTTAAAGAAAATGAAACATAAAACTAAGTGAGATCATGCCAGGTATCTGTTGGAGCCATCCATGTATTTCAAAGGGATTTTTCCTTGAGTTGTGTGCAGGATTCAGGGCATACGGAAATGCACTATATCACTTATCCTCTGCTGCTGGAAACAAGTGCTCTTTTAAAACATAAAAAACAAAGTAAATAAATAATTTTATAGGGGTCAAAAGTTATTTCTGCTCTGGTAGTATCTGCGGTTTGTGTTGCCTTAAAACAGATGAGTTATTATTACTCTAACGTCCACTCTAGTGCAGGCAGTGTGTGGTTAAACCGTACATGTTTGTTTTTGCTCCTCAGACCATCAGCAACAATACATTAGATAATCTTAAAGATGACATTTTGTAATGAAAACCAAAACTTCATTGTATTCATAATTGATCTGCCTTGTTGTTGCTTTATTTGCCATTTATCTTGTCAAAATTTTATATGGCTGCCTATTTGTTGTATGTGTGATGTGAATAACCATATTTTTAATGTTTGTGTTTTAGTCTTTTACATAGACTTTTTATTTTTTGGTCGGGAAATGCAGATTTGCACAGATGCTGTATATACCGGTACATGTACAATTATGTCTTTTGTCTGATATATAAAGTACTAATTTCCTGCTTATGTAACTGAATAAGCAACCTAAAATATGTCTAATTTAAAGAAATTGTGGCATTGGTATTTTGAGAGGTATTTGAGACACATGTATAAATATTACCAGAATGTTTGTACACTGCCACTATTCCCAAATTAAAATAAAGTTAGCAAAAAGAGTTTTTTCTTATCTGATATGTTCAAAATATTGTGTATAAGATCCATATCATGGGTATCACGCTTCTTTGTCATCTGACAGATTCATTTATACTATAGAAGCCTATAGTGGATCCCAAAGGGGTCACGAGGCATGAGCTGGGGGTCGCGTTATTGAAAGATATAATTTTGAAATTCTGACAACAATATTGAATAATATATTTTAATTGGAATCTGTGTTATTTTGGGGATCCCGGCCTGAAAGGTTTGGGAACCCCTGGTCTTTAGTAGACAACAGTTTAAAGACAGTGCTTTAAATGTAGCTTACATAAATACATTGCAAATATTTTAGAACACAATCGATTTTATTTATTATTGCTAATTTTACTGTAAATATGACTTTATTGATAACTGTTAACTTCAAAAGTTCATAAGAAAATTCCTGTATTGAATTCAAAGAGTAAGGTCAGAATTGGCAACTATTACGAACTACAAATGAAGAGGTTTGTCCATGGGAATGAGGGAAACATTGTTCACTGGATATATACATATTACTCCACAGTTGTCTCACTCAGGCTGTCTTTCTTACCTGGAACCCTTTCAATGCTATAATCACATCGTAAATAAAGTGTAAACCTCCCAATGCTTGAAATGCATGCATTTAAATAATGTTCCCTGAAGTTTGAGTTGACTAAATATCTTTTTATCCATTTCATTTTTAATTTAGAATGTAAGGTCTGAAATTCCAGCACATGAAATCCACCAGTGCTTAATTTATTAATCGTCACACTTTTTTAATGAGATGTGCTATGAAGGTTGCACCACCAGGTTGCACCACTTGCGCCGCCTGCCGTTATAAAAAGGTATTGCGTCACTGCTACATGTTTGTGCTGCATCTCATTTCTCATTCTTTGCCTCCTCCTGTCCTCGATTAAACAAAGCTCAATTCCTTCAAAGGAAATGAGACAGGAAGTTGGAGCTACAGAGGAGACACACTGACATCACGTTCAATGTCTTTGTAATTAAGAATAAAGACATTACAATGGTTATCAATAAAATATATATTTGATTTCAACATATTTATCTCATATCTGGGGAAACGGATTATGTTTATTACATTTGTAGAGAAAATGTTGAATGGAAAGCAATAAGGCAATACAATTCTGTAACAATCACAACAGAAAATAGTTGTTAAACCAGAAAATGCATGTTATATCTGCAGTGAGATGAGTGTAGGCCTCCCCGTTTTACAACTCACGTAAAATAAAATGCAAACTCAAATCTCCCCTGATGAGCTGATCATTATACAAAGAGTCATTCATAAAACCTTAAATATTGGCGTGAATTATTATATCTCTTAAGAAGATGAATTACCGGTAAGTCATTCAGGCAATGTTAAATAATAGGCAAAATTCACTTTATATTCTTATTTTGAACGATCATAATGTTTATTTTGTTAAATGTTCAGTAAGTAGGGTGTGATTGATGATTAGAACGGCATAAGTTCTTGAACTTTGACCGAAACATCAAGAGGTTCAATCTTTAAAGGACATTGCTGGCAGCCCACCCAAAAATATGGAAAAACTCTTTCAATGATGGCATGCTTGAATGTATAGATGTGTGTGTTGTCATACGAGTCGTAGAAAGACACTCTCCCTTTGTCACAATCCAGCAGCACTCGAATTCTCACCAGATTTCTCTTCAGGTTAAGGCGTGTCAAAGGTGAAGTCCCAGCAAAGTACATCTTGTGATAAAAATACACCGACAGATAACCATTCTTGAGCACAGATGACACCTTGTCTTTCCTCTGGACGGATTCTTTGGCCACGCCCACCACCCATGCGGTGTTACTGCCCACGCTGACTTCCCACATGTGCTTGCCTGAGGTGAAGCCCTTCGAGCCCAGGACCCCAGTGTCGGGGTCGAAGCGCTCCGGGTTGTCAGGGAGATTCTGCTTGTCCTCGCTGTCGTGGACACTGCTGAGGTCGTCTGACAGCACCAGCCAGGGGGCCGCGGTGTTGGGGTCCAGGGTCACTGGGGCTGATGGAAACACAGCAGACTGTCAGGACACCGAGGTGACACGAGATCACTTTTTATCAACATCAAGACGTTGGCTACATTTACACTACAGGGCTTGACAATGATATAGTTTTCTTTTATTTTGTTCTTTTATAAGTAGTTCAAATTACAAACAAATAAAAATTGAGTTTAAAACGTCAATTTATTTGCACTTTCTAGCTTCACTGCTGTTGACTGGCCAGCATTTTATTGTTTAGTTGTGTTTAATTCTTGCTTTTTCAAGTGGGAAAAAATGTGCAGCATTTCAGCGCTTTAAAAGTGAGAAAACTGTGATGTCACTTTGCAAAAGCTCAGATTTAAATCAGATTTAGTACGACATATGGAGAGAAATAATAAAAAAAAACGATATTAGATCCATGCTGTTCATTCATCAGCTGGTCAAAAATCAGACCCAAGTCACATTTGGGTCAAAAAACAAATAACATGAAGTATGGAATTGGAGTAGCCCAATCAAAAATGTTCAAACATGTTTAAAGATTTTTAAACATTAAGATGTCGACTAAGATCTCAGGAGATTATTTTTTCACATTTTCACAGATTCAATACAGAACTAGGGTAAAAGGCTTTCATCAGCTTTGCTCCCTGCCATGGAACAAAACACAAATGCCTTTTAATGAATTCAAACTGGTTAGAGAACACCCAGAGTACCAGAGCTCTGGCTTTGCAGGACTTTATTTGCGAGTGTTTTTAGGTATTTGTTGATTTTATTGGATGTTTTATCAGGATATCATCATTTGTTTTATTTGTATTACGTGTACTTGTGTAAGTTTCTCTCATTTGGTTTTCCCCTGCATAAATACATCATTTAAAAAACTGCCTTTGTTGAAAGTTAGAAAACAAGCCCATCAAATGCAAAGGACACAGATGCCAAATTATACCTTAATCTACCATTTTTGTTCAAAGAGCGATTCTCTTTCTTCCATTCCTCATTCCTCTTTCAAACCTTCTCTTCTCCTCGACTCCAGAAACGTCAAACATAACAATTCTCAACCATTTTCCGGCTGCATTTCTCATCACAGCATAAAACATCATTATACATACTGTATTCAATGATTTCGTTCATCTTCTTCCATACGTGATATTTAAGAGAGCCCAAGTATGTAGCCACATCTATGAGTGCACCCGGGGCCATAAAGGAGTCCTCACAAGGAATGACGGCCCTGCAAGAAAACAATAATGGTTCAAATGTTGTAATTGTAAAGCGACATTTATAAAGAGATTGAACAGTCTCATGATGTTAGAACATTTCTTTACATAGTTACGTAAACATCTTTAATATAAGAGTCAGAAAAGCTTTATTGCGATGTCATGTCAGTAAACAAAACTAACAAACTACAAAAGTGCTAGTAATAAAGTAAGAATAATAATCTTAAATACAATGATAGATATGAATGTAAAATGAAGGATAAAGTAATAAAATATTGTATTATAGTTAGTAAATCTTGTGTCTCAAATGGCAAAATATACAGTATATATGATTTATGACCAACCGGCAACTGTTGAGGCTGTACACTGCTAAAGATAGATGGATAAATAGATAGATAGAGAGAGAGATAAATAAATAAAAGATAAGATAACCCTCAAAGTAAGACAAAATACATTTCACTTGTACCTGTTAAGTGTTTGTTGGCACTTCTGAAAGACAATAAAATAATATGTAAACACTTTGAGTAATAATCAATACATTATAATGTGACTGATGTTTACATACATGAAGTACAGATACACCATCCAGCGCCATCTGCTCCTCCAGGGCTCGGATACTTTCAGATACAGTCTGTATGTTTCTGGACATTTCTTCTGCCTTTTCTCTCATTGCCAAAGTCTTGTGCTCCTCTTCTCTCCTCAGAGATTCTACCCTGGCTGCCTCCTCCGCTTCCAGAAACCTGCGCAGCACATCAAACTCCTTGTGTGTCTTCCTCTCCACCTGCTGTGCCTGAAACTGAAGCATCACATGGTCGGAGTGACTTGCTGACTGTAAATAATAGCCCGCAGTACACCTTACCTGTATGTGCGACTCACTGTCCTCATAGACCTTCTTCATGTGTTCAAAAGTCATCCTCTTCTCTTGCAGTGACTCCAGAGCAGACTTCATTTTGTCCTTTGGAAGGATAATTATTGTAAATGCTGTAATTACTTATATGCAAAAGCTTTTTTAAATAAATGGCAGTGGGTACATTTACATGGCCAGACAAATCTAGAATAAACAGAATAAAGACCCAACGGTTGGGTCTGATTTTTCTTTACATGTCCAAGAGAAAACACCAGGTGACTGATGTGACATGTGACAGTTCGATTTTTGGAGTAACTTATATGTGTAAGACCAAGTGCAGTGAATTTATCTTTGACTTTCATCTTTGCCAGATTAGTTTGTCCATTTTTTATTGTTTTTTTTTTCAATCATTGTCCATGTCAAAACCTGCACTGGTGTGAATAATCTGATATAAATAAGATTACTCACATCAAATGCAACTGTAACTGGCATTTCAATAAACTGATCTCCAGAAATCAGAATGTGATCAGATTTCTGGTGTGCATTAAACAAAGGCAAACTGGTACTGGTCAGTATGCAGTATGGCAGGAACATTTTGAAGATTCATTTCTGTTAGTCCTGTTCTGGTTGTAGCTTTTATTTGTTTACTTTAGAACAGATAATGGCTTATTCTAAAATATTTAACTCTGATTGGCTTATGATTTAGTCTCGCTGAATCTTTTATTAGTTTCCTCTGCTTAAACCCTTCTCTCATTAATAGTATCAGTGTAATAAAATAATGACCACCTATCTGCGTGTATGGTGTGTGTATAGATTCTGACACAATGATGGATTCACCTTGACCTCCACAATGGCCTCGCTCAAAGGGCAGCAGTCGTGTTGCTTGTGCTTCCTCGAGGTGTGGCAAACAACACAAATTGGCACTTTGTCCACGAGGCAAAAAAGTTTGAACTTCTCTCCGTGATAAGGACACATCTCGCCTGGGTCACACTGCAGTCCCCCCGTCCTCTCCTCCACGTCTTCAGCGTCCTGGATATAGGACTCGCACAGGTTCCTCAGGGTCAGACTGGGCACCGGGTCATCTAAGAGCTCACTCCTGCACATGGGACAGTCCCGCCTGGGCCTGATCTGAGCCCAGTGCTGCTGCAGGCATGACTCACAGAAACTATGGCTGCACTTCAGCACCACAGGGTTGTTGAAGATGTCACAGCATATTGGGCACGAAAGGTCAACTTCAGAAAGAGACAATCTGCCTGCCATTTCCTCTGGGACTTCCGTTGGCAGGGCAAAGAAACAAACGAGCAAACAATGTTACTATTGACTGTCTTACTGTACTTAATGTTACTTTATTGTCATAATATTACATTTGGAAGTGTATTGCCTTCTACAACAGCGTAAACCAGTGTCACATTGCGTTGTCATAGCATAATTGTGCAATAAATGAAATGAAACCAACCTGGTGCTGGAATGATCCTTCGAGGTTGTTGTTTGTGTGCACACTTCCTGGTTCATGTCGTCAAAGAAGGGGGCGGAGTCACTGCGCAGAGAATTTAACTCTTTCAGCGCGTAACTGTTTCATACGGACACAGAACATCCTGATGTTCTTGTTTGTTACAAGAATCAATACTGATGATTGTTTTGTAATAATAACAACAGTCATATTTTCACTATTTGTCAAATAACCGAACTGTTATTTATTGTGCCTGGGCAGTTACCCGGTATTGTTTTGTTTAATTATTATCATGAGTCTTCACTCTGCAGCTGTCGCAGTTTGCTGCCAACTGCGTTTTTATGATGAAGAGAAAATCGCGGGAACTTTTGATTGGAGTGTCACCATGGAGACAGATAAAATGCTTCTCTGCCTCATCAGCGCTTCTCACAGTCCTGATAAGTGCCCTCACCTCCTCTGCAATTCAGCACAAAATTAACTCATGATACATTCATTTTTTTAATTTTTTTTCCAAATGTCAAGCATCTTCTGACTTCTCCCCGTGTTTAAATTTAAACCAAACAAAGGCAGCTGGACAGAAATGTTTGTCATTTGAATTTGTTCAATTGCCATTTAGGGAGGCGCTGGTTTGTTTGTTTTTTTTGAGTCACAATTAGTCACTTGTGCAGTGTAATAAAGACAGGATCACAATAAAAACAAGCCATTAGAATGTATATAAAAGTTCATCTTTTACCTCTTTGGCAGTTCCCCGTTGCCACGTGGTAACAACCCTCTTCTGTTCATGTCCATCCAGTCAATCTGTCCTTTCAAAGTTAGACTCCAAACAATTTAAAGGATATATAGTATGTTTAAAAAAAATCATTGTTATGATTTTGCATTTAACTATATCATTTATAGATCATTATTATACAGCTAAACCTTGACAAAGACCCCTCACTCATTTCAACATTGTTGGGTTCATTGCAGCGTCTCGCTCAGCTTGTGCACTCTCTCCCGTGCCATCTGACTGTGACATCTTTGCAGAATACTCTTAGTCTTGGTACACCAGGTATATAATGCAGGACAGGAGACTCGTGTGTCGTTTTTATCGGTAGCCGCACTGTTCACTGCTCCGGTCCCGTGAGTGAAGTGAACAGGAGGTTCCGCCTTTATTAATTGAACAGAGTGTATCCCTACGCCGAACAATATAGTGCTTACATGTAGTGGAACACATCGCTCTCTAACAGACATAAACCACAATATTAATCTAAAACGGCTTAGTAATAGAAACAGGTCCATTCAATTCAAACCTGCAAAACTGATAAGCTCCGCCTCTCCATAGTGACGTTTCACTGGACCAGGCAGTGGATTTTCATTGCCCTGTTTTAGTGTTGACAAATGACTTGGTGGCATTGTGTAACTCTACATGTGTCACCCATTTGCTTTTTTAAACATTCACAAGCTAACTACAGATCAGTGGGATAGAGGGCTGGTGACCACAAACACGATTTACTATTCAATTTTATTCATATTTGAATGAGTCGGATTGGCTCGTTCATATCAATTTGTTGCCTTTGATAAAAAATTGAAAGTCTCCAACAGATTGATGAATAGGCAATTTGGCAGGTTTCTCCAGTTTTAAACTGGAGAAACCTGCCAAACAGGGGTGGGCAAACTACGGCCCGCGGGCCACATTTGGCCCGTTTGTCTTTATAATCTGACCCGCCAAACATGCCAAGTAATACAAAAAAAATATATAAAAAAAAAATATATATATATATATATATATATATATATATATATATATATATATATATAAAATTTAAAAAAAATTATGTATTTTTTTGCTTGGCGGAGTTTTTTGCGCCTCCTTCTATGTATCCAAACACTGTTTTGGAATTGACAAATAAATCTAACGAAAATTGTTATATGTGTTTTTGCTTGGCAGATTTTTTTTGGGAGGAGTAGCTCGCCTAGGGCACCAAATGTGCTGGGGCCGGCCCTGCCCTCAGGCATCTGTCTGCACTTGTATCCTTAATAAATATGATGTGAAATGAATTAAATAATAGATTCAATAGCCTATATTTGACAGAAAATTTATATTTTATTTTATATTTAATTTTTTTGATTTTTTTTTTCACACCAATGATTGCGGGTCGGCCCTCCACTACTTGCCTGGATTCAAATATGGCCCTCGGAGGAAAATAATTGCCCACCCCTGTTCTATAAAGTGAAAAGAACAGACAGCAGTTACAAAAAGGAGTCAAATCAGTCTTAATGGTGCACTAAAACATTTAACCACTAGATGTCACTGTGTCCCCACAACATTACTTAATTTTCACACTACACTGGCCTTTTACTGCCACTCTGATAAGACGCGTTCTTTCATGATCCATTCACATTGTTTTAAAGTGATTTCTGCAAACTCCCAGATTATTTGTGCAAGCTTGTGAACTATAGAAGCTTGGCGCAGTTAAACACATTTACCTGCCTGTCAGAGACTGCAGCCCCTTGTAAATTGGTTGTCAGCCGGTGTGACCAGGGCTAATAGTGATTCATTATTGCTCACACCCTGCTCATGCTCTCTGAGGTTCATATGGGCTGAAAGGGGAAGGAAGAGGGGGGTGAAATGGTCCGTGTCAATCTTCCCAATCTAATGAGTGCAGGCAGGCCAACACGCAGCAGAGACAACCCCAGAGCTGCCTCACTGCTTTACACTTCACACACGGCATCAGCAACACTTTCCCCAGAATTCAGCTGTGAGGACAGGTCCAAATACCGAGCACATTAAGTTTGATGGAGGGTCTGAGGTGCAAACAACAATTTATCTGCAAAACTGACCAAATTTAGCAGTGTGTTATCAAATATGTGGGGAGTTCATAATAGAACAGAGAACTTTACCTAAACAAAAGCTGCAAAGTATTACTCAGTGGCCCTGCAAGGTTTATCCCCCGACCAGAAGGGGCTTCACAGTGTGGATGTTTTATGTTCTTGCAGATAATGATATATGATTGTCTACTATTTTCAAAAACATGTGGGTCTGTTCAGTGCATTGTCTCCCCCATCTTTATTTTTTCCACTCAATTTGGTTGTATTTATAATGAGCTTGTATGTATAATGAGAAACAAAGCACTTTGTCCTGATTAGACTAATGGAGGCTGAAAATCCACCTCTATTTTTGTTTAGCAAAGTTTTCATTTGTTCTTAAATGTCTCTTAATTATGTAAAATTTTCTGTGATTTGTGTGCTTTGCCCCGGGTCAACCTTGACAAAAGCTCTCAATCTCACCTGGTTAAATAAAGGTTAATAAATCAATAACTAAGGGCCTGAGGTGTAGTGACAAAAGGCCAGTATGTCACAGAACTAGCATCTACCATATGATGAGCTTTTAAAATCAAAGTTAAATTTGATTTCTTACCATTAGTGGATAACCAGAGGTGTAATTGTTTTGCAGTTAATATTTCAAACGTTCACTCTCTCAAATCATAACACTTGTAACATTTGAACTTGAAAACACGTTGAGATATTTTCCCTTTTTCAATATGTGTTTGGAAAAATGCAATTTATATTAAAGTTAATAGACAATGAACTCATGACGACTGCAAACAAGAAAATGCAGTTTATTTGATGGGGAGCAACGTTTTATATCCATTTCCTTTCATGCTCAAGTGGTTAGAAGGATATTAATGCTCAATACGTAAACTCGTCTTTTATGCATTCAGGCTGAAATTCAACGTTTTTACATCAACAAATTCAGCTTGGAGGAGAGCATGCAATACCTGCCTCACAATCTGGCTTTAATTATTCCTGTTCCGATGGTAATCCGGGTGCAATCTGTGTAAAAAAAAAAAATTATGCATGAAATAATTACAATCAAATGAAAATAAGGAACAAAAAGATTACAATCAGCATGTACCGTGGAGAAGACGCTTGTATTAACCGCCCTGTTTTGTGGTAATTGCTGGCCATGATGATACAAAGAAAACGGTTGACAGGAGCATCAGAGCTGTATTAGATGTTGGGGCATATCATCTTTTTGATCTCTTGCAGATTAAAATAATTCCGACACCTCACCAAATCACTTTCATGCTCCTCACAACATGACTCCTGAGAGGCAGCCTCCACTGTTGTCAAACCCTCGTGCAAAGATGCTTTTATTTTTCAGTCTTTCACACATGACTTGACTGCTCCATGTAAATTGGATTATTGCAAGAGTTTCCAACGGCGCTCGCAAAAGATTGTCGCTTGAGATGAGGCGGGCGCTGTTTTTGGTTGTGTGTTTATGTAAAGGTTTAGTAATGGTTCAACAGTTTGATTTCCAAGTTTACTTTCTTGCCATCTATTTTCCCTACTCTGTGCACACGGACATGTCACAGTTGTGGCAGAAGTCACTCAGGATCAGATGGATGCTTGAGTCCAACATTTTCACTCAATTCCATGTGATTTTATTGTGTAGTTAAACAAAGAAACAATGCAAGAGATAAAAATGTATGCAAAGAATATAGATTTTGCCTCATGGTGCTTTCATGCGGAAAAAGCCATTTGAATTGATTGGTCACGTACGAGTGTGTTCCAAATGAATCGCTGTAAAATACACCGAGATCCAGATAATAAACATTAAAACCATAAAAAAAACAAAAAACTGAGCAGCGATCAATACTGAAATTGGAATGATCGATGTTCGTCGAGGCCTATAGCCAAACTTGTAAAATACCCCATGATATTATTGACAACTCATCTCTGGAGGTTCAGGGTCTCGGTAAATTCAGTGGAATCGCATTTTGTGCATTAAATATAGTCCTGAAAAATCCTATGACACGATTCTCATTCACAAAAAACACTGTTATATCATTGACGCGGCTGCTTACTTGCGCACACGTGCCTGTATCCGCCATCTCAGCCCTGCGTAGTTTAAAGGAGTGTCATCAATTCAATAAGCTGAGTCTGACAGGGACACAGCAATACAGCCCTGCACAGCTGCTCACTCTATCTCTCTGTTAACTCATTTCCCCTCCTGACTTCCTCCTCGCTCCTCTGTACACCCAAGCTCAGCAAACCAGAGTGATGACAATTTTGTTTTAGCCGGATGAGTCTGCTGTCTCTGATGACCCAAATTCTTATGTTTTTTTCTCCCCACTGCTGCACTATCAAGAGAAATTGAACATACCGATAAGAAAGTGAAGAAATATTGTCAATGTCAGTCGACTGCTCTAATGAAGATCTCTTTTTCGAGTGCTAGGTAGAATGTGTTATCTTGACATTCCTGAAAGTCTGAAGTATCAAAAGAGTTGTGAACTGGTATCCTCATTAAGATTAGATCAAAGCAGAGAATAAGGGGCTGCAGGACCAGGATGACCACACATTGACTACCTCTATGTGGGTCATTTGATTCAGTTAATGCCAGAGTGGCCTGTCACCGGTGATGTGTCAAATTTGTAGTGGCATGGTGACACGAGAGGCTTCAGGCCGGAGCCAGGGATCTCACTTTCAAAGTGACTTTATTAGGCTTCAATCTTAGTGAAGTCATAATCTAATGCTATGTATCTGTATGCTGAATGAAATGATTGAGTTTGTAATATTGAAGACATATTTTAGTGTTCTTATTTAATGCAATAAGTGTCGCGCAATATTGTCTCATTACTCTAAATGTCATTACTCCCTGGGGGAAATATTATATTTGTAGGCCAAAAGGCCAAGGTTTGTAATGATTGAGATTTCTAACATACTGGCTTCTAGGGCTGTCAACAATCTAATTTCAGATGCTAATCAGTACTAAAGTATTAAAAAATGTGGCCTTTCCTGAGTCATTTAGAATGATAATAATCCAGCAGGCTCAACTAGTGTAAGATAATATTTGTGTATGATAATATGAAAGAAACTACTTTTTTACAAGTTTGTATTGTCACTGAGGTCTCAAAAGTGGCCTCAAGCAATTTCTTTTGAATTGTAAAGAGTTTAAAAGTGTATTATTGCAACAAAATAAGGGCTACATGAGTTATGAGCTCATCTCATTTGGATCAAAAGCGAGTATAAGGGTGTAATTCTTACCTCATGACCTTCCTGCCTTTTAGAGTTATGTGTAGTCCGCGTCCCTCCCTCTGGCTCCTGGGGGTCAAACATTAGATCTAGTGTAGTGTCTGAAGCTTCACAATCCCTTGTTGACTCATGTGGGTGTGCACTCACATATTATTTTCCACCAGTATATAGCATATTGAATAGTAGTAGTCGAGGCATCCAGTATAATGTGCTCGATAAATAACTTGATATCGCCACGACCCGGACGCCAGGTTCTGCTTTGCAAATACTTCACACATGCCTTTCTTCTTTCTTCTCGTACGGTGTTTTGTTTCCAGGCATACAAATCACGCACACTCCACGGGTTCAAATACTGCGCCTCTCGACAGGACTCTTCTTTGACCTAATCACTAATTAACATTCCTGGGGCACATCTCAGTAACTATTCAGAAAGATTGTATTAATATTTCTTATCTCTCCTGCAGAGGATTTGAATGATATAAATCCCCCGGCTGCTCGAAAAAGGGATTGGAGCTTTGGCCTGACTTAAAGGTGTCCAAGGAGGGTGTGACTGGTGTAATCCTATCATCTGCAGCTCTGGGGAAAGGTCCCAGTGTACTATAAAACACATCTATAGACACGCAGAGAATTATATCACCACATTCAGGCCACAGCTGCCACCAGCAACACCACCACCACCGCCGCCGCCCACATCTCACTGCGTCATCTTCAACCTCACACACAGAGAGAGAGAGCGAACCAACATCAACAAAAGATTGTCATTTGGAGTGAGATTTGGAACATTATTTTTTTTGTTGTTGAATACTTGTTATGTGTGTCAATCATAATCACCGCACGGCCAACCTGCAGTTTATTCGAGTTTACAATGAAGCCCGGAGAAGTATAAATGTGTCTGCGTAAATGTGTGTGATGACGTCCTTAGAAACACTGTTGACCTTGTTGCCTTAGTGTTTTTCATTTTAGATTCACAGTGACATATTCTCAAGCCGCGACCTGCTAAAATGACAGATCTTTAAATGTGCTGCTCTTTTCGTTTTCACAGTGTTTGCCAAAGCTGCGACGAGGTGGAAATGAGCCTACATTCCTTGTGGTAACCAGGCTGTTCCAGCCTCTCTCTCATGTGTAGGTTAGCTGAAAAGATTTAGAGGATTTGAGCTCATTGCGCATATGTTGCTGGGAGACTGCAGGGGGGGAAATACAGTGATTGCATCTCACACTTGAAGACATGCTCAGAAACGGTCCACGATGCCATTTGTGTCTTGTTCGAATGACATTTATGCAACGTTGGAATATTGTGTTCAGATGACTTCAGATGAGAACGTGCGCTTAAATGTCATATTACAAGCACTAATGGTTCTTGTGCATTGTTATGTGCTTGAAAGTAAAAATGCAATTGCAGAAAAAGGCCAGATTGTGAAACAAGTGATATATAAAAGAGCTTTTTTACCTTTGCCGTTTCTTTCAAGAATAAGAGACACAGAAAAGTCTTCGAGTGCAGCCAGCCTCCACTCATAACGAGACTATCCCGAAGCTTGGCAGAGTTTTTGACTTGAAATCACAGGTTGCATGTGGGCGAAGCTGAACAATATCATGTTTCAAGTCATTTTGTTAGTAATATCATTAAGTTTAGAATCACCTCTGCTGTCACTGTGGATTGATGTTCTGTACATGTATCTGTTAGTTTGTAAGGTTGGTGGAAACACACAAAGACACATTTCTATGGGGGAAATAGTGGGAAATTTGGTAGATAACTAGATAGATTTGTCTGTTTGTAATTACTTTTGGATAGTTACGTCATAATCCTCCATGAAAATATGCAATTATATCTGTTGTCAATATATCAGATCAATATTTTTCATTTTTCAGCATATCGAGCTGAGCCACTTGCTAAATCAAAATTCATGCAACCATATGACAGGTGCTCGTGTTTTTCTAATTACCGTATTATTCTCTTTAGTGGGATAGTCCGTGTGGTAAATTGTATCATCGTTTTTTCAAGCTGCAGTTTGTGTAGAAAAAAATGAAAAACACAAGTTTAAAATTATTTATCATTTATCTTATTTTGTTTTTTTTATATTTATTATTTTATCTTAATAACGTTACTTTAGAACAAGGTGAGGAACTCTGGTTTACATTAACAAACCCATCTGATGAATAGGATTTGAAGCAGCGGGCGGACCTTCTGACACTCTAACTTCTGCAGTAGAACGTTACATCACTTTAACCACATCTATGTAAACTATAGTCGCCTCAAATCCAGTGTTGCATGACCCTGAATCCCTCTGCTACACTACTGTCCACAAAATAATTACCTAAACCTGTTATAACGGCTATCACCGACCATACATCATTGTTTTATCAAACCAAAGGGCTTTGGTGCTGCCTGTTTTTCCACATCCCTTGCCATGGAGACGCAAACCGCCATTAATGGAAGCGCCCGAGACGCTCCAAAGTGTACCTGGGGGGGCAGGTTAGAAAAGTTGCTTTTGTTTAAATTAAATTCAATTCGTTTTTATAATGCCCAAAATCGCAACAGCAGTGTCTGTGTGAACAATATACAAATCTAGATAACACTTTATTGGCTGCTTCTTAATGTGCAAGGTCCTAAAGACCTGCGAGACTCAGTCACACTAGACAATGGCAGTGTAGCCTCCAGTTGTACTGTAAAAAACCTTTGCACCTTGCAGTGTGTCCTTGTCATGGAATTAGACAAACACCAGATGCTATTCCGTAACACATTGAGAACACAATTCAACTTAGAATATGAAACGACACAGAAACATAAGACATTTGAATGGCATGCATGGGAGAAAACGCGGGGACTGATCACGCAAGCTGTGGTAAGCAGCCTGCGTGATCCTCCTGCGTCTCACCCTGTTTTTTCCCATGCTGGTTGGTTTTATTAGATATTCTGGAATAGGCGGGTCACATTTCTCATTGGTCAGCCTCACATCAAGGCACTTGGTATTTTTCCGTAGAGATAAAGCCTGCAAGGGGGGGTGCAACTCCCCCCCGGGGCAACATTCTTTGGCCCATCTTTATGATACCCCTTCACAAACAAATGCAGTTTGTCACACACCCGTTCTTCTCTTAGACTAATGATGCAGATAAAATATCACTATTATGCAGATAAAATACATCACAGAAATATAATCATATATTCACATTTTATCACATTTCCCTCTTGTTTATCAAAGCATTAGTCTACTGTCTCATATGCCAAACACATTACTCTTTTCAGTTTTCAACATGTCTTTCAAATAGGTGTTAAAATGACACTTTTACACTCAAAAAGTGATGCACATTTTTCAACATTGAACACACTCCTTTTCTCTCGGCCCACAACATTTCTACAGCATTACTGTCCTAAATTTTGAGTCAGATTGGTCAATATCTGTAATTTGACAAACAGACAATTTGTCTTGTCTATAATTTGTGCGGTGTGATGGGAAATATAGAAGTACAAGCGGAAAGCCCTTAAACCCGCTGCTCTCTGGTCAGTCAGTTTGACTCGTCAGGGACCTCTCTGGACACCCCAATAGAATCAAATACGTAGTGCTACTGGAACCAGACTGTCCACTAACCTCTCGACCTTGACCCTGCGGTATGGTTCTGGGTGATGCTGGTCTTTGTTATGACCATGGCTGGCCACAAAAGAGATACATAGGTACAATGTCCCACAAGTGTCCCCACACCACCATATGTCCTCGCTTGGTTTCTTAAGAGACCTTCTTCCGCTGCTCGCTTCGGTCACACCTATGACACATATGAACTGGTACATTTCCCATCTCAATTCATAATCTCATTAACATTGCATGTAGTTATGTTGTATCCGATAAAAAAAAACCTCTTCGTTAGTGCAAACAATAGTGGCTGTATAATATGCCATTGTGTTTCTTCAGCCTCTGTCATGTCAATTATACATTGTACATTTCACATTACACATTTCATAACCTTTCATGTTGATCACTTATTTTCTTCCCTCTATTTTCCATGTCTGTGTATGTTTCATTTCCCAGTATACACAGTTGTGACACACCATTGTATGTTGATCGATTGTCCCAATTGTCCCGATTGTCCGGTGCATAATACAGGTGTTCAGCACCCATATTATCGTCATCACTGTGATGATGATAACTGTTGATTCTTTTTCCACAGAGTATGGTACTCTGCGCACCGTAGCCTCTGGCTCTCGTTTATCGTAGCAGAGTATAGTACTTTGCGTACTGTAGAATCTGTGTTCACATCCATTGTAGCAGAGTATCATACTCTACTGTAGACTCTGGACAAAACTCATACAAACGAAGTCCTGCGTCTGCGATGTTATGGACCTGCCGCTGTGTTGCCCAGACATTTCTCTCACTTTCCCATGAGAGCACCCATGTTCTCGTCCCTCCAATGGTCGGTGTGAGGACGACACGGTGTGGCTCCGTCCACTTTGCTGTTCCACTTGGCTCGTTTCTGTAAACACCACATCTCCAACACGTTCTCTGCGGTGATAAACAAAGTCTTTTTGACAATTCAGTGTATTTCAAACAGTTTTCTTGTTTACAATTTTTTTTTTGTAATTATTGATTCGGAATGTATGTTTACTAGTATATCCCTCCTTTTTGAGATATGGCCTTGCCCATTTCTCAAACTACTACATAATTCTACATTTAAACAAAATTCAATAATCCAGATAGTTTACAACGTTCACTAATCCAGGATGTAATCAAGGAAGAGATGGAATTGCGTCTGTATGTATGTATGTATGTGTGTGTGTTTGTGTGTGTGATTGCAACACAAATACATCAAACAATACTAATTATTTAAGTAATTCCCCCGTTTGAGCTGGCCATAAGGGTCAGTTCACAACTTTGAATTCTTCACATAATTAATAATTTCACATCTCCTCTGTGGGTGTGGCCTGAATAAAGTCACACGTCTAATGTAATATGTGCTAATCTTCTATATGTGCTTCAGGTGAGTTTCAAACTCAATCTCTCACACCTGCTCATGTGGTGCTTTACAAACCTTGTGTATTAGTTTGTTCTAACAAGTCTATATGTGTATTAACAATCAAAATGATTCTAAACCTTCCCCTTGTCCATAAGGCACATCATTTTATCAACCTGTTTTCCCCTTGTTCCCTACTTTCTTTGTCTTTCCTTTGTCTCTCATCACATCTTCCTCTCTGTCTTCCCCTCTGTTTCTCTCTGTCTTCCTCTCTGTCTTCCTCTCTGTCTTCCTCTCGTAACGGAGGAAACACCCATTTCCAAATTTCTAAACCTGCTTTTCTTTCTCTCTTTTCACTTACTCTTTACCTTCACTTGTAACCTGCTTTCTCTCCTTCTTGTAGTCTAACCATCTCTTGGCTCCGTCCTGAGTCCTATAATGTTTAAGTCATGTTATCACTGGTTTTCATAACTTCTATAACGTCTAAATTTAGATGATATTGTCTAATTTAAATCTATTCAATTCTTGATTGAATTGCCACAATCCTTCAGGCATTTACTTTAGAACGTCAAATTCTTTCCCTGTTAATTTTAACTTTTCCTATTACTTATCACGTCAACCCCCCCTGAGGTGTAACCTCTTGGTGTCCCTGTGATCCGTAAAGATAACAACATCTGCTCCATCCTGAGTCCTCCAGATTCTTTGCCAGTCAATAGCCCCTTATCTCTGACTATCTTTTATGACTTGGTGTCCTCCCATGTCCCCCCACTTCTGCGTCAATTGCTTTAGTTAATGACCCATTCATGTCTTGGGACGGCATTAGACGTCACTATTTAACTTTTTCCCTCACTTACGTCTACATTGTAATACGAGGTTTCCTCATGATAATACAAATAAATAAGTTACTGATATAACTTTTACTATAACTTTACTCACTGCCCATTCTACTCCTATGTCCAAAAACATCAGTAGTCACTCATTGACCCATATTATCACTTCCAGGCCCGTGCCTGCATTTGATCCTAAATTTAAAAACACTTCTGTCTTTTCGTCCTGTACTTTCATCTAGTCATGCATTATGGTTACATAATAAGTCCAAAAAGATAATTTCCGTCAAGTCCAAAAATAAAACAAAACAAAACGTAGCTTTGTTCTGTGCACACAAAAAACACGACTTTTGTCTTCTATGTCGGGGACAGGAAGTGTCCTGTCTTGTGATCACATTCCCCAAAAATATTGGCCATCTATAAAAATCTGAATTCATCTTCATCTCTTATCAAGTTTAATACAATCTTTATAATTGATTGTTGTCAATCAAAACAAAACCCTTAAAATATGTTCTACAGAGCTCTCAAATACTAAAATTTAAAACCAGCTGAGTTTAGTTTTACTTATTTCATCAGTTCAGAGCGTCCTCTGAGCTGCTTTCTCCCCATTCTCCTGTGTTGTTGACCCCCCTTATCTCCCCCTCTCTGCCACGTCATCTGAGCATACTGGAAGTCTCCCTCCAAAATCCTCTTATGACTTTTCCTTTGTCTTTTTACAGTTTGGGGTGATAATTTTGGCATTATGTGGTCTCGGTCGTCTGAGAGAAATGCTACTTGCTTTACAGTCACGGTCAATGTCAAGCTTCTAGAGAAAATTCCATATTAGATTCCTCCGGACATAAACGTGGTGTTTAAGATTCACCCGTGACTGCAAATTTTAGATCGCTCAGAATAACGCCTTGTGATCCTTGTATGATTAATTGTGATTCACACTTGTTAGTTAATCACTATTAATCCTCATTCACACATTCACACTTCTCTCTTACTTACTTCGCTCGTGCACAGCGCTTACGTTCACACATCTTTATGTCAGTAACAACTCGGCATAAGGCATCATTACTTTCTTTCGGTGAGAAACTTAACTCGTGGTGAGCAATTTAACTCCTTTATGTGAGAACTTATCTACACAAAGCCAACCAATATTTTTCTTTTTTAATTTTTTTTAATGAGTAAATATTAAACTCCTGTATTTTTTTTAATGAGTAAATATTAAACTCCTGTATTTTTGACTGAGAAATATTAAACTCCTGTATTTTTTGTCAGTGAGAAATATTAAACTCCTGTATTTTTGACTGAGAAATATTAAACTCCTGTATTTTTTGTCAATGAGAAATATTAAACTCCTGTATTTTTTTTAATGAGTAAATATTAAACTCCTGTATTTTTGACTGAGAAATATTAAACTCCTCTTCATGCGAGTAACTAAACACCTGCATAAAGCCTATGCATAAAACGTTTCATGGCTAACTCTTTTTCACACACAAAGTTTTGTTTGACCTTCTTCGTCGCCTGTGTTCTCCTGCTGCTTCGAAACGACGCGCTCTCCTCGCGGAGAATGAGGTGCGATGGGCGGCCACGGGAAAAAGTGGACTTCTTTTAGCTGTGCACAGACTTCACCGATTCACCCGTCAATCTCCGCGAAGGGCTGCTTGTCATCCGGCTCGAAGGACCAGAAAATGTCATGGAATTAGACAAACACCAGATGCTATTCCGTAACACATTGAGAACACAATTCAACTTAGAATATGAAACGACACAGAAATATCAGACATTTGTATGGCATGCATGGGAGAAAACGCGGGGACTGATCACGCAAGCTGTGGTAAGCAGCCTGCGTGATCCTCCTGCGTCTCACCCTGTTTTTTTTCCCATGCTGGTTGGTTTTATTAGATATTCTGGAATAGGCGGGTCACATTTCTCATTGACCGGTCATTCAGCCTCACATCAAGGCACTTGGTATTTTTCCGTGGAGATAAAGCCTGCAAGGGGGGGTGCAACTCCCCCCCCTGGGGCAACATTCTTTGGCCCATCTTTATGATACCTTCACAAACAAATGCAGTTTGTCACACACCCGTTCTTCTCTTAGACTAATGATGCAGATAAAATATCACTATTATGCAGATAAAATACATCACAGAAATATAATCATATATTCACATTTTATCACAGTCCTAAAAGCTCTAATTATTATTTTAAGGATTATTATTATTATTTATTATTATTTAAAGTGGAGCTGGGACTGGGGGAAAAGCAAACTGTTGAGAGTCTGATTTGAACCTATAATGCTGCAAGTTGCTCTCATGGAATGCACATGTGCTATCCACTCCACCACCAAGGGGGCACTCCTAAGCTTTCATCTGGTTCAAAATGTAGCAGCAAGATTATTAACAGGAACTAAAAAGTGCTAAACCCCATTCACACATGCATTCTTACCTGGGAATCTACCTGACATTCTGCCAGAGCAGAGACATGGGTGAATTAAGCCAGGATTGAATTCCCTGTATTTTTGATCAGGCAATTTCCAAGGCAATTGTTTTCGAGCAATGCACTGTTTAGTTTGTAGTCATTTTACATGATACTGTATATTTTGGGGTAAATAACCAAAACAGAGCCCAACATATCCTCAAGATCCATCCATCCATCCATCTTCTGCCGCTTTATCCGGGGCCGGGTCGCGGGGGCAGCAGTCTAAGCAGGGACTCCCAGACTTCCTTCTCCCCAGACACTTCCTCTAACTCCTCCGGGGGGATCCCAAGGCGTTCCCAGGCCAGCCGAGAGACATAGTCTCTCCAGCGTGTCCTGGGTCTTCCCCGGGGCCTCTTCCCGGTGGGACATGCCTGAAACACCTCCCGAGGGAGGCGCCCAGGAGGCATCTGGAGCAGATGCCCGAGCCACCTCAGCTGGCTCCTCTCGACGTGGAGGAGCAGCGGCTCTACTCCGAGCTCCTCACCTTATCTCTAAGGGAGCGCCCAGCCACACGGCGGAGGAAACTAATTTCGACCGCTTGTATCCGCGATCTTGTTCTCTCGGTCACTACCCAAAGCTATTGACCATAGGTGAGGGTAGGAACGTAGACCGACCGGTAAATAGAGAGCTTTGCCTTTCGGCTCAGCTCCCTCTTTACCACAACGGTCCGATGCAGCGACTGCATCACTGCAGCCTCTGCACCGATCCGCCTGTCGATCTCACGCTCCATCCTTCCCTCACTCGTGAACAAGACCCCGAGATACTTGAACTCCTCCACTTGGGGCAAGGACTCCCCACCCACCTGGAGAGGGCAAGCCACCTTTTTCCGGTCAAGAACCATGGCCTCGGATTCGACCGATAGTCCTCCTCCATGGCCTCCCCGAACTCCTCCCAGGCCCGGGTTTTTGCCTCTGCGACAGCACGAGCCGCGGCTCGCTTGGCCTGCCGATACCCGTCGATGACCTCCGGAGACCTACAAGCCAGAGTGGCCTGATAGGCCTCCTTCTTCAGTCTGACGGCATCCCTTACTTCCGGTGTCCACCACCGGGTTCGGGGGTTGCCGCCACGACAGGCACCGGAGACCTTGCGACCACAACTCCGAGCAGCCGCATCAACAATGGAGGCGGAGAACATGGTCCACTCGGACTCAATGTCCCCAACCTCCCCCGGGACATGGGAGAAGCTCTCCCGGAGGTGCGAGTTGAATACCCCACTGACAGAGGGCTCCACTAGACGTTCCCAACAGACCCTCACAATGAGCTTGGGTCTGCCAAGTCTGTCCGGCTTCCTCCTCCGCCAGCGGATCCAACTCACCACCAGGTGGTGATCGGTTGACAACTCTGCCCCTCTCTTCACCCGAGTGTCCAAGACACGCGGCCGGAGGTCTAATGACACGACAACAAAGTCGATCATTGACCTCCGGCCTAGGGTGTCCTGGTGCCATGTGCACTGATGAACACCCTTGTGCTTGAACATGGTGTTCGTTATGGACAATCCGTGGCTAGCACAGAAGTCCAATAACTGAACACCGCTCGGGTTCAGATCGGGGAAGCCGTTTTTCCCGATCACCCCTCTCCAGGTGTCACTGTCATTGCCCACGTGGGCGTTGAAGTCCCCCAGTAGAACAACGGAGTCCCCGGTCGGTGCACTGTCCAGTACCCCTCCCAAGGACTCCAAGAAGGCCGGGTACTCTGCACTGCTGTTCGGCCCGTAGGCCGCCACAACAGTGAGAGACCTGTCCCCCACCCGAAGGCGGAGGGACGCGACCCTCTCGTTCACCGGGATAAACTCCAACACGTGGCGGCTGAGGGGCTATCAGCAAGCCCACACCAGCCCGCCGCCTCTCCCCGCGGGCAACACCAGAGAAGCGGAGCGTCCAGCCCCTCTCGAGGAGATGGGTTCCAGAGCCCAAACTGTGCGTGGAGGTGAGGCCGACTATATCTAGTCGGTATCGCTCAACCTCCCGCACAAGCTCAGGCTCTTTCCCCCCCAGCGAGGTGACATTCCATGTCCCCAGAGTTAGTCTCTGTGTCTGGAGATCTGGTCGCCGAGACCCCTGCCGTCGACTGCCGCCCAGATCTCTCTACACCGGCCCCTTATGGATCCTCCTGCGGGTGGTGGGCCCACGGGAGGGCGGCCCCACGTCGCTCTTTCGGGCTGTGCCCGGCCGGGCCCCGTGGGGTAAGACCAGGCCACCAGGCGCTCGCCATGGAGCACCCATCCCAGGCCTGGCTCCAGGATGGGGCCCCGGTGACGCCGATCCGGGCGACGTAAACTGCCTTGTTCGTGTTGTCATCATAGAGGGCTTCTGAACCGATCTTTGTCTGACCCGTCACCTAGGACCTGTTTGCCTTGGGAGACCCTACCAGGGGCATGAAGCCCCCGACAACATAGCTCCCGGGATCATTCGGGCACTCAAACCCCTCCACCACGTTAAGGTGTCGGTTCAAGGAGAGGCATATATCCTCAAGATATCGGGAGATTATCAGTCCTCTGCTGTGCAGGATCTCAAAAAAGTGGGCACCGGCCATGAAAAACCCCTGTCATTCATAAAGCTGTCACTCGAGTTCATTATAGGATATAGCATTGCATTTTACACTAAGCTGCACTTCTTCAGATGTCTTTTTTTTTACAAGAACCATATGTATTGACTTGTGGAGCCCTCCAGTTGGTCTGCAATGAGAGGTGCTTAAGACAGAGCCAGGGCTATAATCGACCATCGATTCATGTGGAAAAACAGGCAGCACCAAAGCCCTTTGGTTTGGTAAAACAATGATGTATGGTCGGTGATGGCCGTTATAACAGGTTTAGGTAATTGTGGACCGTAGTGTAGCAGAGGGATTCAAGGTCATGCAATACTGGATTTGAGGCACTTCTTCTGAGTTATTGAGCACTGCTATTTCTGAATTCCATTTACATTTTAATGTTTACATGGATGAGGTCAAAAAGTGATTTAACATTCTACTGCAGAGGTTAAAATGTGATGTCGCTGTCATAGGGACAGCCCTCAGCTGCTTTAAATCCTATTTACTGGATAGGTAACCAGAGTTCCTCACCTTGTTCTAAAGTAACCTTTAGTGGAACACAGAGTGTTTTAAGTCGTGTCTTAAGACCCACTTTTATTCTCTGTTTTTTAACATTGTGTGGTCCCTGTTGTCTTTTATTTAGATTTGTTTTGTTTTCAATTAGATTTTTATCCAGGCTATCCGTTATTGTCTTTGATTTATTTATTTATCATTTTACTCAGTTTTATTCTGTTTTACATTTTTCAAAACTTATTTTATAGTTTGTTTGCTGTGTTGACTTATTTCGCTGTGTGCAGCACATTGTAAAATGTGCTTTAGAAATAAAGTGGATCAGATTGGATTGGAACCTACAGTGTGCTGCAGGCTTCAGTATTCAGTCCAATTCTGTTGACTCTTTATATGCTGCCTTTAAGTAACATCAAAACACATGACATTAAGTACCACTGCTATGCAGATACACCCAACCAGACCCATCAAGTACACAGGTGTAATGGACAAATAATATGTGTTATTTGTAGGGCTGGGCAAGTTAACGCGTTATTATCGCGTTAACTCATCACTTATTTAACGCGATCAATTATTTTAACCCGCATTAACGCAGGTCGGATTCCCCTGGTCCGCACCAGTTCCACCAAACCGCTGCGGCTGAATCGCGCCCGACGCAGAATTTGAGCGCCTGTACATTAGAAAGACAAACGCACTGGACTCATGTCCGGAAAATACACTCAGCAGCAGACGTGCGTCCGAGTCGTCCTGCACATGCTCAGTGGAGGAGTTGTGCTGTGTTGCTTTTCTCATGCTGTAAATGGATTTTAATGTTGGACCATGGCTTTGGTTTATTAACTTTACAAAGTCAGCTGCTAGGCGCCAGCCGAGGCAACCTGCCGGGACAGGTCCCGCCGGGGGCCCGCGTGAGCAGGTCCCGCCGCGTCTTTATCATCTGAAAACTTGAATAATCTGGTGCCTTAGCAACTGGCTTAGTGCAGAGGAGTAAAAAACACCCAGTTTTAGGAATCTACAAACTTCAGTTTTGTGTTTGATAACATTGTTTAAGTTAAAATGTACACAATGTATTTATTTTTTATTAACTGGTTAAGTGTTTGTTTGCACAACTAATGTTATGGCGCTTTAGTGTCAAGTTCTAAGAATGTACAAACTGTACTGAATTGTTTTCTGGTTTAGGGACATTTGGTACTAGACTGGTTATGCTGCTCCTAAAATGTGTTTGGAGTGTCTAATGTTTAAAGAGATTACAATGTTTCTGACGTTACCTCCGAAGTGGCCTGTTCATCTTTAATGATTGTGGCTCAGGATTTTGTGGCAAGTGAACACTTAATATTTTATCTAACTGCTACTGAATAAAAATGCTGATGCACTTTACACTTCTTTTGAATTCATTTTGAATTTTGCACGTAAAAATGCGATTAATCGTGATTAATCAGGAAAATAATGCGATTAATCGCAATTAAAAAAATGTAATCGTTGCCCAGCCCTAGTTATTTGTATTGTTACTGGCCTTTAAACACGCTTTTACTGTGGTATTTAATGTTTTAGAACAACAACAAAAGTTATTACAAAAAAACAATCCAACTTTGCCACATCCTTGGGAGATGTCAGAGTAACTGTGCTTTGGCTCGATCTACTGACTGAGTCAATTTTAAAATCAACACAACAGAAATGCCCAGAGCATGTCCAGCAATGATGTATGGACTAAAAAACACCAAAGAAGATTCAGTGAGCCACATCACAGATCGAGAAAATCGAGAGGACTTTCTAACCAGTCATCCATCCAACTTGGGTGAATAAAGCTTTATGCTACTCCAGGTATGTTTTGGATGAGGGAACAATATTAGAGCATAAGCACAAAGACTTCCTGCTCGCAGCGTGTCCTAAAAGCTTTCAAACTTTTGTTTAAGAATATATATTGGCCAGGACAGTATTGCGTGAGACTGGGGAAGGATATTGCAGCCAACTTTTGAGAGCCGGATTTGAACTCACGATGCTGCAAGTCGTCCACATGGAACACAGACGTGCTACTACACAGCCCTCATGCTTTCACCTGGTTCAAAATGCAACAGCAAGATTACTAACAGGAACTATTCTTTGCTTTGTGTTGATCATTAAATCAATACAAAAATCTACATATTATAAACCTATAGTCTCTGTTTATAAAACAAACTTATTGACTATAAGTCTGTGTTCAGTCATGCTGAAATCATACAGTAGGATATCATACAACCAGATTCAGGTACAGTTACTCTTTTCTAAAATCAAAATAATACATCATGAGATACGGATAAGTACATATGTAATTGTAGCACTACAAGTGGCGTTAGTCATGTCTCACTTATGAAAGAGGGTGATATTTAAAGTTGATATTGATTAAAGATATGGATTAAGATTTCAAACATGACACACAGCATGAGAGTGCGGATATGTTTAATTTGAATGTTTTAATTGTTATGTGGGGCACTAAGGAACACACTAGACACTTATTCGTCTGTTTTATAACCTTTAAACTTCATCCTTGATGAAGTTTAAAGGTTATAAAAACATTTCCCCGTCCACCAAAACTTACAGGCCGAACAAGCAGAGCTCTGATCAGAGATGCAGCCAAGAGGCCGAGGTAACTCTGGAGGAGCTGCAGAGAGCCACAGCTCAGGTGGACAGGGAAACTGGACAACTATTAGCCATGCACCACATCTGGCCTTTATGGAAGAGTGGCAAGAAGAAGACATTGTTGAAAGACTCAAGTTTTCCACCTCTGGTGTTTTTCCCACCAGCACAAATTGTTCACTGCAGAAGCCAATTTAGGATGACCACGTGAGGCTTCATTAAAGACGGATGTTAAGAAAAACAAGTTGAGGAATGTGATTAAAGGAAGTCAATATTTCAACAGGTTACCCCTGCAGTTTTTGTAATTATAGTTGGACCTTGGAGTTGGAGTTTATAATCTGTCTCTCAAAGTAGTGCCTTTGTGTAGCTCTAATATACAAACAAGGCAGTCATATTTAATCAAGATTGATTCAATCTTCTCAAACTAAGCTAATGAATCGACTTGTGGATATCAAATACTGGAGATAGTCTGAAGCCAATCCCCAGATTTAATTAAACACTTACGTGCTGCACCAGGACTCTGCGCTGAGTTGGCTGATATTGGGCTGCAGTGGAGCCTTAACCTCAGATACTGATTGTAGATGGTCTGGGCTCTGTCAGATAGACTTTTATATACCTAAGTGCCTCCTGGATTGACAGTAAGCACCTGCAAAGGCCAGGACTAGTGCCCGCTAAGCTGATGTGTGTTTACACGCTTGGTCGACTCCCAGAGAAGCTCTCAACTGGCGTAATGAGGCTGAGGTGCCCTGTGCCAATCACCTGCCTTTTGGCTCTCTGACTGAAACCACACATGCATATGGTCCAAACCAGATGCTCCTCCAACTCCGCTACAATGTTTTTTGTGACAAACTTAGTGTAGCTGAACTGAACTGCTCTATACAGAGCTTGCCAGTGATACATTTTCTCATTGATTGATGCCGTAGGCTCGATCAAGCCTGGATAACTGGTGGAGTGAGACAGAGATGGGGATATTGATTTCCATCTAATTTCACTTAAACCATGTCGGCCATGTTTTGCACAGAATGTTGTTAAAGCCCTCGTGCTATCTGTGGGTCTAGATGAATCCACCCAACCCGCCCGCCTTCCAGAACTTGAAAACATTTATATACTTGGTGCACACTATTTTGGAGGATGGACTAGGGTTAATCCTTGACCAGAGATGATATAATGAGATTTGAATTCACATACACAGGTGATTGAAAAAGCAGACTTAACCAGTTGTGTTTATTGAACATATACAACTAAATAAAATAAAAAAATATGTAAAAGTTAATTCAAGTCAATGTACTTATATAGGGTAGACTCGAAGTTAATAAGTAAATGTAACTTAAGTCAATTAAAGAAACTACAGAAGCCAACATTCATGTTTTGAGTGTACCCCTTTAATTCAGTCGGAGGATAAAAGAGATATGCTGTGCCTAGCAAACAGCCCAGAGCTCGCTGCAGATGAAATGACAAATCAAACAAAGACGAGTTTTCCCCCCGGGCAAAGGCTCCATCAGGGATGCCACCGATCCACATCATTTTCTGTCTGTGCTAACCTGATGTTTTCGCTTCTCCACTTTGGCACCAAATGTGGTGACATTCTGGATTCTATGTGGTACTAGACACACAGGACAAACCTCTCCCGTGTTATGTGTTACAATAATTGCCCAATAATCACGTTCAACAACATACAACATACCCATCCACAACATTTGTATCGTAAACGCACACTAACTTCATTAACTTTAAAAATCCAATACGAAACATTTTAGGTGGAAGGCCCAAAGTGAATGTTGTTTAGGGCAGTCGCCAACCAAGGGGAGGTTCCATTCCCGCTCGGTCCAAGTTCAGGCATCGCATCCTCTTAAAGCACACTTCACTAGCCGGGACCACGCCACAACAATGGAGTATGAAAGAATGTTTATTGATAAATAACGACGATGGATCAACAATGGGGCGACGATGGGGATCGACGATGGAGCGACAATGGATCAACGATGGAGCGACAATGGAGCGACGATGGAGCGACGATCGAGCAACCTGAGTCTCTACCCAGTTGGCTGGGTAGAGACTCAGGAGGGGGGCTCTGTCTAGGGTGATCAGCCCAGCCGATTCAGAACCACCCCTCCGTAGATGGTGATGTGTTAAGGTGAAGATGATAGAGACATGGGATGGGAGGGCGGGGTAGAGAGAGCAGTCAATAAGAGATGCTGGGAATATGCCTTATAAATAGGGCTTCTGGGTAATTAGAGGTGTGGTTAGAGAGTGGGGCGTGTTTACTGGTGGAGTAGATGTTGAGGCGTGGTCCCGCTCCTGAACCCATGTTGGCGATTAACATCTCCAACCCCACATATTATACAAAATGTACCTTTTTGAGCTTTTATCTATGGTCTTACATTGTTCGCTTATCAAAAACATACTTGGAATAGCATTTAGCTTCATTCACACTAGTTTATTCAATCTGAATCTGAATCAGAAAGGAGTTTATTGCCATTGTCAGTGAACAGAATTCACAAACTAGGAACTCTTTTTAGTCCTAAAATATGAGATGCCGAACTGAAGGTACTCACAAATATGTTTGAAGGCTAATAATAATACAAACAATGCATCATATTTGTCCTTTGAGCAAGACACTTCACCCACCTTGCCCTCTATACATGTGGTGCGTGAGTGGGATTGACAGCTTTGCTCTCGCCAGTGTAGTACTTTGAAAGAGTAAATGTCAATGTATTTTATATTTATAAATTATTGATTCTACCATCACTGGAGCACAAACTTACATTTACAGAAAAACAACATACATAAATTAAATAAACCAATTATATATAATATTTTAGAATATAAATCAGAAATGTACTTTTGTATCTTGCAGAGAGTATATACCCATGATATATATGTATGGGTGCTGACTACTTTACAGCCAGACAGTGTTTAATTGGTCTTCCTCGCACCACTTTGATTATGGCCCTGATTTTGTCTTCCTGCTGAAGAGTGCGGAGGAGTGAGGTGCGCAGAGATCCTCAAACAATCACATTTACTTTGCTGTCTCTCTTGTTGAAACCTTGGAAATCAGAGACAAAAGCACAGTATTTTTTATGTAGGAGAAATAAAGTCGGATTTGGTCAACTGTTAATTTGCCTCAAAACATGTACCTAACAAACTATCCTTAAGTATCTGGGCAAAAGAACAGCAACAAATAATGGAAACTTGTTTAGCGTTGTTGATTGCATTGACAGAATTGGCAATTTAATGTTTTTTGTTGTTGTTTGTTTTCCAATGTATTCAAATATGAACTAATTTTCTGTAATCCATACGACTGATGCTCCAGAATGACTGAATAAATGCATCCACCCAACTCACTTCGGCAACAATTTGGCATTGTTTTTTACCTTGGAAGCAGTTGAAAACATATGTATAAAGATAAACTATTTTCAAATATAAACTTTTCTTCCAGTACTCAATGTCTAAATACATAGAAAACGTATGTTTTAGTTAGAGCTCCTGTGCCCACGTGACTGAATTTGTTGTGGACGTCATTATGACAGGAATGAATGTGGTGATGAATGGCAACGGGTCTGATGTTTTGATTTTGGAGTTTTTATCTCATTAAATTAAGCTGTAAATACAAATACAGCATAAGAACAAATCAGACTAAACATAGCGACCCTTATGCCTGGCACCAGTGAGTTTTTAAGAGTTTAGATTACATAGCTTGTGCCCTGAATCTTCCAAATCTGATCATACGATTCACTTTACACCTTCTAATGTCATTAAAGAAAAAGTGTCCCCAGAGATGTGTGTGAGAAATGAACCACCCATCTACGTCAAGGCCACCATGGAAGGACCCCTCTCCCCAGCGCCATCATCGCACTCAAGCGGGCGCCCGCCTGTCCGTCTGTGAGAGTCAGATCCCTCCGTCAGGGGGCGTCTGTACCATGGCCCTCGCACCTGCTCCTCATCCCCAATCAACGCTCTCCAGTGACTCCTCCTCTGCTCCCAATCAGCACCAGGCGGTCGCATTTAAGCCCTCCGGCTGATGGATCGGCCGCTCAAACCGTACTGCGACTGATATTATGTCAGATTTCAAATCAGATGACCCTCCGTGTTCCTCTCACGGGGGCTCCGGGTCCTCCCGCGGTCCTCCGGCTTCGGAAGAGCGCATCCACCTGCCCCGATGGAAGAGCTGAGCGGCTCGCCGCGTTCTCTCATTACAGGACTCCTCACTTTCGCTCGAAACGCTTCCCATCCACCAGCCGCGCGCCCCGCGGCAGGAACCAGGAAATCATCAGCCGCGCACGCCGCGGCACCGCGCCGCCTCTCCTCCGCATCGAGCGTCGGGACGTCTCCTTCACGTGGCTCCTCCCGCGCCACAGCGTCTCTCCACCGGATCACGCTGACACCGGGTCCAGCTTCATCCCTCAGCAGCTCCAGAACACGCTCCTCTCCACGTCAGGCTCTACCACGCTGTCAGCGCTCTGTCCTCGACTCCAGGGGGCCTGTCCCAGGCCCGCTGCTGGCCATCCCAGGCCGAACGCCCAGCGATGTCCCCAGTCGAAATTAAGTATTTTTTTTTTGTCTTCATCTCGTGAATATTGCTTAAATCACAGTCTTCAGCAAGATTTCAAGGTTCTCAAATAAGGTGTCTCCAACAAACTAACTTACTTTTCGTTTTTCATTCCTAACATCCTTGCTCCCCCCTCACCTCACGCACGCTGCTCCCCTGTGGAACAGATCGAGGCAGCTCCATGCATTGTACATATCGTGCCATTCATTCCTTTTAGGGCTCTTATTCAGCTCGGTCCATGTTTTTTTTTTACATCGGAAAATGTATCCGTTCCTCAGCTTTCCCAAACACTCGCCGGGTTTATTAATAAATAAATAAACAATAAAATAATTCTCAGACTCCCATTCACGAGGAATGGGTCCATGTGCCCAGTCCACAGGCACACCACAATTCCCCCGGTCCAAAAGACAACCGTTACGTCGCATCATGTACTATATATTCACGTTTAAAATACCCCACGTTACACCGTGGGCTCATGACGGCGCGGCCAGCTATGTACAATCTATTCCTAAATTTCAGGGCAGCTCCCATTCCGGAGCACCTTTATAGCCCAAAAGTACGGTAATTCTAGTCATGCTACATTCACTGTTAAATCGCAAAGCGATCAGCGCAAGCGCTGCTCAAAAAGGCCACGCCATTCAATTAAAACTGCCTGTCAAGCCAGCTTACTTGCGCATGCGCGTAACAGGAGGTGCAGCACCGGTCCAGTCTGTCCAGCCCCACAGACTGTTCCTTTACTGTCCCTCTCCCAGGAAACTGCCCACTCCGGGCCTCTCTGGTTGTTTTCATGGGCCAAATCTTTTCCTCCAAGGCCATCTTACTTCAGAGTTCATTCCACACAGCGAGACCTGGCTAGCTTTGCCCCCTTCCCTCTCGACTCATCTATTAGGCGACTGCGTCGGTCCCACCTCACTTCCGGTCCCGCCTCTTCCACGAGTGGAATGGTATTTAATTTTTCCATGACAAATCATTCCGTCTCCTACTGCGGGCGCTTTACACGGACGCTCCGCCTCCTCTGGTTTTGGGGGCTATTAAAACTATTATAATCTAAGGTCTGCCGGCACCCGCCGTCTACCGGCACTCTCAGTCCACGTTCTGTCTACCGGCACTCTCAGTCCACGTTCTGTCTACCGGCACTCTCGGTCCACGTTCTGCCGTCTACCGGCACTCTCGGTCCACGTTCTGCCGTCTACCGGCACTCTCGGTCCACGTTCTGCCGTCTACCGGACTCAGTCCACGTTCTGCCGTCTACCGGCACTCTCAGTCCACGTCTGCCGTCTACCGGCACTCTCAGTCCACGTCTTGCCGTCTACCGGCACTCTCGGTCCACGTCTTGCCGTCTACCGGCACTCTCGGTCCACGTTCCGCTGTCTACCGGCACTCAGTCCACGTTCTGCCGTCTACCGGCACTCAGTCCACGTCTGCTGTCTACCGGCACTCAGTCCACGTCTGCCGTCTACCTGCCTCCGATCTTGGTGGCTCAACGCTCCTCGCATCTCTAGTAAGTCTCGTCTCGCAACAAATACTGGTGGTGGTTCAGATTTCCTCATTACCTGTTCCTTAGCGGCATCCTCAAGCTCTCCCCGTGTCTAAGTCATTTATCTACTCCCAGGTGCTTCATATTTCTGTCCTCGGTCCTTCACCACATCTCCGTGAATAGAGGCCTCCATTTCAGACGCTTCGAGTTTTCAGGGCATCGCCCCCTACTTTCCCCCGTCACTACGCATCCGCCCCTCCCGGGCCACCACTTGATCAATGGCGGCCTCGTGGCCTGACCAGCCTACCCTATATTAAGTATCTGCTGTTATGTTCTTTCTGAGTATCAGTAATAACCTTGGCACATAACTGCTCAGACCCTGGGTTTTTGGGGGGAGACATCTAATACAAATAGATCATGGAGTGCCCATGATCGCAACGTCTTCCGCCGGGGTCTGAGTGCCAAATAACTCGCGTAATAAAGCTTGCTAAACAGTCCTTTCTCGTGGTCTCCGTGTCTCTCCAGGGTGAAATGAAGCCTGCGTAAATTCAGCCTGGAAGACCTAACTCCACCCATCTACATCAAGGCCACCATGGAAGGACCCCTCTCCCCAGCGCCATCATCGCACACAAGCGGGCGTCCGCCTGTCCGTCTGTGAGAGTCAGATCCCTCACTTCACCATGGACTCTCCCAGGTTTCTGCGCTTATCCCAAAGAGGTTATGCAGTTTTTCCCAGCCAAGAAGGAGGGTGAAAGGTCAGGGGGCGTCTGTACCATGGCCCTCGCACCTGCTCCTCATCCCCAATCAACGCTCTCAAGCTACTCCTCCCCGCTCCAATCAGCGCCCAGGCGGTCGCATTTAAGCCCTCAGGCAGATGGCTCGACCGCTTCAAAACCGTACTGCCACCCACCACCTCCCCAGCTCCTCCTCTGCATTCCCCTCATCCTCTACCTTCTCTTCACATCTACCACCACCGTCTCCAGGCTCTGGGGGGAGACATCTAATACAAATCATGGAGTGCCCATGATCGCAATGTCTTCCGCCGGGGTCTGAGCACCAAATAACTCATGTAATAAAGCTTGCTAAACAGTTCTTTCTCGTGGTCTCCGTGTCTCTCCAGGGTGAAATAGACTTATCTATCTAGGTTAATACAATCTTCATAAAGATTTTGAATCATTACGAGACATTCTTTCCCCAAATCAATGCAGAGCGTGTGAGGCTTGACTCACTACAGACCGTTTAGTTGCAGAAATCCAATCATCTCGATAATTTGGAGTGTTGTAAATCCAGTAAAATGTTTTGTCTTTCTCCTGCCCTCGATCGTTTATACATCCCAATGAGCAACAATATTCCACAATTGCTGAAAGCCTGATAAAGTTTGTTAATTGCAGCCGAGGCTGTTAGTTTCACTGCCAGTGTGGATTTTGAGCCCGGATAGCTGGATGGACATCAACTGCAGGAGCTCTATAGACGTTTGCCCACTTAGTTGCCAGTGGGATCCCCAATGTTGCCAATGCTGTTATGTCTTTGGGCCAAACACTTAAGCCACAAAGTATCAAACTGTACAGTATCAAATTAAAAAGTCCACTTGCCATTGGGTCCTATCCAACTCCATATTGTCTGACTTCTTTATCCCTATAGAGTACAATCTTTCCGCCTTCATCTTCAAATAACTCCAAGAAAAAACACATGCATTTTCTTTTTCTACTCTAATCATTTTTTAACGAATAAGACATTTAATAATCTTTGCTCTTGCTGTATGGCAGAAAGACTGAAAAGCTATTAACAGGACATACGCAGTCCACAAAGGGAACAGAATTAAGCTATTACAGATTAATGAGTTTTTTTGGAGGGGAACAGATAACTGTGAAGCTAACACTGTCAGTGCAGTGAGACAGATGGAACCAGAGCTGTTTATCATATACGCTGCAACGCTCCATCAGACACACCGCTACTGTTTGGGCTCTTTCTCATTAATTGTCATTCATGAATTAGCTTTGGTCAGTGTCGAAACAGGAACAAACTGAAAGGGTTCCTCTCTAATATATGTTGACATGAGAATTGAGAGAGGTTTTATTTATCTGCCTCGTGTTGCATTAAAAATCAGTCCAGAAACTTCTGAAGCACACCAAAACAAACCTCAGCAACTGCATCGTATTTCCATTTGTATGACTTATAGCAGCTGCCAGACAGTCTCACCTGGAAACGTGTCTTTGCTCCCCTGGGTGCACCGGTTTCCACTCATCATAGTAAAGTGTCAGCCTAATAAATCAGTATTCATTCAGTGTGAAGTGATTAGCTTGCTAATCAATAGAATTTTGCCATTTAATTGCTGATGCTAAAAGTGTAATATTGCTAATTAGCTTCAAATTAGTTTTAAATGGAGATTAAATACTGCATTAAGGACTGAATAATAAGCACGACCGCATCGCAAGCTTCACAAGTAAACTTTGCCCTCTTGTTGTGCTTCTCCCGCTGTGACACCTTTGAAAAGTAACACAACATTGGAGGAAAATATTGCAAACTGACTCAAGGGAATTTCTGGAATGGTCTTGGAAAAGTAAAACTCACTTTACTTTTATTGGCTGGGGCATCGCCATATTAATATTAATATTCGACAAAGAGCTTATGCTTTATTAATGAAATGGGGCTTTGCGTGAAATTAAATGGGCATAATCGGATGCTGTTCGACCTAGGTGCTGAATAAAAATTTCATCTAGAAATAAAGGTTAAGCTTTCATAACAGTGGTGACCCCGGAGAATCAACTCGACTATAGTATGTAAGTATTTATGTTTCTAGTCAAGAGGACATAGTACAACAGGCTTGCAAATGAGGTGAACTTTACATATTATAATAACTAATAATCTGCCACTTTCCTCGAGCAATGTTTAGCTGTAATTTTAAAAAGGCTGCACATCTTTTCAACCCAACAAGCCGTCTCCCAGGACAACTTAGGACAGTTGTCAAGATGCCCTTGGAAGTTTTACTAATTGGAAGTAAAACTTCCAAGTTATTATTTTGATTTCAATTCAAGTTGATGCTTGTTGCAGTATTAATTGTGCCAGTAACAATAGATATTTTTATATGCATTTCCACACTCACTCACGTAATTCTAAGCGTCTTATTTTTTTATTGTACTCAGTTTTAAACTATTCAGTGTAAACCACAATGATAAAGAAAGAACCATACTCAGAGGCCCCCGGCCTCATAGTTGCATTTCACCATTGCAAGCAGGGGAATTATCTGAGCACTAGAGGCTTGTAAGGCAATACAGGATTATTCAAACATACATGAATCACACTATGACTCTTGACTCTTTAATGAGGAAAAACCTTTCAAAAGGATTGAAGGTTGATCAAAGTTAAAGCGTTCTCATATTTATTATTCCATGTTTCCTACACATTTTTGTCTAAATCCTGCCTTCTATTGAAAAATGAAAATGTATGTAATGCAAATGGTTTATTCGCAAGCGACTATATGTATTCATAAGAATAATGTGTGTGAGGATTCTTAAAAGGAACAACACATTTTTTTCTCTTAAACTCAGCTATAAAATTGAATCTCAATTTCACTGAGACATGTTGCACCATCTGAACATATGAAGTCAAAATGGGTGCTGAAAAATGACTTCCTTGCACTATCACCCGCAGCGCCCTTTTGTGTATTGACTCGGGTCGCTGTTGGTGCAGTGGCGGGAGGCAAAGCTGATGTGATGTGGTTAAAAGCAGGCGCTCTTTTGGACAGCCTGATTTCATTTGGTTTCATCAGACGGAGTTTCGGAGCGTCTCAGTCAAAGCACGCCTTTCATTTCCCGTACCCACGGACATGCTCTCAGCTAAAAGGACTCGAGCCTAGCTGCAAGAGTTTAACTGAATCACACAGAAGCTCTTTGATTTTATACAAAGATCTTATTCTAACTCTTCTTTTGGGACGATTTAGGGGAAGGAAAAAGCAAAGTCCTGATGTGCAAGATATTATGTGTTGCAATTTTCCTCTTATAATTTCAATACATGGATACATCTTTATATTGTGCTTTTGTTTGTACTGGGTCACTCACTTCACTTTTAGCCTTTTTCATTCACTCTACCTCAATGCACAACTATCTCAGAAGCTAAATACGACTGATGGGCCTGTTAGTCGAGACTATTGTATTAGTACATGTTTTTCAAATGAGCCACACAGTCAACTTTCCCCTTAAAAAGTATGTTTGTAGTAATCATATACAGCCCTCACTTAATAGCAATTTGGGCTTTAGTTGAAAGGGAGGGGGTCTGCAAATAGATGAAATATATTATTAATGGAACTGAATCTAAGATGACAACAGTGGGATACGGGTACATGCTATCAGTGGGGTATGAGTCATAGTAATTACTGGCCATCACTGAATCTGAAATGCAACACTCCAGCAGTGAAATGTGATGTTCCACATGTCCAAGTGCAGTAATAGCTCTGCCACACATTTCATTCCAAACACAGAGGCAAAAGGTAATTACAGAACGTTAAGGTGTCCTTGAACCGACACCTTAACGTGGTGGAGGGGTTTGAGTGCCCGAATGATCCCGGGAGCTATGTTGTCGGGGGCTTCATGCCCCTGGTAGGGTCTCCCAAGGCAAACAGGTCCTAGGTGACGGGTCAGACAAAGATCGGTTCAGAAGCCTCTTATGACGACGACACGAACAAGGCCGTTTACGTCGCCCGGATCGGCGTCACCGGGGCCCCATCCTGGAGCCAGGCCTGGGATGGGTGCTCCATGGCGAGCGCCTGGTGGCCGGGTCTTACCCCACGGGGCCCGGCCGGGCACAGCCCGAAAGAGCGACGTGGGGCCGCCCTCCCGTGGGCCCACCACCCGCAGGAGGATCCATAAGGGGCCGGTGCAGAGAGATCTGGGCGGCAGTCGACGGCAGGGGCCTCGGCGATCAGATCTCCAGACACAGAGACTAACTCTGGGGACATGGAATGTCACCTCGCTGGGGGGGAAAGAGCCTGAGCTTGTGCGGGAGGTTGAGCGATACCGACTAGATATAGTCGGCCTCACCTCCACGCACAGTTTGGGCTCTGGAACCCATCTCCTCGAGAGGGGCTGGACGCTCCACTTCTCTGGTGTTGCCTGCGGGGAGAGGCGGCGGGCTGGTGTGGGCTTGCTGATAGCCCCTCAGCTCAGCCGCCACGTGTTGGAGTTTACCCCGGTGAACGAGAGGGTCGCGTCCCTCCGCCTTCGGGTGGGGGACAGGTCTCTCACTGTTGTGGCGGCCTACGGGCCGAACAGCAGTGCAGAGTACCCGGCCTTCTTGGAGTCCTTGGGAGGGGTACTGGACAGTGCACCGACCGGGGACTCCGTTGTTCTACTGGGGGACTTCAACGCCCACGTGGGCAATGACAGTGACACCTGGAGAGGGGTGATCGGGAAGAACGGCTTCCCCGATCTGAACCCGAGCGGTGTTCAGTTATTGGACTTCTGTGCTAGCCACGGATTGTCCATAACGAACACCATGTTCAAGCACAAGGGTGTCCATCAGTGCACATGGCACCAGGACACCCTAGGCCGGAGGTCAATGATCGACTTTGTTGTCGTGTCATCAGACCTCCGGCCGCGTGTCTTGGACACTCGGGTGAAGAGAGGGGCAGAGTTGTCAACCGATCACCACCTGGTGGTGAGTTGGATCCGCTGGCGGAGGAGGAAGCCGGACAGACTTGGCAGACCCAAGCGCATTGTGAGGGTCTGTTGGGAACGTCTAGTGGAGCCCTCTGTCAGTAGGGTATTCAACTCGCACCTCCGGGAGAGCTTCTCCCATGTCCCGGGGGAGGTTGGGGACATTGAGTCCGAGTGGACCATGTTCTCCGCCTCCATTGTTGATGCGGCTGCTCGGAGTTGTGGTCGCAAGGTCTCCGGTGCCTGTCGTGGCGGCAACCCCCGAACCCGGTGGTGGACACCGGAAGTAAGGGATGCCGTCAGACTGAAGAAGGAGGCCTATCAGGCCACTCTGGCTTGTAGGTCTCCGGAGGTCATCGGCGGGTATCGGCAGGCCAAGCGAGCCGCGGCTCGTGCTGTCGCAGAGGCAAAAACCCGGGCCTGGGAGGAGTTCGGGGAGGCCATGGAGGAGGACTATCGGTCGGCACCAAAGAAATTCTGGCAAACCGTCCGGCGCCTCAGGAGGGGGAAGCAGTGTCTCACCAACACCGTTTACGGTGCGGGTGGAGGCCTGCTGACCTCAACTGGGGATGTCGTCGGACGGTGGAAGGAATACTTTGAGGATCTCCTTAATCCCTCAGTCACGTCTTCCGAAGAGGAAGTAGAGACCGGGGACTCAGAGGCTGGCTCATCCATCACCCAAGCTGAAGTCACTGAGGTTGTTCGCAAACTCCTCGGTGGCAGGGCTCCGGGGGTGGATGAGATCCGCCCTGAGTACCTAAAGTATCTGGATGTTGTAGGACTGTCTTGGTTGACACGTCTCTGCAACATCGCGTGGCGTTCGGGGACCGTGCCTCTGGACTGGCAGACCGGGGTGGTGGTCCCTCTGTTCAAGAAGGGGGACCGGAGGGTGTGTTCCAACTACAGAGGGATCACACTCCTCAGCCTCCCGGGTAAGGTCTATTCCAAGGTACTGGAGAGGAGAATCCGACCGATAGTCGAACCTCGGATTCAGGAGGAGCAGAGTGGTTTTCGTCCCGGTCGTGGAACACTGGACCAGCTCTATACCCTCCATCGGGTGCTCGAGGGCTCATGGGAGTTTGCCCAACCAGTCCACATGTGCTTTGTGGATCTGGAGAAGGCTTTCGACCGTGTCCCTCGGGGTGTCCTTTGGGGGGTGCTCCGGGAGTACGGGGTCCGGGGCCCTTTGCTCAGGGCTGTCCGGTCCCTGTATGACCGGAGCAGGAGCTGTGTTCGCATTGCCGGCAGTAAGTCAGACCTGTTCCCAGTGCATGTTGGACTCCGCCAGGGCTGCCCTTTGTCACCGGTTCTGTTCATAAATTTTATGGACAGAATTTCTAGGCGCAGTCAGGGGTCGGAGGGTGTCCGGTTTGGGGACCACAGGATTCCATCTCTGCTGTTTGCAGACGATGTTGTCCTGATGGCTCCATCAAACCCGGACCTGCAACATGCACTGGGACGGTTTGCAGCCGAGTGTGAAGCGGCTGGGATGAGAATCAGCACCTCCAAATCCGAGGCCATGGTTCTCGACCGGAAAAAGGTGGCTTGCCCTCTCCAGGTGGGTGGGGTGTCCTTGCCCCAAGTGGAGGAGTTCAAGTATCTCGGGGTCTTGTTCACGAGTGAGGGAAGGATGGAGCGTGAGATCGACAGGCGGATCGGTGCAGCGGCTGCAGTGATGCAGTCGCTGCATCGGACCGTTGTGGTAAAGAGGGAGCTGAGCCGAAAGGCAAAGCTCTCTATTTACCGGTCGGTCTACGTTCCTACCCTCACCTATGGTCATGAGCTTTGGGTAGTGACCGAAAGAACAAGATCGCGGATACAAGCGGTCGAAATGAGTTTCCTCCGCCGTGTGGCTGGGCGCTCCCTTAGAGATAAGGTGAGGAGCTCGGCCACACGGGGGGAGCTCGGAGTAGAGCCGCTGCTCCTCCACGTCGAGAGGAGCCAGCTGAGGTGGCTCGGGCATCTGTTTCGGATGCCTCCTGGGCGCCTCCCTCGGGAGGTGTTTCAGGCATGTCCCACCGGGAAGAGGCCCCGGGGAAGACCCAGGACACGCTGGAGAGACTATGTCTCTCGGCTGGCCTGGGAACGCCTCGGGATCCCCCCGGAGGAGTTAGAGGAAGTGTCTGGGGAGAAGGAAGTCTGGGAGTCCCTGCTCAGACTGCTGCCCCCGCGACCCGGCCCCGGATAAAGCGGCAGAAGATGGATGGATGGATGGATGAAAGGAAAAAAAAACATGTAAAACAATTGGAACAAAGTAATTACTGGCAATTATTGAACAAATAATTTTACTCCCAAAAAAGGGAAATAAATAATGTTGGTGTTGATAGAACAGAAACAGTAAAACTGTTCTGACCACACTGACTGTCCTTTTACACACATTTATTGTGATTCAGAACTGGCAATTGTTTTTATGAGATGAATGATGAATCATGTCTCAAACTTACCATGATTTTGGTCTAAAAGAACAAGCCACCAAGACACTGTTATTGTCATTTAGATCAACTTACCGTCACGCACAATTTTTTAGTCACTAACTAAGTAGAAAGTTATGACGCAAATAGCTGGATAACAGATCATGATTGCATTGTTGTTCATAATTTCAAAATATCAAAATACAGTTGCAACTGTTCCCACACTTTAAAGGTTTTTATGCAATTTGATTTATTGAAGATAGACAAATAACTGTGTTTCTAAAAAGGCACAATACATAATATAAAATAGTATTGGCAGACAAAAGCATGGTTTTGATGGCTCAGTAAGTATTCTCTTTTTTCTAGTAGCAACGGCTGACAATCTACTTTTGAAAAACGACCATTAATGACTGATTTTGCATGCCCTCTGTCCATAACAGATTTTGAATATGCACCATTTGTAAATCCCAGCTCTGACAGAGCATATTGTCATCACAGTCCCATCGACCCTCAATAGCACCGTTACAATGGATCCTGGGAGTGAAACAACTTATCTAATAATAATGAACTAAAGCTACAATGAGGCAATTCTCTTTTGGAAAAAGCTTGAGTGACCGGTAATGAATGAGTAAACCAAAGTATAAAGGATGGGCTTGGGGTGAACTGCAGGGGGGTTTGAGTGTGTGTGGACTATAGAGAGAGTTAGCGGGCCCTCTGACATCAGCATTGTGCGTGGGTCTGGTGAACTCCACTAATGGTACATGCTATTGATTGTGGATGTTGAAATCTGTCCATGTTGCAGCACAGGGATAGAGAAATTCCATAGGGTTATCAGCCATCTGCCAGTGGAGAGCTCGCACAGTCTATGAACATAATAAATCTAAAAGCAAAAACAACATGTGCAGTACAGGCAGTAAGCTTCAGGCTATTCGAGCACTGCTTCATCTCAAAACTAAAGAGAATTTTACTTTTCATTGTTCACTTTTGGAGCAAATGTATAAGCTGTTTGTGTTAGGAGACAGTTGGATGTGTATTTTGTGTTTATTTTGCTGAAACACTAATATGCATTGCTTGTGACTGCACATGTGACCGTATACACTCTGGGCAACAGTCACAGATCTGACACAGACTAATTAATTTGCACGCATTCTGAGCAGTAGATCAACTGATGCGTCCCCTCTTTGTTTGCTTTTGGTGCGAATTCAGCCTGACTGCAACTTCAGACATTGCATAACACAATTTAGCAGTTGCAATTCTATCTATTCTGAAATCGGCGCTACACAAACCAATATGGTGATCTAACGGCTTATACTGGGACGATGGAGAAAATATAAATGCTTTTTTGTCACTGGCACAAAACAAAAAACAAAACCTTGAAAACAAATACCGTGCCCAGCTGTTGTGTGTCGATGCCGTATTGATTGGTGTGAAGGCACTTTCCATGGATCAACAACATCTTTTATATAACCGTGAATATGGACGACCATTACGTCCTCATACAACGGTCAATTTGTGTCTAATTACTATAAAGCGCACTGATGTCTTTCTTTAGTGTCTTTCTAATGTGTCTCTGTCTGTCCCGATAGACTCACTTTGACTCCTGCTGCTCTCCCCTGTCTTCTCCATTTGTCATCTCACATGTCTCTGGTGGGGCTCTGAGTGCTAGGCAGGACGTCCCAGGAGTGACCTTGGGGGTAATGAGCTTGTGATCACGAGTCAGGAAACAGAGCATTGGACAGCCAACCAAAGTCTCTCACACACCGAATACAACACACACACACACACACACACACACACTGTGACACAGAGGGAGTGCACAGCCTCCGTCTACACAGCCCGCACGCAGAAATAGTTTTGGCGAGGCTGAAGCAGAGGGGGACAAGTGCAGATGAAAAGAGCTCACAGAAACTACTTCTCCAAACTCTAATCCAACTACCAGACCGCCGTAATAACGTAAGTCTTTTTCCTCCACATATTTCACGTGGTAGAGATGTGGTGAGGCCATGCTTGGGCAGCCAGGTGGGCACAAAAAAAGTTTCAATCCTTGATTGCGGCCCGGGAAGCTCAAGTGTAGGGTCTGAGGGTTTCTTATACATTTCTCTGTCATGTGTAAAACTTGCAATGCCAGTTATTTTAGGATCAAACGGATTCTAAAGTTTACTGTAAGAAATTATTTACTTTCTGGAGTTTGTTGAGAAAGTTCATTCAGAAGTTTCACTGGTGTTTAAAAGTTTTATTTGCATTTGTGCATTAGTCTTAATGCTTTGCTTTCGGTGACAATTACAACAGAAAAACACTTTTCTTGACATGGTCCCAATAACTTCTTTGTGGCTGTTCTCATTTAAAGCAGATTTTCCCGCAGCTGTTGATGGTAGATAATAAACACATGAAAACAAAAAAGATTATTAAGCAATGTGTTGAATTAAGCATTCAATGCGGAAAGGCAATGCAGATGGGGAAGTGGTTTGTAGACATACTGTGTAAACAAGCGAAAAATCCCATTCATGTGCAGCCATAGGCTACACGAGCTGTGGCGTTAAATCATAAACACACACATTTTTCAGTAATTAGACTTCAAATTTCCATATGTTTTATTTGTTGTTGCTAAATAATAGACAATTTAAATTTGCCAGTGCATGAGTGAAGGCAAGTGGTTCCCAGGATGTGCTGATTTGGGTCAGGCCTGACTGGAATGACAAACCCCAGGCTGCCGTATTGTAGCAGCGCTATACCCCAGCAGACCTGCTGCTGCGTTGCCATGGCTCTGTCCGGGCCTGGTATAGCAGCCCACCATGGCCTAAACAGTGGTCCTCTCTGTCTTATGGGCTTATGGGCATTCCTCAGTCAGACAAAGCATCCCCCGGCTCATTCTATCTCAAAATGAGGAATCCGCTCCATTTGTCCACAGTCAACTCATGGTGTGGTCCAAATGAAAGAGCCTGTGAAGATTAAACAGAGGTGGAGATGAGCTTGAGAAACCAGCAATGGACTGTACAAAGACAGGACACAATGTGGATTAGACTGGACGATGGCCAATGGGGCCAAACTCATGAAAACATGTTTTAAAGCTGTGGTGCAGGCATTTTCATCGCAGGACGGTCACTTGGAGCCCTTTGAGAGACATTTTACACATTTTGCCCTTTTCACTTGTTAAACTCTTAGCCCACAGACTCAACCACGTGATCAATTCTATATGTCACGACCAAGCACAAAGCTAGTTCATTTCCCAGTGTGTCCTCCGTTCTTAGCAATAAGGCACAGAATTGACCTGTAGGGGTGCAACTCCAAGGGGGGGAGGGATGTGCTCTTGAATAGACCCATTTCTGGTCTGTAGGACACAGAGAAGCAGTAGAGAAAGAAGAGCGAGGGGGATGACATCAGCGTGGCCCTCACATTGAGTAGCTAGTTTATTCTTGTGGGGTACATTCTCACCCTTCACATATGGAGTGAACAGAATCAGTGGTCATGGGGTCCAGGCGGTCCCAAAGAAAGGAAACAATGGAAGTAAAAAATAGAGAAAGGAATGGCAGGAAATATGTCTGAAAGAACATATTGCGCCGCCTAAATGTCATAGCGGCTACGACTGTATTTATTGGCCAGTTGAAAAGATCAGGACACACTCTTCAGATCAGTCATTCTCATAGTCTGCAGTCTGCGGTCCAATTATCGGGAAAATAAAAACTAATTCACATTTAACTCAAACAAATGTGCGGTAACACTGATTTGCACACATATGTAAAGTTAATTTCATTTGATTTTTTATGCTTGACGCCCTGGTAGGGAATGTGTAGATCAATACAGAGATGGAAAAAAAAAAAAATTAAACATTTTAAAATGTTGATTTAAATATTTGTCTATGTGTGTGAAACAGAAAAACAACCCTCCACCTCATTCAAACCCATGGGCCAAAACGTTAAACCTACAAAATGACAGACTTGTATGAAATCATTTCTTTTGCTGCATCAGTGTAATTATGTGCACTGCTCGGGCCACACAAGTCAATCCATGTGATGTGTAGAAATGCTAAGCGCTAATGCACATGTCGCCATGCTGCCAATCCCATCGCAGGAGAAGCGAGACAATCACAGCCATGCTAAGCCCTCAACCAGAGCATATTTTTGTGTGTGCTGTTGAATCACTTATGCCCTTTGTGAACAAATTCTAACACGTCAGGGTTTGTGTTCTCGCCGATCTCCTATTCTGTTTTTGATCACTCTGTCCTTCTCGATTCCCAAATCTCCAAAGCTGCTTGCTTGTTTTGTTCCCCCTTCTGTGTGAAAAGGCATCCTCACTCATCGTCTGACTGATGGCTCGATGTGATGTTTCATAGTGGCTGAGTTAATGATATCCTGAGGCTTTGCGGTTGAAAATCAGGGTGCTCATTAGTGTCCAGTCACACAGCCACCCACTCGCATACACATGTACACTGGCACGCAGCTCTGTGTCCTCAGCTCGAGGGAGGTCACCAAAGGGAGAGGGCAAAGGGCATCTTTGAGATGTTTATAGACTGACTGAGCCGCCAGAACATGCTTTTAAATAATACCGTGAACTACCGCAGCAGTACGGAAAATAATGCAATTTTGTCATTTCCTCTCGTGTCCAGCAAATTTGGTCTGGTATAAATATTCCCAAATAAATATTACTATCAATAATTGTATGGCTCATGCAAGGGGTTTGATTCCCAAAACATATATCCACAAATTCTATAAGCATTCATTCTTCAATCATTCTTTTCCTGGGACCATGTGGCACAGAGAGGAGAGTTTCAAAATGACTTCAAGTTATGACACTGTATTTAGAAAATGTATAACCTTGATAAGTTAAAGGTCAAATAACACAATGAATGCAACTAAACCAGATATTAAACATATTATTGCAAGCTGAAATTATTACAAACATAGTTGCATGGTTATTTTGGTGGTCCCGGCCTGAAATGTTTTGGAAACCTCTGTGACATATTTTGTTTGACGGGATAATTACTGGCTATACAAGTAATAAAGACTGAATATTTATGTGCAAAATGTCACATAAATGTCACCCTCTCTTTGAAGATTAACATGTCGTCTTCATTATTACATAATTTGTCATTCATCTTTGTGAATCTTCATTTATTATAAATGCTTTCTGCTGAGCTAGACCCAACATCTCCCACACACATAACCCTCTGTGCGGCATTTGTAAATATAATAGGTCTTAATGTGTTTCTGACTTGTTACTACACCAGCAGTTGTTAACAGGAGATTTGTACAAAGACACTGTTGACATGATGTGCAAATAGACGGAGCCGGGGATCCTTTGGGTGCTCCCTGCCAATAGGAGTGTGTGTACAGTCTTTGGAGTGAGAGACGCAGGGGAAAGGGTACTGTTTGTATTACTCTAATGAACTGATGCTGTTGTCTTGCTTACACAACATGTCATGTGAGCAACAGCAAAGGAAAGCCGGGCTGAGTAAGAATACTTCCTGCTACTGATTAAAGGAATAAAAGTGGGTTACACTCCTGGATAAAGACGTCTGTTTACTCGCGGATGTGACAAAATGCTAGAAGGCTGACGCTTGTCTAGAGGTAGTTTGGTCAAATAATAAAGGTGTCTTTGCTTGGTGAACCTTTGGAGGATTAAGTTCTGCCCCATAAACGCTCATCATGGACTAGACTAATTGCTTGTTGCCACTTGTTGTCATTGGTGTTAGTTCTAATTGCCTGAACTGAAAAGGGCCAAAGGGGAAAAGATGTGGAATATGTTAATTGTCGGCCAGTTGAGGACACCTATAATGTAGTGGCACATATATGCTCTTTGTATCTTACACATTTTCCATGTTTCTTACACAGACCAGAGCTTCTCAGGCCAGTCCCAAGCTCGGATAAATAGAGAAAAATATCAGGAAGGGCATCAAGGTGTTTACATTTTGCCTATTAAGCAGGCATATTACATACATATACATATAACACATATTACATATAAGTGTTTTGCTGCGGTGGAAGAAGTGTTTTTGTTACTTCAGTAAAAGCACGGATACAGGAGTAAAAGTATAAATCTAGTGAACTACATGTTAACAATTTTACTTTTAGAGTTTTTGATTTTTGATGACTAAAGAGCAAAATGTGATGATCTCGATTAAAAAAAATGTCCTCAATCCATTTCTCAATGTTTCTTGACTTTTTGTGTGTATATTTCTGTTTGCTCAAAGCTAAGAATAAATGTCGTCGAGTAGAAAGTACAGAAAGTAGAAAGTATCCACTGTAAAATGTACTTAAGTGAAGAACAGATACATAAACAACATACTTAAGTACACTTTGGTGTTTTGCAGTGAGAAACCTCAAATAAATACTGTATAAGCCACTGTAGTGAATGTTTTATTGGTGCATTCAGTTTAATGTTTGCAGAGGCTGTTGTAGTGGCATTTTCAAAGACCATTATATTGAATTGCCAATGGATCACGTCTGGTATGAACACTGAGCGAGGCAAACAGAAAAAACATGTTATTTGCATACTGACCTCGCTCCCCATTAGCTCATTCCCATGTGATATGGTCGGTGAAACTGAATGGAAAGTTACATTGATTGCGGCCATTGCTGTGGGACATTGTGTCTTTCTCAATCCCAGCGCTAATTGGATTGCTAATGGTGGTGTTCGCAAATTAAGATAAACTTACATGGTGGAAAGGGTTTGCACAGGTTATCATCAGGGCCACGGTGTTTTCAGAGCGTCCAAATCACATAAAGAAAATCACATTAAAGACTAAATTTGTTTTATCTGATAAAAAAAAACATTTAGCCACAGTTGGTCTTCTTAACCTTTTCACTCATCTTTATGAGAGCAAACACCGCATTCTGGCTGCTATGAATAATACATCTTAATACTAAAATTATTTTACACAGTTCACACAGCTTCCTAATGCCAAAGGGGCCGGCTAATCCTTGAGTAAATCACAGCAGCTTTTAATCTGGCCCACACTTTTTGCAGCTCCAGGATGTCTTTAAGTCTTTCCCTTGAGTTATAATGTAGAAAAGTGAATCATCATTAGTTGTGACTGGATTGTATAAGTCCATCTGATTACTTTGTGCCCAGCTACCCAATAGTTTGTGCCATAACACACCTGTTTTGCTGATCTTACAACTTAATGTAATATTATATTTAAGGGTGTGTAAAACAACTTTGACTGATCCGTCTTGTCACTAAACCTTTATGTGTATGTAAGAGATAGACCTGACAAAATATCTACTTGTCGTTCAATAACTAATAGCTGGAACAATATTTTTAATGTGTGTACATTTTCTTACAGTTTTTTGCTATTCTTATTTTTAAGTAGCACAATATCATACACACATACAGAGTCAAATAAATAACTTCTATGACAAATTAGAATTATGAAAGTGTTTCATTCGGGTTTATTATTGTTTCGGCTCATGTTTTCAAAGGTATTGTGCATTTAGAAAAGGAACTGTTCTACTTTAGAAATGAGTTTTAATAGTATTGTATATCATGATATTTTGATGTTGAAAAATATCGTAGATCAACATTTTCTAAATAAATTATGGCATTTTCAAACGATGAGAGTTACTCTTTGTTACACATTTAGCTTCTGTGTAAAGTGATTATTGAGTACCGTAATTATTTGAACTATGAAAACATCTTTAAATGTATCCACGCAACAGCAAAGGAACATACGACCAAAGCGGGAGTGAAAAAAAGAGGAGCCAGGGTGATTAGTCAAATCCATTAGTATTCCACATACAGCGTGTGCAGAGACAGCCGCTCAGTCCAAACAAACAACTGCAGCGGGGCAAGCCTGTGAGCGGGTTCACCCTGTCTCCTCACTGCCAGATCACATTCCTGTGTCCATAAACACCAGGTCAGCGCTGTGATCCAGGCCTTTGTCTCAGCTGGAGCACACGCGAGGGTCAGCAGTGCACAGGCTGTTCCCTACAAGTGGGTCGCATGGAGCCACATCCAGAGAGCATAAGATCAATGGAAGTTTATACAGCTATAGGTCCGGTAAGTGCTTTGGTCCCACGTAGTTGTAATGGAATGAAGAACGGGAAGGATTATGTACACCCAAAGGTTACACGTGTATACAGAGCACTATTTACTGGTTGTCTTGTTTCAGAGGTACAAAGGTTTTGATCGCAATTTGGTTCAACATCAAGCAGTTTCAATTCAACTGTAAATTGTGTGTACATAGTAAGCCTATTTTTAGTTTTATCTTATTGCCTATTTCTATCTTTATCCTATAGCAGATTTAAATTGTTTTTCTGTCTGACTTTCTATGGGTTGTTTTATCATTGTTCATTGTTTTATGTTGCACTGAATCACCAAAGCAAGTTCCGAATTGTGATCAAAACCTTTGTATATTGAGTTCCAGACTTTTTTATGTGTGAATGAAGCAAAACACAACTCCAGATTATGTTTTAATGGGTCACTTGGTAGCATGTTTTGAAGATCAACACATATTACGATGCTGCGATTTGGAATAAACTGACATAAACTGATCCCATTAACTCTTGGGCTATGTTCACGCTGCAGATCAATTCAGATTATTATTAGTTTTTGCTGAAATGTTGCCTGGATTTTTATCATGACGGTGTGAATAGTCTGAATCGGATTTTTCCAAATGCGACCCAGGCCACTGCATATGTGGAACTAAGTGACTTTTACAGCACAGAAAGGAACCGAATGAAAAGCTTTGATATGTTGAAGTAATCCTTTGGCTTGGAGAAACAAGCCTTTTATAGGTATTTATGAATAAGTAGTTATTATAACCGAGAAATTAAACAAAGCAATGACTATTATAACCCTCCGACTGACCTTTTGATTAAAGCATGTAAATCAGAACATTCAAGAGGAATAATATCAACATTTTACAAATACGTTAATTATCTGGACAGTCCAAATATATTAAAACTGAGCAGGAAAGAGAAGGTCACTTCATTTGGACTGATGATGAATAGGAGGATGTGTTTGTTTCTTAATGGAGGGCCACAAAATCACATGTTTGGAAAGTATTCCGCAGGAAAAACGCATCACCTTTTTTGAAAACACGATGTCAAACTGCTCACTATTCCAACTACTCGAGAAACTGTGCGACAGACTGTTTTTGACATCACCCTCCCGTGATTGATTTCAGGACCATGAACTGTAGGCTTCAGAACTCCTGCCATGGACACAGTCACTGGACAGTACGGCAGGGAAGACCAAATGGATGAACTGTACATTTATGAAATTTAAATTGACTTATTTAACAGATTTTGGACCACATGGGACTTTAATGTTGGACAATTTATATGGCATAAATTGTCCAACTCTTCTTAAAGGTGCCATAACGTGCTTTTTTCACGTTTTGTAGTCTATCCTAAGTGTTTAATTGATAATAATAAGATAAGATAAGACAAGATAATCCTTTATTGTCCCAAGGGTTGTGCAACACCCTTAACATAATAGTTAAGTGGTGGTGACGCGTGCCTATGGTTATGACGCGGTCTTGCAGCCACCGCCCGTCAGTTTGGAGATTGGAGGAAAGGAGATAGTCTGTAATATTGCTAAACACTGCGGGAATCAATCAAAAAACATTCTGGGTACATATATGAAGCACAAATAGCAATGTAAGAAGGTTAAAAGCTCTGAAAAGTCGATTTTGCATGTTATGGGACCTTTAAAAAAAAGGATTTAGATGTCTTTAGATGGGTTTAGTTTCCCTCCGTATCATGTACTGTGTTTTATGGTCCATTGTTTAATTTTAGAAACAGATTAAAACAACTGTCTGGATAAAATATGCAAGTTAAGTGGGGTTTGTGTGTTTGTGAAAAGGGTAATAAAGATAAAATATCAACTATTGCCCATTTAAGGTCAAATATAAAGATGACTAAAAGTATATATTGACAAATTGTGCTGTCTCATTAATATTTTGTCTCTTCTTCAGGCCTTTTGGGTTCAAATATGAAAACTGATTTGAGTCACTATTCCATCATAATTCTATTTACAATGTGAACTGCTTTTCTAAAAACAAAATCTGAACGTTTCATCAAGAGCTGCAGTGTGACGTAGTCTTTCCACGTGTCCGTCCAGTACAGTTGTCTGCTCCTATCTGGACCAAAGAGTAGTTAGAGTTAAGAGTAGTTTAATTTTACAATAAAAGGTTCCGTCAGCTCTCCACCGTCTGCACTGCACATCAAGACCTTGGTGTCTCCCCTCATGCATGGCTCTGATGCTCAGTGGCAAGTTGAAAGGCCAAGTTTGCTGCCCCGGGTTAGAGCCTCCGCCCCCTTCACCCCCTTCACCCCCTGTGACCCCCCCATCCACCCCACAGCGGAGCACCGCCCGGGCCATCAGGACCTACTGGCATTTACACAGCAGTGACACTCTGTTCTGATGATAAACAGGACCGCTTTGTGAAATGTGTGTCACAGTGTTGCTTTGTATCTCAAAATCAAACAGGGCACGTCATCTATAGTGATAGCACAGGCATTATCTGCTTTTTAATACATCGTCGCACGTCGGTGTAAATTTGAGTATAAATTCAAATTCATACAATACTTGGGTGAAGTGGCACCAGCAGGCAATTGTAAACAGTTAATACAACGGTGTTTGAACTAGATCCTTAATTTGCTCTAAACACAACGCATTCCCAGTATGACAAATGAAATATGATTTGAAATACCACACAAAATCTAAAATGCGAAAAGAAAGAAATAAAGCATGCATCACACGTTCTTCTAGGCTCAAAACAACCCACCAATCAACAGCTAAGGTGCACACTGACATGCTAAAATAATAATACATGAGTGTGGACGATGACGTGTCTTCTACTTTAGCGGTTCCGTACATTTTCTGTTCATTGCTTTGTTTGTCTTAATAAATGTCAAGATGTTTCTCTTTGAAATTGCAGTTTTATGCGGTTGTGTAATTCTTTCTTAGTGATAATCTTGCAATGGCAACGCTTGTTCAAGGGTGATTTGGGACTTCAATAGGTTTGCTTGAAGAGTTTGATGGTTTGTCACGACAGTATGAAAACAGGTGTTCTTTTAACCTTCACATAGAGGCTGAGTTGTGTTTTACAATTTGCAGAAAATCTGTCTGTATGTACAAAACGTTATTTATGTCAGAAGATTGTGTTGGATAAAGAGCGTCTATAGTGGTGTGTACTGTGCGGAAATGGCCTCAAACACAATGCAATAAAAGAGAAAGATTTGCTTCGACCTGAAGTCATGTCCTTGACAGTTCAGGAGTGTCCAATCTTCCTCTGTCGGCCAATCTCGGTAAATAAATGTGAGGTTGTTCTGCCTCGGCTCAGTCTAAGAGTGGGTATACATATAGTGCATCTGGTCTTTTCACAAGCAATGTTTGATTCATTGAAGGCTGAGTTTGGCAGAGTGCTGCTGAGTGACAGTATCATTGCAGGCTGCAGCAAGCCAGTTAAAAATAGCATCTTTTGTTTGGTATATGCTACCAAACATTAACAAGTTATAGTGAAATAGGGGAAGGACGATGATTTACATTATGCATAAGAGGTTTGCGCGTTTGTGTGGCAGCTGATACTGTTTTGTTGTGTCCTTGGGCAAGACACTTCACCAACCTTGAGGAGTGCGTCATCTTTACAAGTCTGTGTGCAAAAAGTGATGCATTTAGAAATAACTCAATATTCAGCGTGACATGACGTATCATTTAGAGCAGGCATGTCCAAACTAAGGCCCGGGGGCCAAATGCGGCCCTCAGATCAATTTTTGTCGGCCCTCCGGCTTCCTGCTAAGTTGGTCCAAACAACAGGGTCAAAAAGCTGCGTCAAAACTGAAAAACAATTGTAAGTTTGCCATCAGCTCTTCTGATTCAATTTAATCCAACAAAACTACCAGTTGTCATATCTCATGTCTGCGACGCCATATTCCATTGCACATAAACGTCGGCTTTCTACTGTATTTTTCAATCTGTTTTGTATTTTGACACTTGTGAGTAAAGCTTTACGTTGGCGGGTTTTTCAAGTGAGTGGAATTTATTTTGGGAAGCTGCGGGCCAAGCGTCTTTAACAGTCCTGACAGTCCGGCCTTTGTTCTTTGGCTGTTTTTGTGTCTGATCCCCCAGGAGCCCACAGGGAAAACGGCCGGTCGTGCGCCTCCAAAAACCTTTCTGTTTGATCAGCTTCAAACATATTTGAGCAATTTAGGCAGGGACGAGGGCAGGTAATTCAAAGCCTGTCATCGGAGCAGTTTGGGGAGATGATGAGAAGACACTTATATTTTACAGGAAAAAAAGAAAGTGATTTATTTTTGTTGCACGTCGCAACAAAAGTATTTTTCACAATGGACGATATTTTTAGCTAAGCCCCTAATGTGGGTGACACCTTTCATCTAGAGAGAAAAACATTTAAATTCAGTCTTTCTGCCCGAAAAACAAATCTTTTTTTGCTTTTTCCGGAGTCATTTTGTCTTTTCCCCTGTGGAAGAGCTGCCCCACAGTACGGTACATTATCTTTTAGTAAGTTGCATTTCTTTAAACCATTTTAAAGAACGTAGAGTGTATCATATAAATTGACTTCAAAGATCGTCCAAGAATATTTCAATTGGCCATCAACTGCACTGGATTCTAAATATCTCTTTCCATAAAAATCACAAAGCAGCCAACATTTATCTGGTACCATTCTCTTCATAAATGCATAAGCCTTAAATCCTCATAACACATGTTATAACCAATAAATAAACTGGTTATAACACTGAAAAGTACATACATAACTTAATAAATTCAGAAAAAGACCAAACCAAGTCTAAACAAGGTCAGATTTTAACCTTTACAGGTCTAAGTCAGGGCTGGGCAGGTCAAAACTGTAAACTTCAAAATAAGGGCGGTTTTGCACTGAAGTCCCATACAAATTATTATTTTTATTTTTTTTCACAATGCACTTTTTAGTTGAAACATGTCTGTGGCACACCACCTACTGAAATTCTTCTAAATTGGACCTTTTATGGAAAAAAGTTTAGATATAACTAACAAATATTGTCCATGCTGCCGTGTCTGGTTCTTTAAATATGGCAATGGTGATTGTTTGCTTTCTTTTTGAATCAGAAATTTGCTCTAGACACTCTTTACAAAATCTTTGTGTGAATCGGTTGAATTGATTGTTTTAAGGCACACCTTAGCTAGAAATACCTGGAGGCACACTATGTGTTCCTGCTCCGTGTACACTGGTTGAAGCTCATGGCTAAAGAAAACTGAGCCTCCGGTGATAGCTGCACCACACTGAGAACAAACTGTTGTACCTTTCCACAAATCCTGTGTTAAACATGTCTACGCCTGTTTCATAGATTGCATTTTTAAATCACCCCATGCTACTTCTGGTGATTTTTCTCCCCCACAATAAGCGAGAAGATACATAAACCATTCTGTTTGGTTGCTCTAAAACCACTTCTGTTTCTACTTTCCTCCAGCAATAACGTCTTTTGCCCAGTAGAGGCCAGTGTTCTGCTTGATGAAGCCATTCACTCAATATGACAGCTCTGCAATGGAAAAGAAAACAGCTTTAAACACCATCATTTGGAGGTCACTGTGAAAAGATTGAACCATGGATATTATTCTGTCCATTCAGGCAAAAGAATGTGTAAGAAATCAATATCGCATGAAATAAAGGCACATGTGTTGTTTGACAATGAGCTAAAGTAAACATTAAGATCATTGTGTGAGGTGAAAAGAGGTGTTCGATAGTGACGCCAGAGAGGACTGGTGTCATAATGGGCAGCAAAGTGTAGCATGCAAGAGGTCACGGGCTCAATGGACAAATCATGAAAGCCCTCTACTGACTGTTTGATTCAAATAAACCAATATGTTCTTACATGCGAGAATTATCCAGCTCAGAATGACTTTTGTGGATGGAACATAAACAGTGTTTCTCTTTGCGGATGGGGGAAAGTCCAATCATCATTTAGCTGCAAAGCCATATTTCAAACACCCACCTGCGGCCATATAGAAATAAAGTTAATGATCAAAGGGAAGGTCCAGCAAAGATAAAGTCAGTAATTTTCTGCATGTACACCCTCGTACGAGCCGAGATCATTCATCACTCATTTATGTGCTCCGGCTGTAGAAGGCGTTGAAGCGTTCTATTAGAGGTGAGCCTGGACCTGGGCATTTGTGTCCTCGCTCTGATAAAAGGCATCAAAAAGCTTCACTATATCAATTTACTATAATAAAAGTAGTATATAATAAAATGCTTTTTTATCATTTTATGCCAGCCAAATGAATGCACTAATATGAAAGGCATAACACAAATTATGTTCTAAAATAAATAATATTTGACTTAAGACTTAAACAAACCAAGTGTTACTGCATCATCCTCTGAAAAATGGTGCGCATTTTTATTTCAGCATTGATCTAAAAGGTTTTGTTTGTTTCCGTTGAAGAAAATGTTGCATTAAATTATTTGTGACATGTAAAAAAAAATATATATATATATATATATATAGATATAAATAAATAAACAGAATGCAACTCCAAAGCTTCCCTTGACTTTGCCTTTAGCCCCTGTTGGTTATACAAACTGTTGTAGACCAACTGTCCAAAGTGTTTAAGTAGAACAACTTGAAGTAAGAACAAAGCCGCATCCAACACAGAACAATGTTGTGAAAGCTGCAGCTAAAAGCTGTCTCTACGGTTTGGTGTGTGTGAGTGATTATCAGTCCAACACTCTGAGCCGTCTGCAGTACTTTAACACTGTAAATACTTCACAGATTACGGGCGATGGGGGAAGCTACAGTAGCACAGGAGAATGTTGGCCAACTCAGCGATTGAACCTACAACTTACTATTATTGCCATTTCAAAATCAATATTTATTTTAGACTTCACAGTGTATGGTTCATCTCGAGCGCTGGCGCTGAGCATTGCAAGTGGTGTTATGTGTGCTGCTGTTGCCCGAGGAACGAGTTCAATATGCTGCAATAAAACAAAGCAACTTCACTGTATTTGCTTTTCGACAACAACCATCCTCACACATTGTCTCTTCTCTACATTGAAATATACAAATTGTGCTTTTTTCTGCTATGTAGTGTTACAAAGTAAATCATTTTACATTGATTAATTTCTCAAATGACTGTAACTACAGGAACGTGGGCGGGGATAGGGGGTAGTTGAGAATTGACTTTACTCAAATCTCAAATGCAAGACGATACAGGATTACTCAAACATGCAGCAATCAATCCAAATACAATCTTGAGTAAATTAATGATGAGGAAAACCCATTCTAACCATAGAACTTTATTGGTCGGTTCCAAGATAAAACAGAAATGTGTCTTCAACCTGGCTTATTCAGGCAAACACCATCCGTAGTACTTTTATGTCCTCTTTCAATAAGCAGATTTTGTTTTATTCAGCTATTTCCTGCATGTTTCACATTTTCCCTGCCCAATTCCCCAAGAGCTAATGTCACAATTTTGCCAGTTTTAGTTTGAGCTTTGTGTGAGAAAAACATTTTACCAGTGTTGAAATAATGTTTTGTGTAAAAATATCTCCACGTGACGCAGCACACGCCACGCTCTGCAGGATACAGCAGAATATCTCACATCCACAGCTCTTGGCTCTTATACATTTCCAGTGGCTGACATTGAAAGTGTGAGGAGTGCTGTGGCAAACTTAAATTGACAGATTTTCAAACCATGTGGGTGCCTCGCGCTGCATATATTTGGACCACTCGGACATATCTGCGTGCATGGCGTTTTCATACATTCTATTTGATTATTTTTACCAAAAATTTCCATTCCAATTTAGGTTTTAATCCATTTGTGGTTTGCAATATAATCTTTTTTAATCATCAGCACTGCACTACCACAAAGAGTCGGCGGGTTTGTGACTTCTTTGTGGCTACATATTGTGTAAGCTGCACATTTTCGTATCTAGTTAATTTCAGATCAAGAGGGCTTAGACACACTGAATGCCCCAACAGAAAAAATAAATATTGTGAAATCTATTTAGGATTAAATGTAAGCTTGTAGGTCTGTACCAGTTAGTTTAGGTAAAATATAATGGCCGAGCTCTATGGAGAAATGTAGGCAGTTAATCTAAAACCAGAATCAATGTAGGAGTCCCGAGGAGGAGGAGTGTAGCTGCTGTTGCTGTACCAGATAAAACACTGAATTGAGTATATGATGGACTATGGCTTTAACCTGTTTTCATTACTGTTATCAATTGAGTCAGCTAGTTTATGTGCACCAGGGCCATTTATTGGCTCTCGTTCACCAGAGGGCTTCAAAATCAAATCCGCTCCTTTGACCACAATTGCCCCTTAATATCTCCAAATAAACTGAACACTACGTACAGAGGGACTTGGCAAAGAGTAAGTGTGAACTGGATCAGAATCAGTCCCTCCAGTTCAATAGTTCAGGAGCAGAACATTTCAATATTTTTTCATACATGTTTCATACATGTTCATACATTTGTGAGTATATATGCATATGATGTATGTCTGGCTATCTACATTGTATGTACATATGTACGTATGTATAAGATAAGATATTAAGATAAGATAAGATATTCCTTTATTGTCCCACATGGGGAAATTTCATTGGTATGTATGTACATATGTATGTATGTACATATGTATGTATGTATGTATGTATGTATGTGTGTGTGTGTGTGTGTGTGTGTGTGTGTCTGTGTGTGTGTGTGTGTCTGTGTGTGTGTGTGTGTGTCTGTGTGCGTGTGTGTGTGTCTGTGTGTGTGTGTGTGTGTGTGTCTGTGTGCGTGTGTGTGTGTCTGTGTGTGTGTGTGTGTGTCTGTGTGTGTGTGTGTGTGTGTGTGTCTGTGTGTGTGTGTGTGTCTGTGTGTGTGTGTGTGTGTGTGTGTGTGTGTGTCTGTGTGTGTGTGTGTGTATGTATGTATTGTATTTTCCTGACTATAAGTCGCACCAGCCAAAAAATGCATAATAGAGAAGAAAAATAAGTTGCACTGGAGTATGAAATGCGGTTGCAAGTGGGAAAATAACAAATAATATCACATATAAGTTGCTCCGGAGTATAAGTATATAAGTATAAATATAAGTATAAGTCGCACCCTATGAAAACTATGAAAAAATGTGCGACTTATAGTCTAGAAAATACGGTATGTATGTATGTACCATATGTATTTTTGCATGTATAAAAAACAAAAAAACAAAAGAAAAAAAACAAAAAAATACATAGAATGCAAAGTTGAGTGTTTTTGTAAACAGGTTGGTTCGGTTTGTGGTGTTATTTTAACATTATTGGTTACATTTGTATGTTACCATTAGCTTAGAGACTAAACCACTTACTTTTATAAACATATTCTAGATGTCCCCAGGTGAAGTATTTACATGGTACACAAACTCACGCTCCGCTTAGTGGTAAGTTACTAATTGTAGCGAGACTTGTCTAATTCCACATAAGGAATGAACAGAAAGTGGAGCTCCGCAGCTTTAAGGCATCCGGATCTAGCCGGTGTGGTGCTTATATGGACATATGTTACAAATACTTTACTGTACAATAAATGTATATTAACACAACTATATTATGATTGATTATGGCAAAATATCACAAATCCATTTCAAACTGAAGTAAGACTTGACAGTAAGACTTGAAAAATAAATCAGTGAGGAGATGGTTGAACTTTAATTCATTTTCTAAAATACTTTGATTGAAGGATGTGAGACGGTGCATAGACCTCACAGTGTGAGTTTGTGCTGGACAGTTATGGAAACTATGTGTGGCTCCTCAAAGAGCATCACATTCATACTTAAAGTTTTATTGATTCAGCGAATTGCAATCGCAGTCAAACATCTGTTCTCTTCTCCTGACAAACAGTTAGACGTTAGACAGTTCTCCTCCTGCTGTCTTTACCTACAGGCAGTAAAGCCAGCCAAAAACATTAAAAATAACCTTGAATTTGACCTATACATATGTCATTTGTAAACCACTATGTGCTCTTACTTCTTACACATTCCTATTTTTTTAATAGCACAAACAATGCACGTGATTGTAAGTCCACAAAACGAATGTGATATACCTTTTTGTTATGACTCTTTTACACAGCAGCCTTTTTAAAAAGCTATCAAAAAATATCAAAAATAATCTTTGAGAAAATCTTAAAAATTATTTTCAATTATATTCAAGACATGGTGGCCTAGTCTGCTTTACCACAGCGTTAGAATATGGTGTAAATATTCATTTCAGATTGCAGATATCCAAAGCTTGTGGGCCTCAGAGCACAGCTGTAAGATAGAGGTAATAAAAGAGGGGCATGTAAAGCAGAAGACATTACAAGACACCAAGTCCTGACTGAGAGCTTCATTTAATGGGCATATGAAGACCAGTCTACCACACACTACTGTTGTTGATTCCCTCTTCAAAATAAATCACATTTTTTTTTATTCTAAACAAGAATAAAGAGTAAAGTGAAGAGGGGTGCTTATTCTGTGCAGGCTCATTCCTGCCAAACTGGCGGTTACTCTAACAGATAGGAGAGTGTCGAGAGAAGGGACGACAGCTTAATCAAAAGGCAGACAAAAGTCTCCACGCCGCATGCAAAAGGCTTTTCTCACCCAGCATACATATTGAACTCAAGGTACTCCGAGTGGCTAAGAGTAGCACACACGCAAACGAGATAAATGCTTCTTTTTTAATTAGACCGACACCTCTGAATGCGTGCCTTCACAGAGCAGCCATAGAAAGTGCCCTGGTGATGAGTGCAGAGCTGAGGCTGCTCATGCTGAACAATGGCGGCTGCAGGCAGGATGGAGGTGTGTTTTAGAGCTGTCAGGTGCATCGCATTGCACTGGTCCTACAGGGAGACGGGCACCACCAGTGGGGAAGGGAACAAATGGGGCTATTTCTGAACAAAGAGAAAAACAGAACGAGGGTGAGAGCCAAAGCGCATTGATAAGATGTCTCCTGGAGCAATAATGGCCTCCTATAGTGATTTAGCTGTGCAATATAGTTGAGTGGCATGGATGAAAAATAGGCTACCGGCTAAATGATTTCTATTAATAAAAAACAGACTGCTTAAATTTGCCTTCTGAAACTATTTCAATAGTCATTAAGATTTGTGTATATTTTGAAAAAAGAAAAATACTAGTTTCTTGATTGCATGTTTGGTGTTCATTAGTCATGAGCTTATTTTAAGTATACTTGCTTTAGGGTGGAAAACACCAACATGCTTCCTTTGTTAAACATTTATTATTATAATAATCACAACATATGTTTATGTTATATATATATATATATATATATATATATATATATATATATATATATATATATATATATATATATATATATATATATATATATATATATATTCACCATGGCTGCCACAGCACTAACTTGAATAGTTGAGCAGTTATTATTGTGTTCTTTCTATGATAGAGCAGTATAATGTCATTGCATTTGTCACTAAGTTCATGTCTACACACACAGAGGCCTGCACAGTGTCTCACGCAGCAGCAGCAGCTCCGCACATGCTGTTTTGTTCCGGTGCGCGTATCCCTGGGGGATCCTCCGGGGCTGTTCTAAGAGATAGCAGGGACCTTCTCCACTCTCTCTCTCCCCCACTGTCTGACCTTTACAAAACACAAGTCAGAAAATGGGTGGCATTTTCCTCTAATCACCGCCACCTAAACACTTGAAAAATGGCACTGATACAATTAAGGCGCTATGCCCCATGAGGATAGATTTGCTGTCCTCCAATGCCTAATCGTTATCAAAGCTGCTGTGGATTTAGTGCACTGCACTAAATCCATTTAAGTTGTTTTTTTCCAATACATTTATGACTTTTTTTTAGTGAGGCACTATAAAGCTCAATAATGGTTTATTTTCTGATCTTGTTTGCAGCTTCAGTGATTGGCTGGAAAATGCTTGACTTTGCAGAGCTGTCTGTCCTCTAGTCAATACACTCCTGAGCAGGTACTGTGTGTCTCAAAACCTCAGCTCAACGAAAACAGAAGCCAAATAAATCCCTTTCAATATGTCTTATGTCTATGTGAGGCAGAGCTCCACCTGTAAAGCACTCTCAAGTAGATTTTTGGCTGACTTTTCTCAAGGACACAGACTTGAGTTCCCTCGTGTTACAAAACAAACACCTGCACATCATGTACATTTGGTGGAAAATTGTCAGTAGAGTTTTGAAATGACATTATTCAGGGTTATTCTCAGCTGTGAATCTTAAAACAAAAACTGAAAGGTGCCATGGCTAAAATCTGTCAATAAAACCTAATATTTTAAAGCAAATCATTTCAGATTGAATCAGGGACATCATCTGGTTAAGCATATGCATGTGAAACGATCATGGCTTTTGTTTGTCAGAATTCAGCGACTGGAATCGAGACTGCACTATGGAGACGGCAGACGAGTCAATGGCCCATTCCAGTGAGGTTGAGCAATAGTATCTATAGTTACTATATAGTTGAGCAGTATCTAATGAACTAATAAAAAAACAAACCTCTATGTTTTCAATGGAGAAATCTTCTCAAAATGGTGCCTGTAAAAGAGAAGCTGAAACCTGTGAATTCTGTGTCAATATGGGATATTGTTGTTATAAATTCACTCTGTAGCTCTTGTTTTTTTTTTTTCCACAGCGGTTTCTTTAGTCTAAGAATCTAAACAGTACATCAATATTTCAGTGGTCCATGCTGTATCATACATAACAAAGCCTCTTATTGCTTTTATAAGCAAGGTAATTTAGTGCACACTATCCTTGCTTCACTGACTGGACCAAAACATTATACAAATACAAAGTTTTTATCCCACTGGCTGAAGTATTGACTTTAGTTGAACTAATATACATGGGCACTTAATGAATATTTCACTATTCTACTTGAATGACAAACACAAGTTATGAATATGACCACTGTGCAAGTGTATTTTATCGGTTGGTATAGCTTGGGTTCCCATGACCTTTTGCAGCTTGTATGTTGCATGAAAGCTGTTCTAAACATGATAAGATGCTCTTTCCCCATTGACCGCTCGTACAGTCAATCATGCTTTACACTGCAGTGTGGCTGGCAATGATCCCTGCCTTTACTTTACAAATGAAAGCGCTGGAGTGTGGTGTGGCGTTTCAGTCACATACACGAGCGCCACTACAGCAGACAGGATTTGCGATCTCGGCTTCAAGCCCACGGCTCTAACAGGTTTACCCCGACTTCCATTAATCACTGGAGATCTAACAAATGAGCATTCTGAATGTGTTTGACTGAGCATGCACGTGTATGCAAATGGATGCCACAATGCAGAGGTATCTCTAAGACTCATTACATTTATTCATTTAACTATAAATAATTATTTTAACAGAACATACAGCATGTACAAGGCTGTTATTTGGGAGCAAAACTCTTGTGGAATGGACAAAATCAATCTAAAAGAAATGCATGGGAATTATATACAGATTCAAGCTGAAGGTGGAGCAGAGGGTTAGGGTTGTCGGCCGTGCTGTGGTGCTGATTGGAGATATAATGGAGGACAAATTGCACGTGATGGTTTTCACTGGTGACAGTGTGATGGGTGAAAGAAGGTTGTAACTTTAGCACTATGAGGAAGAACTAGAAGAAGGAGAAAGGATAAGTCAGGGCAAAGACGCATTCACTTTACAGCAATCAACTTTTTATGTTGGCAAGAAGCTAAAAGTAAGAAAGCAGCCAATTTATTACATTAAATTATATTAATATGTTTTCAAATTATTGTTGTACAAATAATTAAAGGAATGACATCAGATCTATAAATGTGATCTTATGTTTTACTCTCAAACAGCATAACACGCTCCTTCCTGATTGTTCTGACACAGTGACGATGGAGGAGACACAGGCAACATTTCTGACAGTGTAGCAGATTCTCTTTCAAGTTTCAGACAGGGATTACATCAGGCCTAATGAGGAAGAAGAAAGACTGTGTTTTTGTATTTGATGTGAGAACAGAGTGGTACATCGCTGGTGTCACTATAGGGCCACCGATTTCTGATGACTATTGGCGTTTCCTCTCTTTGGTGACCCACTTTTGTTCAAGATCAAACAAGCAAAATGAATGGTGTGATAGTGCTAATTCCCGTGGTCTTGAACTTTGCTGACATTTGGGCGGAATTTACCCGTGTGGGTCTCAGCCACCAGGAATCCCCTCATTTCAGCTGCCTGCCATTTCGACTGCTTCAACTTAATTATTCAGATAACAAGACACGTCAGAGCAAAACAGATGAAGGAAACATGTCCTGTCTTCATTGGAGGGACTCAGGTAAAAGGGACCACGTTGTTGTTCTGCAAAATAACAGATGTGCTGCCCCAAAGACTTGGATGAGTTTCAACTTTTTCCTCTACTGTGTACATCATTCTCTTTTATGTCCCTTTGTCCAAATACATTCGTCTAATGGATAATTTACAACAAGCCTGAGTAGAGTGATCTGTTATCTGAAAAGGAATCAAATGTCCTTCATTTCAATAACTGTAAGCTAGAATATCCTGTCAAATATAAAGTGCCGTCTGTTGAACTTCCTACTGTACGCCTCAGCAGTGATAACTTAGTAATTACTTTGTTATTAATATTGGAGGAAGAAGAGTCTGTCTCTACCCCTTTCACAAATTCTTTGCCAAGTGCCTTAACAGTTGAAATGTGGAAATATGTGCACTGCATCATCATTTATAAATAGAGCTTCTCCTTATAGAACCGTCTCTTTAACACCATAAGCAAGGTAAGGTTGTTTTGCCAAAGGAAACTTCGACGACTGGTCTGGAGGAGGAAGAGTAGAACTGCCAATATTTAGCAGTGAATTGGAAAAAGATCCGCTTTAATCTACACTTATAAAAAGCCTTATGAGAACCATGAGCTATTTTTTATCATAATCCGAAGGTTGGCCTATGTAAAGGATATAAAGTATGTGCTTTACAATAGCTCTGGCAGTTTTGCTTATCAGAGTACACAGCTGTCCTGCCAAACATCCATCAGAAGTGCCTCAGAAAAGAGTGACCGGTGGGAAGATGGTGCTGTAATTTATTGATTATGAAAGAAAGAAACTCTGTCATCTTGGAGGACTCTCTGAAACATAAAGAATAACTAATTTTGAATAATTCCCAAACTTTTTTCCTGGTTCAAAGTCATCAGCCTTTCCTTTTATGCCTGCTCTGCATTGAGAGCTTGTCGCACAGTGTGAGGAAAAGCAGTCTTATCTTCTGAAAGGCCACAATAGGGTTTTCTTTGAAAATGATCTTTATCACTGGGCTTTCATTGAGTTTTCTCTCTTAAACTCTTAGAATTCATTGCGCACGCTTTTTCAAGGTAGGATTTTTTAAATCTTTTCCTTGGATATGTCAGTGAATCTTGAGAATGACTTAAAAGTTTAGTCAGAATAGACTTATTAGTCAAAATAGAGTCCGAACTGCAACATTTTGGAATGCACCAGATCAATCATGAAGACTTCATTTTGTAGATCGTGTACACACACAGCAGCTCTGAACTAACAATTTTTAACTGCCCTCATTAGTCTGAGCGTTTAATGAATCCTCAAACTAAGTAGCAGTAGACTAAAGTATAAATATTGGTCTCCAGTTCTTAAACATCAATGTATTTGGTCTATAGCTTTGTTTTTTACAAGTCAATCTGCTTAACACGTCTCCAAAACTGTCAACCCTTCCTGGTGCAGAAACTTATATTTGTTCAATAATGAAGACATGTTTCTCTGCTTTTGTTCCCTCGATTGTTGACGTTTTGAAATGGTCTCAACATCTCAAACTTTTAAAAAATGGTACGCCTTTGAAATGTTTTGATATGATTGATTGTATAGGAGTTTTTACCAGTTGTATTGATCATGTGTAATCCGGTATCACAAACATGAGTTGGACAGAGGCTGGAGATGGACTGCAAAGTGAAGCAGACTGTCTTCAGTGGAAGTGACAAGGAGAAGAGAAGTCCAGAGGCTAGTGCTGTGTTCCCATAAGACTCTAACAACAGCCATGCCTCTTACCTCATCTGTGCAGCCAAGTAGAGCATTGTCTTTGCATCACACACCTTTCTTCAGTTTTATCTTTCAATTATTCATCAGTCATGATAGCCCGGAGAATTTATTGACGGTCAGAGATACAAATCCCTGAAGCTGTGTTTCAAAGCACATTTTTACTTAAATTTATTCTCTAAATAAGTAAACGCATTTTTGACTCCGGGGGAAACACATTCTGCTCATGTAGTCCTGCCACATACTGTACACATACTGTACACATACTGTACACATACTGTACACATACTGTACACATACTGTACACATACTGTAGTACAGTATGTGAATCTAATATTGCAGTGGTAGCAATGGTATCAGTGATACTGTTAAGTTCATGTGATATCACATTATAGAATCTCTGTTAATTGAGCTGGTCAGATTTATTGACCTGGTTTATCACTGGGCCTATCCTCATGAAACAAAAACTGACACAAAGTTTAACATCTCTCATTTTCTTTCTGTCATTCTTCTTTTGTTTTGTTTTTACAATATTTTAGATTATTGTCAATTGAAAAGACTTTAAGCCATAAGATTAATTTGGCAAATTTGGGAACTCCCTGAATGTTCAGCATTTGTCGTTGAGCCGGACTAGCCCTCCACGTTCAGACGCCGTCATTTTAACAAAAAAATATTGTTTCTAAACCTGTCCCATGGACCCACCACCTGCAGAAGGATCTATAAGGGGCTGGTCGAAATGAGTTTCCTCCGCCGGGTGGCTTAGCGCTCTCTTAGAGATAGGGTGAGGAGCTCAGTCACACGGGGGGAGTTTGGAGTAGAGCCGCTGCTCGTCGTCGTCAAGAGGAGCCAGCTGAGGTGGCTCGGGCATCTGTTCCTGATGCCTCTTGGGCGCCTCCCTGCGGAGGTGTTTTGGGCATGTCCCACTGGGGAAGACCCAGGACACGTTGGTGGGACTATGACTCTCGGCTGGCCTGGGAACACCTCGGGATCCCCCCGGAGGAGTTGGAGGAAGTGTCTGGGGAGTTGGAAGTCTGGAAGTCCCTGCTTAGACTGCTTCCCATGCGACCCGGCCCAGGATAAGCAGAAGAAGATGGATGGATGTTCCTAAACCTAATCCTAAAAATAACTTTACCCTGACTGTTGAATAATATACTGTAAAAAATAAACATTTCCTTGGACTTTAAAAAAAAAAGCTACTCTCCACCCTCTGAACGAAATGCCAAACCTTTAGGGAGTCCTGGCAAGTGTGTGGAGCCAATCCCTAAAATAATGATAAGGTTCAACATTACTTTGGATTAGAAACATGAATATCCTATAGAGTTTTACAAGCCACTGCCCTCCATCTGACATTATCACCTTTTTATGCTCCAATTTTCTTTCCTGGAAGATGTGTTTAGAATCTTCTTCTTTACGATCATTTTCTGTTTCAGGATGGCTGGACAGAAAGTATGGGCACTGCTGGGCACTATGGCACTGCTGGTGCTAACTGTGATGGCGGCTGAAAAAGCTGAAAAACCAGGTGCTCACCCAGTCAACAACCACATCAGCTTTTTACAGGCTTTATATTGTGACTGTTGTACATACGATCACTTGACTATCATTTAACCAAAGAATGATTGATCCATATTTACTTATACATTTACTTCAATAAAGTTCCCTCTCGGTGTATTGCAAGATGAAATGTTAATAAGAGTTTGATTCAACTTTAATCCCAAATACCAAGGGGAAAGTATGTCTCTTAAGAATACAATAAACAGAGACATTTTTGCAAAGATACTAACTGATTTCTCTTCTGGGTGAAAAAATAAATGTAGTTTAACATTAGAACAAACAATTACACTCAGCCAGGAGGTTCATTAATAGGTCCATGTGGGAGACTTGAAAAACTAATTTAGACTTTGTGTTATTTCAGCCAGGAATACTACTGCATACAAATGAGAACTCAAAATAACAAATACATTCAACAAGTCATTGCTTCTTCTTGCTAGACCTTAGATGTATCTCCTCTCAGAGGCAGAACTCATAGAGCAATCAGTCACATTAAACACACTTTTTGCTCATGGCAGAAACAGAAATGATGTATATTTTATTAATGACTCAAGGATCATCGAATCTTTACAATCTCCAGGGTTTATGACACCACGCAAACGACATAAAAATCTTCCAAATAATAGGACTAGAATGACTCAGAAACGTCAACCCATGTATCTATCATCTACAGGGAAAAAAGAGCGCAGGTCTGACTGTGGGGACTGGCAGTGGAGCGTGTGTGTGGCCAACGAGGGCGACTGTGGACTGGGCACCCGGGAGGGCACCCGCACGGGCACCGACTGTAAACAGACCATCAAGACCCAGCGCTGCAAGATCCCCTGCAACTGGAAAAAGAAGTTTGGAGGTAAACCGAGAAAAAAGAACATTTTCTGTCGCACATTTCTCATCAACGATATCACAAAAGCTAATTTCAAGCTGAGGTTAATTATGATGTGATTAAGATTTCTCATAAAGGCTCATTGTGTACTATTGTCTGTTCAGGTGTGCGACTGTGCAGTATTGAATGCTGAACTGTCTCTCAGTGACAGGCCCGGGGGACTTTTGTTTTCCCACTAAAGGCTTTCAGTGGCATGCTGCTCGCCAATGAGCCTGTCAGGAGTGATGAACACACTGCGGCATATAATGGCCGGCTAACTGCTCATATAGATTACAGCGCAGAAAGTTTTGGGCAAGTGGCTACCGTACGAGCTTCAGGCCTTTTCATTTAACAATACAAAGTTGTCATTTGTCAGGACCATAGGAAAAGTCCACATCACTGTATTGTCTAAATGTGTTTTTCAAAATAGAAGAGGTAAACACAGACAGGCCAAATCCAGGACCCGACGCGGAGAACGTGAGCCAGGGAAACAACACCATAACAACCAGGAGGCAGCCAATCACTGCAGTGGGAGTAATCACTGTACTTTATAACAATAGTGACAGAGGTGACCATTCTGAATAATGTAGATTAGAAAAAGGTGGTTAGGGTTACTTCAGACCAAACGCTCCAGACGCTCTCTGTTGTGGAGAGTAACTAACTCGTATGGGCACGTTACTATCACATGCACCCGAGAACACACCAAATAGTCCCCAATAACGGCTCAGTACTATGTAGACAAAGTGGTCAACAAAAAACAGATTTCATAACTTTATAGTTTATGCAAGCTTACGATATGCCTGGTGAATATGTGTACAATATTGTGGAAAAACTATTTACACTTTTTGTAAATGAATTAATTAATATTCCCTCAAAACCAGAAGATTACCAAAATTCGTCCAGCATTCACCCACAAAGCCAAGGCTTGGTGATTCAATCTCATATTCTGTTGTTTCCATCCACAGAACACTTCATACTTTATCTATGTGTGACTGTGGTGCTTGAGTGAGTGATTGGGGGTTGGAGAGGGTATTGGAGCAGATTTGCATTCACATTTCCATCAGTCAGCCCCAGGGAAGCTGAGAACAGCCACACAAGTAGCTATCAGTTATAACGACCAAGTGTGGGGAGTGAATGAATAAAGCAGTGTAAAGCGCTCAAATCAAAGGAATTCTGATTATTCTTAGATCATGTCTGTCTGCTGCGTGCGATGGTGCAGAATGTAAATACAAAATGTTTTTAATCTACTTAAATGTGATGCTTCAGCAGGATTTTATTCCCCAGGGTGAGAGGAAGTGGTTTCTTCAAGGCAAATTCTAGGTTTTAAGGTGTAGGGTTTTAAAAATGTGATGCTCATGAAGTCCCTGTAGTGCAGTGATAGTTACCTTTGTGTCCACTGTGCACTTCTCTCCTCTTCCTCCTCCTCTTCACCTGTCTTGTCACCTTTTGCCTGTTTTCATTAGTGTCCTGGGAGTGTGAGACAATGTGACACAGAGCAGAAATGAGGAATACAAGGCCAACATAATAACGCTGTATTCCTTTATGAATCAGTCACCACAATCTTGATACGCAGTTTAATGATAATACACTATATTTCAATAGACTATGAAACTATGAAAATATTATGCTTTCTCACATTTAGAATGTCATATTTTGTAAAACAACAAACACGTAGTAAATCTGTTTTTCCTTTGGCCAAATGGGTATTTGTAAGTAAGTAAGTAAGTAAATTTTATTTATATAGCACCTTTCACAGACAGAGGTCACAAAGTGCTTCACAAAACACAGAATAAAACAATAAAAACACAAAAAAACTTACAGTGAACAATACATATACAACAATATACAGTAAAATCAGTCTGTAAAACAAGTGCATTTAAAAGGCTTGACTAAATAAAAAGGTTTTAAGCTGACCCTTAAAAGCAGTAACTGAGTCCAGTGACCGTAGGGAGAACGGAAGATCGTTCCAGAGTCTGGGGGCAACAGCCTGGAAGGATCGGTCTCCTCTGGTCCGAAAACGGGTGCGAGGCAACAACAACAGTTTCTGATCCAAGGACCTTAGTGAGCGAGAGGGAGCGTACGGTTTAATCAGATCGCTGATGTACGATGGGACCTGACCATTTAAAGCTCTAAAAGTTAAAACAAGAATTTTAAACTGTATCCGGTAGGAGACCGGCAGCCAGTGAAGGGCTTTGAGAATGGGTGAAATGTGGGCCCTTCTATTTGTGTGGGTTAAGATCCTCGCTGCAGAGTTCTGGACCAGCTGCAGACGAGAGAGTTCCTTCTTGTTAAGACAGGAAAACAAGCTATTACAATAGTCTAAACATGAAGACACAAATGCATGAATTATAAGTTCCAGATCATTTTGAGACACCATTCTCCTGAGCTTAGAGATTTTCCTCAACTGAAAGAAACAGTTCCTCGTCAACAGCTTGGAGTGGTGCTCTAAAGACATGTCTTTGTCAAAGACAACACCCAAGTTTCTAAGACTTGGTTTAGCAGTCTGGCCTAAAACACCCAAGTACTGGTTTATCCCTGGAATGGCATCATCAGGGGCAATAATCAGAGTTTCTGTTTTGTCAGCATTTAGCTGCAAGGAGTTTTGACTCAGCCATTGTTTTATTTGCACTAAACAACTGACCAAGGAGTTCAGCTTCTGGATCTCAGAAGGTTTAAAAGAGCAATAGAGCTGAATATCGTCAGCGAACAGGTGATAGGACACATCACTAAACTCTTTAATGATCATTCCCAGGGGAATTATATAAAGCAGAAATAGGACGGGACCCAAGACGGAGCCCTGAGGAACTCCACACAACAGATCAGCTGAGTCGGACATTATTTGGTTTGCAGCAACACTAAAGCTCCGACCGGATAAATATGAGGAAAACCAATGAAGAACTGACCCCGATAGTCCAATCAGGTCCCTCAGTCTGTTCAACAGGATATGATGGTCGACAGTGTCAAAGGCTGCAGACAGATCCAACAGAACTAAAACCGTGCATTTCCCAGAATCAGCAGACATCATAATGTCACTGGACACTTTCAGCAATGCGGTTTCCGTAGAATGATGTTTGCGGAAACCAGATTGAAAAGAGTCGTGAATGTTTGACTGATCAAGGAAATCTGACAATTGTTCAGAGACCACCTTCTCAAGGATCTTGGACATGAACGGGAGCTTTGAAATAGGTCTGAAACTTTATTTGTAATGTGAGGAGATTATTTTTGCTGTTGCAGTTTGATTTAACTGAACTTGCAAATGAGCAACTGCCCCTAATTAGCACTCTTGTTTTGGCTAATGGCCAGTGCAAACAAAATGCTGATACCATTTGATACATAAACTAGTTTTCTTTGCTTGGCCCTGCAATAGGCTTTATTTTTTTTCATCTGGGGAGATTTAAGATGGTTCTTAAAAGTTTTTGAGGTATTGCTAAAGGCATGTCATTTTGAGATATCCAGACAAGCATCAATTGCATTTATCTGTACGGACTATATGAGGTGAGGATTGAAATGTTACGCCATTTGCTCCAGCGAGCTTCAAAAAGTGTTTAATTGTTGCTGCTGTGAGAAGATTAGCTAAGGCTTCTTTGAACATAAAGGTGTACTGAGAGACTCGTGTGGTCCCTTTTGATGAGGAGAAGATAATAGCCAAGTAAATGGAAAACTCATCATGGCCATTCAAAGTATATGACTCACACCTACTCAGGCTCAAGGGGCTTATTTTATTGAAAGATTGCAATTGGTTGCATTTAAAAGACAAATATAGACGGTGTGATGTGTAATTTTACTGTTTTTTTCCAGCGTGATGACTGCCTTGTGCTACTCCAGCGCACAAAAGCATCTAATTAAGTATCTGATTGTTTTGTTTGCTCAACAGGGGAATGCAAGTACGAGTTTGACGCGTGGGGGGAGTGTGACGTGGCGACGGGGAAGAAGAACAGGACAGGGGTGCTCAAGAGGGCGCTCCTGGACGCAACCTGTGCCGCTACAGTTACAGCCACCAAGCCTTGTGGGAAAATTCTCAAGACCAAGCTGCAAGGTATAAGCCGAAGGGGATTAATCATATAGGCATCGACATGTTAGGCCTGTCAGCAACATATACGCCAATGCCGAACTGATGGATTACTCTGTCTCCGAAAATACACACAATCTTTGATCATGAATACAAGTTATGACATTTTACTGTTTTAGAAGCAGAAGCGGTGCAAAAATGCAATTAAAGATATGTCAGGAAGAAAGATCAGCAAAAATATCAATCAGAGGGGAATACATTTGAATGACAAGTTGCATTACTTAACACAAGGGAAGGGTTCTGGGCTGTTCAGTTATGCCTCTAAATAAGAAAGGAATTGGTTGTCCTGTTGAAACTTTACTATAAACGTTACAACAGGATTTGGTGAAAGTGCCAAGACTGAAGCTCTTTTACAAACTCAAGCTGTCTAAAAGAAGTCTAATGTGCAACAGGGAGAGACTTCTGCTCTGAGGTAAACTATTCATTCCACCAGCAAACCTCCAAACCCATAATCATGACGTGTAATACATGATTATTATTTTTCTTAAATTCAACTTGAAAATTCCAGTGCCAGTGAAATGTTTTGCTGAAGGATGAATCAGAAGTAGGCACAGAAATGCTAAAATCCTGAGAAATGGAAAAAGAATGAAGACATTAAAATGGACAAATAATTGTGAATGTTTGTTACAATGACGTCAATCGACATTCCACCTCGTTCCTTCAAATGATTCTGATGAACAAACAGAGCCACGGCGATCCACATTTACTGTAGATCCTGTTCATTGACAATGGCAATAAACCTTTTCTGATTCGCAAACCAGTGGAATTAGCATGATAACGATCGGTGAGCCGGTGATGTAAAGGTGAGAGGCTAAATCACTAATCACCAGTCAGCTATTACCAACCAATAAGTGTTTTGTTTGCTCTTGAAATAACCTACAAATAGAAAGAATCCAAACAGCAGTATTTACTGCAAGACTGAAATAGACCAAATGACACAGAAGCACTCTATTCATGTTGAGTGAGTCATTGACCTTTTGAAAATGTGATAAACGCAATTGACCCGCAGTGAATTTTGCACTGTTCAAACAAGATTATGAGTGCGGCGAGCGGCCAATGATCACACGAGTGCTCTTATCCAGCTCCGCAGATGACATGTGTGCAAACCATATTGGGACATAGTTTGCCTAACCTCACTGTCACCAAAGCAAACACATAGAGACAGCTGAGGACCAGACGACACGACAAGAAGACAATGAGACATCGGCAGTAACAGGATGTGAGCAGGATAGTCCCAGCCCCAACTCTTCTGTCAAGACCAGTGTTTGTCTCCAGATTTGAGCTCAACTCTATCTGACGGAAGGTTCAACACAGTTTATATTGACGTGTGGCACATAAGTAATGCACCAGGCCAGTGCTGAAGAACTTTGTACAGCCGGCTTGTTTCTGTACTGTGAATACTGTGCTCTGAAAGGTTTAAGGTATTAGTATTTTTTTTTCTTATATATTTAGTTTGAGGGTGTTGCAATACAATCTAAACTTCTACAGTAAATAGGGTTAATTTAAGTATCGACAGTAACATAAATAAAATACAATTTTGTGTTGTAAATGACGTTCGACAGGGTTTTGTTATCATTGTGGTATCATATTCCTTAGTATCAAAATTAACTCAAAATGTTACTGAAATACTACAAATTAAACGATTGCACTGTATACTATTTCAGCTAGTATAAAGTATAAACTATAGTATTTAGAGTGCTTTCTTTCAAAGGCTTATTAGCTATAATCAGCAACACTGTGACTAATATTAGCTAAAGATCTATTCTCTCCAGTTAATAAAATGACAAATACAAATATATTTCCCTCGATCATGTTACGCATATTTTATGTTAACATAATATGGCAGTTAATTGGATTATTTAAAAATGACACATAGGAAACACATTCTGCCTGTTATCTTTTGCGTTATTGAATCTTTAAACTGTAACCAGAGCAGTGGTGCATATACCTAATGGCACACAAATAAAGTGCTTGGTTACCCGTGCATAGTGTTGCATCTATTCAAATGAAGTCCAGCAGCATGGATGTGCAGTGACAGCCTGAGCAGCGAGAGTGCTGGGGGCAGAGGGGAGCCGAGAGGACCTGAGCGAGCATGACAGTGGCATAGATGAAGCCAGGCAGCCGCGGGAAGAGCATCGCTATCACAGCTAGGTGTTATTTCCCACGTCTGCCAGTTGGAAGATAAGCCCTGGAAAGCACTGGGGTTACGGGGAAAACCAAACATGGGGCGCCGTGTGTGTGTGTGTGTGTGTGTGTGTTGTGTACGTGGTGTGTGCACAGGGGAGGTAAAATTGTCTTTTGAGTACATGGCAGAGGTGCGGTCCACGGCAGATCACAGAGCTTCTATAAAATATACAGAAAGAAGTGTTGGCAATATAGGGAGTGCGATGAGAGATGAGAGGCGATCTAACCCCCTGGCAGCGAGAATCCGCACAACCTAATCTGCAATTCTGAATAGAGTACCAAGACAGGATTTTCCCCTGGACTGTATGGTGCGCTGCCCTGGTGGAGGTAGCATCTGTCATTGGTGGATTCAGGAGAGGAGACAATGCTAAGAGGTGTCCAGAGAGAGCCACTGAAGACTCAAGAATTGCATGTCTTGGCTGTCAAAGTCAACGTTACACCCGGGCCCCGTGGAGCCAGAGAGGGACAGAAATGTCTGCAGATCGAGTGTGCAGGGTCTCTTTGACAGGCCAGTTTTATCTCAGGTTAAAGGAGGTCAGATCGCACATGTCTTTCATGTCTTTATCATTGTCAGCTGAGAAATGAGCAATGAGTGACTTGCTGTATACCTTATTGGCCAGGGCAACAGTTTAAATTAATTGTAGTGCTTTCAGTAGTCTTTTATTAAGCAATAATGAAACCACAGTATCATGTTTTGTGCTAAAGTAGCAGACGTACAGCAGACCTGCCTCAATCTCACAACTGACACAAAACACATTCCCTTTGGCCTGAGGGGAATATACTGGCAGTAAAAGACCAAGGCGTTTGACTCAAATGAATATAACCAAACAAACGGCATGGAAGAGCAGTCTGGGGGATTTGCATGGACGGTAGAACTCTGTATGTCAAAAATCTGAGCACTGTGAAAGTGTGAGCTGCCGAGGTGACAACAGGAACTGATTCAGAAGAGATTTCCCTCCTGTGCATTCAGAATATTAAAAGGTTTGGACTCAATTGAAAACTCATTGCCTAAGCATACCTTGTTTCCGCTCTGAACTCCCCGGCAGCATGTCATTTAAGGATTTGCAAGTAGTGGGGGTGTCTTTTTAAGATAATCCGTCCACATTAAAAGTCGTTCTGACTTTTCACATGCATCAATGTCTTTATATGCATTGACTTTGCAATGGGCTGGAAATCTTTGGCATTGCTTTTTGGATTTATTTGTGGGTCTTTTTTATCAGTTCTCACAGGTTGAGCTTAGTCATTGGAGAGAAGGAGATTGTGGGAATATAATGTTTTGATGTGAAAGATGAAAGAAATGGACAAAGGAAACACTACTTGAAAGATTCACAGACTTAAAATAAGACTTTTCTGCACTACAAACGTAGTTCTGTTTGTTAAAAAAAACATGTCACCTTCTCAACTTTAAAAGTGTTTGTTTTCTTTGGTCTGCATTTCATTAGTTATCCAGGAAGTACTTCTTCATGTTCTTTTAAGTCTTCACACCGCCTCAAACTTATTCTGAAGATCTCAGCGACTTTAAGCTTATGGTATTTTGTGTTGTGTGATTGTATTGGAATTTTTTGGGGGTCATATTTACACAGTAACACTTATTTTCATCACATACATAGAGCAAATAATTAAACAGCCTCCCCCCCAATGCCCTCTGAAGGGTCTGACTCTCAGGCCTGAAGTACTTAGTACTGCTCAGTAGTGGAATCAAGTACAAGAGTAAAATTACTATACTCAGTTCTTAGGTACATGTACTTGAGTAAAAAAATACTTTTACTTACAGATATCTGTACTTTCTACTCCACTACATTTTTAACTGGACTGAAAAATAGCCAGCCTGAAATGACTGAGGCTTTTAGTTTTCAGCATGTTTGTGGCGACATCTTGCCGAAAGGTTTTGAGTTTAAGTCCCGACTAAGCTGACAAAAATGTATAAAAAAAAAATGACCAGGAAAATTAAGAAATTAATGTACCGGTAGTCACTTTTGATCAAAAATATATTATATAATATTATATAATTATATTTATAAAAGGGTACCCCAATTATTTTACTAGAACCAAAACCTGGAGTATTACATAATCTTCTGCTAAGTGTGGATTGATAATTTTTAATTTAGTTAATTTTATTGTATTTCTGTTTCTGTAATTTCTTTGTGATTTGAATGCATTTTTCCTGCTGTGTGAAGCACAAATAAATTTGCCTTGCCTTGCCTAAGTCTGGCATTTTCACTGTTTACACAACTCCCAGTTACTTTCCGATTTTGTGGCACAACAATTGGATCTGAGGCTATCTATCTTAGTAAAGTGTTATTGTCTGGGATGAACATTACCATAATGTCATTGCAGTGGAAGCAATTGGGGTGTGGATATTGCTATTGTTTATTCTGTAGTAACAATAATGTGTTATGTGTTGTCTAGCTGTCGTCGCACACAGGTATTGCTTCGCAAGTGATATAAACAATGGGATTAATGCAATATGTGAGAGCTGGAACAAAACTGTTTGAACAGCACAACCTTGTGTAAAGTAAAAATATGTGATCTAATGTTGGCAACTCCCCAAACAACACATCTTATGATGCAGATGGATACTGCAGATATTCTAAGATAAGATAAGATAAGATAAGATATTCCTTTATTGTCCCACATGGGGAACGATCATGTATTTAGACCTATTAGATACTACTATTAGTTATTAACTTAAAGCTTTTCACAGCCACCACCAATGACCAGGTTGTCATTGTGCCTAGATAAACAAAGGTTTAATAAATACATGAAGTTGGTGGGACTGGAGATGTGTTTTGAGGTATTGAGATATTTGACATATTTATTTGTTTTACTTTTCAGACGCCAAGAAGCAAAAGAAGGATGGCAAGAAGCGAGACCGCGCTCAAATGGACTAACATGTCTGACCTGTTAAACTCTTGTATTTGTATATTCTGTAGCGATTGTAGAAGTTTATAGTGTCAAAGTACTGTGCATATTCAAAAAGCAGCTCTTTTGTTCAGAGAAATGTAATCCTTAGTACAAACAGTGTGTACATGAGAGAAACATGAAGTAGTGTTAATTATGCTTCTTTTCTGTACCACAAATTGGATTTGTTTTACCACTGCATGACTTTAATTCCACAATTTCTTTGTTCAGTTAAGTTAATAAAGCAGTTTGTTCAAACTGAAAAAAACACAATGCTTACATTTTCTATGTAACACAATGTATTTGCCTTTAATCATTTATCTGCATGAAATAACTTCTTAAATAACTTCTCTTGTGCTGCCTCTGTAATTTTGTACCTCAGTTTATTTGTATTTTCCCATCCTCACACTCGGGTGTAAAATATTAAGGTCTGTTCCACTGATGCTTACTATAATGAGCCCTCGTTACCTGTTGCTCCTGAAACCTGTTGTATAATCTAATAAAATGGTTTAGACAGAGTCTTGTCATCCTTGTTTTAATAGCACACTCATTTTATTTCAAACACATTTGATATATTTTATTGGAGATATTATGGCACATGTAACCACTTGATGCAGCTCCCTTATGATGTCATAGGTGAAGTGTTAATATTAACACCCAGGTTTATTGTCCAGAACAGATAATCAATCAATACCTCATGAAGGAAATCAATATCATTATTTCCGTACAGTAGTTAGTGAGTGAGGGAGTCGGATCAGTTGGGGGAAATCAGGGAGCACATTCAGATCTAACACATGTATGTACAAAGGGCTTGCATCTCCATTACATATAAGTTATCTCATATAGATATATACAATGCAAACAATATAATTATTTCTAAATTCATTTTGCTATTACTAGAGAAGCCACAATGAGCCACAGTAAGTCAATACAACATAGACATTTACATACAGAAGCAAATCAAATATCAAATATCTTGTTCATTATATACAACACTCACAGCAAAATGCTGGGTCAGTCTCATTCATGTAATTCACAAAATTGATAAACCATTTCAAATTTTGTCACAGCCTTAATATTGAATCGGTATAGTTATGTTTACAATGATGCATTACAATGATAAAAATTACCAATTTAGCTTATTGTCTCACCTTCTGTCTATGCAAAACCCAAAACCTACTGTTTCGGTTGAAATAAAGCAGAAGCAGAGCCTTTATGCTTGAAAATGTACTTGTACCGCCGGCCATTTTAAATGATCTATATGGTAGATAATTTAAAATTAAATAAACTTTAACCCATCTGAATGTATGCACACTGCACATAATCTAATTTTTAACATATATATATATATATATATATATATATATATTTAACTGTACAATGATAAAGCAAACACATTTTATAAAAGGTGATATAAACACTGTCTTTATTATGTCCATGTAAGTCTTTGGAAGTCTGTTACTATAACTGTTAAAGGAGAATGATAGAAACCCACATGGTGATGGTGTCATCCCTGATGTACATGGTCTCAAACGTATCTAAGAGCAGACAGCACGCACACACACACACACACACGCACGCACACACACACACACACACACTCCCAAGAAGTGACTTCTATGATGTTAAATTCATCTACACATGTAAAATGGAAATGAAACGAAAATCAGGCCAAACACTGCTCTATTTCCATGTGTGTCCTAATATGTGTCACTGCAGTCAATGTATTTTACAGTTTTTAGATCTGTTTGGTCGACACATTTTTCTTGCCCTCAAAATCTGTTCAGGAATATCAAATGAAAGTCACAGGCAGGAGAGCTCAGAGCTGTGAAAACACACACGCCACAGTCACACAGAAAGAAAGGCAGAATGACAAGCTCCTTAATAGGCCTCACGATGTTACAGGATATGCACCTCTCAGCTCACACAACAGGGATCCAACATAAAAGAGCCATTTGTTTATGTCACCCTGAGTAAGGCACTTGAATGTCTTTGTACAATCTGGCGATATAGTTCTAGCGAGAGATAAAACACAGACAGTGGGAACATGCCACAGTTTCCACCTCTGTGTGTGACATGCTCCAACTAAACAAATTATTCCTGCTGAGGCTCCAGAGTGAAGCCAGAAACACTTTAGAATGGAAATCCTCTCTGATCAGTGTGTATCTTCTCCACAAAAGGAGTTAAGCCCTTTGACATTAGCCGTATGAAGACGAGCCCGTTAGCTCTGACGGCACATTATGATCTGTTGATCACAACAGTGACAATGTTTACTGTGGTTGTGCTACATAGATGTACATGTGAGTAGACACTGTGGAGATGAACGTAACGACGAGCGGTCTCATAAAAGTAATGGTTATTATCATATCCATATGGGATGAGAGCAAAGCAAGGTGATGTTTTTACAGCCAGAATGAGATGTAATAAAAGTACACAGGGGAGGGTAAACAGTCTTAATACCTCATATTTACAGCAGCGTGAAGCTTTCCTCTGGGAGCATGGATTCCAAAACCCAAACCTCTGGCTGACCTGCCCTTAACCACTGTGACTTCTCCAAACATGGTCTACATTTAACAAGGCCTCTGTCTGTGGACTGTGTCAATGACAACTTTCCAATTCCTCTGACTTTGTGCAGCAGCAGCAATGTCTAAAAGGGTATTCTTATCTAGTCTGAACCCTGCACTGTGAGCTGTTGTCATCGCAATTATTTTGGATTGCCTTTGACTTCTGCTCACAGTAGGTTCAAGCTCTCATATACAATGTATACTGTATTTTGTCAACAGTTGCTGGCTTTTGCGTAGAGTTGACAGATACAACCAAACATGTAAATGTGTTGGCTTCATCTTGGCCTTTTGAGATGATAAGCTTCCATCACCTCCCATCAGCTGACACCCATGCATCTACAGCTCTGACTGAGACCACCCCTGTACCAGTAGGCCACTTACTCCCCTGCTGGTATCACTCAGGCAGCAGCTTAGCAAAGATTAATCAGATCTCACGGAAGGTTCTCTATCCACTACTGAGATGTGTGACAGATGTCAGACAGGCATGGCTCCACTTATCACTGTGACGGATGCTTGGATGTTCAACTTGGATGCTTGCCTCTGTTCCTACTGAAGCTGCTGCCACAGATAAACATGGGCCAATCTGTGAGTATACTTCACTGCACATGCAGAAGTGTTCTCTATTGATAAGTGCTCCAATTTCAGAGTGGTTTAAAATAAAAATACCTTGACACTCTTGACCAGTCAGATGAACATCAGCCGAAATGTGCTTATTAAGATTGAATGTGAATATTCTGAATATAAAATTCTCTTACAATGAAAGGGATAATGACTTATATAGAACATATGACACTTATATTCAAGACCTCATTTGTGAAGCAGACACTATCGCAGGTTCAGAGTATTGAGGTGGAGGCAGGGCACACATAGACTCTAGCTATGTGCATGTAATTGGCTGTTCTTTAATCTCAAATGTAGGTGTCCTTTAATCTGATCCGGCTCATGGTGAGTTTACATTATATGATCTGTCCCACATCTCTCTTTAAGTAGACAGCCTTCAAGAGCATTATTCTGTACAAAGCAAGCTCCTGCTGTTACTCTGATACATATTCATCACTTTCAAGTATTTATTAATGAGGCTAAAGCAGGGTTAAGTTTGATGACAAGGGGGTGTGAGCTCCTTGTGTTACTGATGTCTCAGGCACCGTTTCTGCTCAGAAACAGCTACATTATTATGATGGCACCTGAATGGTTCTAATTAGAGCAAGTATCTGAACATCACATTGAACAATGTATTTTGAGTCATCCAGCCGTGTATTTTTCAGTTTTCTTTTCTATTATTGTGAAAGGTATTCAGCCTAAATGAGTATAGTATGAACAGAATCTGAAGAAGATGCCGACACATGATATCACAATGAAATTATGGTTCTTTATGGAGTGGTCCAGGAAACTAACAACATCACAAACTCATGTTTCTAAAGATCCAAGATAAATGTTAGTCTAATTCAAATTCCATCAGCATTTAGTGTTAAAGAGACAACATGTAATGGTGTTGTATAAATAGCCCTTATATAATCACAAGGCCGTGACCTGTGATCTGAAGTAAACTCCAATCCAGGAGTGCGCAGACAAACCCAGCCACTCACGCACACAACTTCTACCAATCAATGCACAATTTGCACTTGCATGTTGTGCTGGATCCACAGCAGCCTGCAGTGACATCATCTTAGCTCTGGGCTCCCAAGGCCTGACTCAGTGACTGATGAGAAGTTGAAAATGTCTTAACATACATGTAGTCCACCCAAACTCAAGGTACAATGGGGAGGGTCTTAAAATAACAATATTACCATGAAGTCTATTTAAAGTAATCCAAAACTGAATTGCCTACATGAAGTTATTTGTGCTGTTTTTTGTTGTTCATTGTATTATTGTTTTTGATTTCATGTTGATCTGGGCGATATTTTGAGGATGCCTGAAAACTATGGATTATTATCCCTAGCAACTTGCGTAAGGAAGTTTAGAACAAAGTATGTATGTGTAAGTGTGTATGACTATAATGTTTAAACTACAACACTGTGTTTTCTTGAGCTGAGTAACGCAGCTTCAAAATATTGTATTGATGTATTGCTGGCAGCTAGTACTAGAGTGCAGCTGACCTCTCCACGGAAATAGCCTACATGTTGCTGGTTTGATGTGCAATGCTGAAACAAAACCAAAAAAAGAAGGTAAACCCATATTGGTGAGGATGCATCCACAGATTATGACATATACAAATATATACAGGTATCGTTACCGAACTTCAAACGCAGGAGGTTTGTAGAATTCAGCCAGCCCTATTTTCCCATGTTGAAGATTTTGTGTTTTTCTCACTTACACTGCCTTGTTATTTCACCCGCACACACCACACCCCCCACTCTCCTGCTGCTCAGACCCACATTGAGGAGTGTACCTTTTTTAAAAACACTACACTCTTCATTAACATGATCATAATCAGTTAAATATATGTAAAGTGCTACAACCGGTTATTGAGAGAGAAAAAGGGAAATATCAAACTAAAGATGATGGAACAATAAGGAATTTGCACTCCTTCTCACGCTTCACTCATACATGGATGACACACATTTAGGCCCAGAGTTAAGCTACCCACTCAAAGTCCTACATTTATCTGGCTGACCTAATGTTTTTGTATTGGCAGAGCAGAAGATGCTTGAAAGTCTTTTTGAAGGTGACATTGCAAAGGGCGTAGCAGGCTGGGTTGATGGTGCTGTTGATATAGCAGAGCCAGTATCCGATGGTCCACATGGTGGCGGGGATGCAGCTGGAACAGAAGGTGTTGATGAGCACCATCACGTTGTAAGGAGTCCAAGTGGCCACAAAAGCCACTAGGATGGCCATGATGGTACGGGTTACTTTCTTCTCCCGTGACGGTGCCGCTTTTTTCTTCTTGGTCGGTGGCTGCTTTGTCATCTTAACAATCTTCCGTGCCACGTGGTTCTGGCGCTCTGTGGCTGGGACAATCTCTACAGTGGCGTTCGCTGTTGGGGTGTAGAAGTCACCTTTAGGTGATTTTGTTTTGATCTTGATGCACGTCAGCTTGGATCCCCCAGCTTTGGCACGCTGACGGGGGAGCACCTGGGTGGCTTCTGCAGAGGAGTTGGGTGGACAGGGCGTCACCTCTTCATCTTTTTGATTGGACACTGCCGCAGTACCAGAGGTGGAGTCATTGGAGCTCTCTTTCTCCTCTCCTGGAGCACAGTTCTCACGGACAGTGTCGTCTCCCTCCGCTTGCTCCCCCTCAGCAGTACTGGAGGGCCCTTTGCCATTCTGCAGTTTACCATCTTGCTGGTGACCCCCATCATCCTCTGTGGCCTGAGTCTGACAGTGGCCTGTATCTTCCCCGGGAACGTTGTTATTTGTGGGTTTGTGTGCATTGTTTCTACTTTGAACAGGCGACTGGGGCTCAGGGTTTGTTGCTGGTGTTTTGCGATTATCTTTTTTTACACGGCTTTTGCTGGCTCTAGAAATCTGCCAGTAAAGCTGAATCATGATAATGACAGGCAGGTAAAAGGCTGCGATGGCCGTGCCAAACGTGACAGCAGCATTGGAGAAGAATTGGATGTAGCACTCCCTCTCAGGAACTGTTCGCCCACCAACAATAAACTGCCAGAAGAGAATGGCTGGAGCCCACAGGATGAAGGAGAGGACCCAGGCTGCTGCGATCATCATGCCTGCCATCTTAGTGGTTCTTTTGACGGGGTAGCTCAGGGGCTTGGTGACACAGAAGTATCTATCAAAACTTATAATGAGGAGATTCATAACAGATGCATTGCTTACCACATAGTCCAAGGCTAGCCAGAGATCACACACTACTGGTCCCAGAGGCCAGTATCCTATCACTATATAGACTGTGTACAAGTTCATGGAGCACAGTCCAATGATGAGGTCCGCACATGCAAGACTGAATAAAAAATAGTTGTTGACCGTCTGTAGGTTCCTGTTCACTTTGATGGAGAGCATAACCAGGATGTTTCCGATAATTGTCACCAAACTGAGAGAACCTGCCACCAGCACAATGAACACCACCTCAATGGTTTTGTATGGACTCTCACTCTCCTCCACCACCTTAGTATCATTGCCATCAGAGGCGTTCCAGTAGGTGAAGTTGAGAACATCCATAGCAATTGGTCTTTTGATGCCTCCTCCTACATAGATGGAACCTGAAAAGACAAAAAAACAGAAACGGACCGTGTTAAACAGAATATATCCTATTGTTGGTGGTGATTAACAGCAATTACAGATATTGAGTATTCATGGATGCAACACATTTACAGTACATAGAAACGTTTACTGTTGGAGGAATGATGACAATGATGAGTATTTTAATTAATAAGCTAATTAGCGACATGGACAAAGTAAGCGGCGATATGTGAGCATAGGAAAATAATCCTCCCACTGGACCACATGATAATGCAAACAAAACAACCATTATTACAAACAAGTATTGTAGGTAAACGCTTGGAAAATACAGCGTTTTAAAGTGCAGGAAAGTTAACAATCATGTCTGTGTATAGTTTCTTAAAAAGAGTGGGAAAAGTTCAATTAAGACATTAATGAAAATTGAAACTGCTATTTTATCTTAAAAGAAGGGCCTTTCCAAGTTGCACTTAAAAATGGTCTTCATGCTGCTTTTCATCCTTAAGTGACTCCTTTTCCCACTTTTAACATCAATACAAGCCGCTTTGATTTATACACACTGCGTCCTGGTCTAAGGCATCTTGGATCATAATAATTCCTGCTTTGTTTCTCCAAGTGTCACTATTCCTCCAATGCACTCTATTTCACTTTCTATGGCCAAATATATGTACATATTTGCAGCCCACTAACACAACTACTGTACTTTCTATTTTCAATATAAATTTTACTGAACAGAAAAATTACAATTCATAAGTAAATTGCAATCCTGTCTGATGAGGTGACATACTAGTGCTGTTTTACTGTTCATGCTGGTGTAGAAAGTGCTGAGTAACCAGTGAATATTGACTTATCTACTGGTGCAGAAATCCCCCATCATTACATTAGGCATGGAGCTAAGCTGAGCTAATCCCCATAAAAGGACTAAGTTGACCGATTCATGTTCAAAATCACTAATGGGACACTCTAGTGGCTCACTTGAGACCAGAGGAAAGTACAGTGGATTATTGGATGGTCATTGGACATTAGTAAGTCCCTTTACTGCCCTGTTCCCATGTATCGGTTTACATTACACCCCCACGTGTGAAATCTTTGTGGGTGAATTGAGTTTGAAAGCTGTGTAGTTTTGTTGCTGTAATATCAACTAGTAATTCAAATTTACTAATGAGGAAAATAGTTTATGGTCAGTATTTCCTAAATTTGTTACGTTACATTATCAGTAATGGCTGTCATCTATCATTTAGAACAAAATAAAACCTCCGTCACCTCAGATCAACAGTGTTAAGTGCTTCACTCATTGATTCAGCAGGAGTCTGTAATGTCTTATTCCCCCTTTATTTTGGATTGAGTTTACATTCATCATTCAATTCAAACACATTTATATTAAACTAAACTTTGTTTTGTATATGTTTCGTATAGGTTTCTTCTTAAATGAACATTTGAGGAATAAGTTCCTCAAAGTTCAGTTTCATCATTCGGTAGTTTAAAATGTAAGTAGGAAATGGAACACTAATACTAAAAGTGAGCTGTACCAGGTGAATCAAAACAATTTTGAGGATAACCTTAGGCAAAACTCCTCTATTCTTGAACTGGATTAACATTCCTGTGCACTTCTGACATCCATGTTTGACTGTGGCAATGTTCTCAGATCAGAGGGTTAATTGTGCATTAACCTTTTATTTATTCTGAAGGAGGATAGGTGTGGCACAGTCGGATCTGTGGGGACAGGGATAAATTACAGTTGGAATGGTCTGGTGTTACTTATATATTCCACAAGCTAACTCACTCGAGCTGAAAATTGCTTATGTCCTATGGGAAGCAAAAGGGGCCAAAATCTCTCTTTCCCCAATTGTTGTCCTCACCTGATCCCATAATGTACATGACTCCATAAGAATACTAATTTACAAACAGCTGCTTTCTGTGCTTCTTATTATTCACGCCTAATTAACTACCACCACAGGACAGTGGCTTTTTTACAAGAAGAATTTAGATTATTATTTTTGTAATAGTTAACATCTATAAATCTCGAATAATATTAAAAATGACACAAATAAGAACTATAAAACCCTACATCTAAATGTGATTCACTTTTGATGCCCCACTCCTCAAGATAGGGGGCACTATCGAGCCAAATTAAATTGTTTCACTTCAAGTAGGTTTAGGGCAAGGGGTTAACAACTGAATTAAATTTGACGCAATTTGGACTTTGTGTGTGCAAATAGTAGCAAATTTTATATTTGAGACATTTCTGAAATTCTAGCTATGCTACACAGAGACTGTGAAAGGGATTAGATGTTTGTATAACTTTTGATGCCCCACTCCTCAACACCAGTTTCAACAAATGTCAGCTTTCCTCAAAGTCAGCACTGGAGTTTGTAAAAGTAGATTTGGAAAATCTGCTCAGTCATGCATAGCAAATTTTTATCCAATCGGGCCGACATTTGGTTCGGGCAGACAACGTTGTAACGGAGTGAACACTTCCCAATGATGACAGAGGCGGATGTCTTTCCTGTAACCTACGGGTTACCGTTTAATGAACTCGGCTGCAACGCAGCACCGAACTTATTATATTTCTTTTTTGTTATCATGTCAAGATGGCGGATGACACACATTTTACATCTGGTTTCATACCTTTCGTTACAGGCACATAAATAATAAATTGCACTATGATGTTTTCGTAACTCACAAATAATAATGCATACACACACAAATAGTTACAACAGACGTTGCCAAAATAATGTGTTCTACCACTGCACCAAATTTTATGATTCTACAATCAGATTTTCCTTTGGGCCATTTCCTATCTCACAATGCATTTTTTGTACATTCTTCCCCTCTGCCATTCATTCTGCGACTTGTGTCAACAAAACTTGATCTATTTGTATTATTCGTTTTTATTTATTTTTCCTTGACATGCATACCTTGTATGCATGTCTGTTTCAGCATAGTTTATTGGTAAAAAACATGATTATTCATTGCTTTATGGTGCAACATATGGTCTAAGCAGGTGTCTAGTTAGTACATTTGATTCACTGTAAAGGGAACTATTCTGAATTGGACATACTGGTGCACTTAAGGTCATACATTTGTCTTTTAACTCTTATGTCCAGTTCACTATTCCTCTCTTTGGGCATTGATCTGAGGTAAAGCCCATGACACTTGGCCCCACCACTTTCAATGATTACATTCATTTCTTCTCTGGCCTCTCCACAGAAGTCTGAAAGTTAGACCTCCGTTTAATGCTATTTCCACTGAAGCATGAACTGAATGCAAACAGACCTGCAGTCGCAGAGCTTTGCCACAGGCACGCATATCTTTTCAGCATAACACTGTACAGTGTTATGTACACATATAACACCTCATATCATAGCATATCATACGTGATATGCTAAGATATGAGGAGCTTCAGTATCTTAACTTTCATAAACAATGTGACCCAGTTTATTTGAGAGCAAATACATGGTGATGGCAAATGTGGTGTATTGTCTTACTGCTTATACAAATTTGTCATAATTTCATATAGAACATGGTTGAATGAGTCTTTAGCTTGTCTTCTGTTTGTTGTTTCTTTCTTTTTTCACAGCTAAATAAAGGATTGTAAAACAAAAATGCTGAACAGGAAATTACATACAGCAATACCCTGTTGCATCAAAACAACACGTATAAAATATCACAACTAACTGGAAAATAAAAAAATACATGTGCATACATTTTCTCTGAATAGGTATTCAGACGAACAAATCCACAGATCTACATCACAGTGTGCGCAGACTTCAGGCTGAGTTGAAGCTCATTTTAATTCCCTGTAAAGCTCTAGTACAAGGGGCCCTGGACAGAACTAGAGGGAATCCTGAACTTTGACTTCCACAGCAGGAGGATTGATGTCATACAAATGCTCCAGAGACTTCTCATTGTTATGCAAGCAGACTAAGAGTGCACACATTATTTCTGTTAGTGCCTGTGAACAGAAGACGCTAATTGATATGAAACAAAAAAAAATGAATTTAAGCAGTGAACAAACAAACAACAACCTCAACCCACTTTCAAAGAAACTGTGAAAGAGAAACATTGGTCCACATAGAAAGTAGAATGTAGAATGTAGAATGTATTATAGAACGGCTCACAGTTTGAGCTCTAAAACTCACTGTTGAATAAGGAGTCATGTGTCTGACTTTTCTCAGATTTGTACAGAAAAATAAAGAGCAACCCATTAGTTTGTGGGTAAACACAAACACACACCCAAACATACACACATGCAAACAAACAAACAAACACAAATTCATACACACACAATTTATAACTATCTAAGTAGGACTAGAGTTTGAACAATGTTTTGTCCCGTTCTTGTACAGAACTGTTACATTGGGTGTTTCTCAATTCCCAGGATTATTCCTTCAAAGGCCGCTTTGTAGCACTTGTCCGGAGTCAACTGTTCTGAAGCCGAGCCAAGTGTCCTGCTAACACCACCTGTGAGCGCATTTGGAGCAGGCTCAGGAGGGAATGACTGTGCTGTGCCACGTGACCAGATCAAGTGTGATAAAACTCCCTATTTTTAATAAAGAATAATGCTTTTACATGAAAAGAAGCCAGTAGTGACTTGTGTGTATCTCAATATATATATAAAGTGAGCAGGAAATCGAGGACTCGCCTGCTTCCAAACACCCACAAAAGCCCTTGTTCACTCATGCACTGAAGCATTAGTACATACTAATAAGTAGTGGGAGAATCGAACATTATCATCGTAAACTGGTGAAGCACGCACAAAACACTTTACTTGGGGATAAGACCTGCAGTCGCTCACTAATGCATTCCCTTAACTCATGCACAAACGGCCATTGTCACCCAGGCCCATCAAACATGCCCGCCATTTTGAAACAATGGCGGTGTACATTGTGTATCACGTGACCGCTCTGACCAATCGGAGTATGAGGTGTAAGAGCAGAGTGAGCCGAAGCTAAAGATTAAAAAGCCATTTTAAATAAATAAAAAATTGTCTGAAAAGTCGACCTTTCTTAAAGCTGTAGTTGGCCTGTCAGACGAACAACAGCAGTTTGTTTTTACGTTGCGCTCTATGGGAACTGGACTGTAGAGGGAAGTTCCAATGGCCTGGCCACTGGGGCTGAATCACAACAGGTTTAAGATAGCAATACCCTGTCCAGATATATATATTTTTTCTAAATCCTTGATGGTCACAGTTAAGTTCTCTTGTGGTAGGCTGTATGCTGTGGTTCAGGCTGCTGCCCTCTGCAGGTCACAGTTATGTTGCATCCTCTTTCTCCCACTAAAGCTGGTTAAAGTGTTAAATGAGAGCATGGAAAAAATGCCCTGCAGCCCCGTGCAGACCAATAGGGTTAAATCGGAAACTCCAGTGCCGATCGACACCAATTAGATCTGTGCAGGTCTTGCTTAGTAAGAAACACAGACCTACATAATCTTACAAAAAAAAAAATGTTTTATGCAAAAATGTAAATGTATTCATCTACTTATTTAATTTTTAAATTAAATTACATTTTTTATTTATTTTGTTGACAGTGAGTCTATCCCAGGGCAGCTGCGGCTATAGAAGTATTATTACCACAGAGTGTCGAGCTAATGTAGTGAAGTATTATTGTTTCATACTATATTATAACATTTAAAGCAACATAGGAAACCCTTTCATTATCACTCATCTACATCTGTTTCTAAAGTACTATTTAATTTGTGACACGGTTACAAAATTGCTAAACTAAAACTATTTTCAACTTAAACAGCGTTAGTTGTCTCTTCGTGCTGATCTCTGACATAACTGTAAATCTGATACATTTTTCTATGTGGACCAATGTTTCTATTTCAGAGTTTTCTGTGACAGTTGGTTTCAGATGCAAGCGCTTCTCCAACACTGCACTGTGTTACGAGTGGCGTGAGAATAACAAATTCAAGGCCTGAATATTTATAACACAGACTTGTTGGCTTCTATATCAAGGTTTGTTTGCAATTTTCCCTTCTTCTCACAAATGCACAATTGTGACCTTTACATGCTTCTTCACATAAATAATATTAATTAAATGTAATTTATCACAAATTATCTCCAGCAACAAGAATGTCACTGTAAAATGTCCTCTATTGTGTTACCCTTCCCCCTTCTTGTTACTGTCCATCAGAGCAGACGCAGCTAAGCCTATTGATATTCTTCCTATTCTTACAGTACAGCCTCCTTCTCATGCGTGAAAAACTTGCCTGCACTCTAACCCTATATAACATGCAGTATAGGCCGTCTAGGAGTTATATTCAGTTATATTTGTTCTGGAGACAAGATTTACTACTGCATATAGTATGTTGTTAATTGTCATCACATTCAGAACTCAAAATGTCATGTATATCTCAGATTATAATAGATACAACTGACATAGCTACACAGTATACTCCATTTAAAACTAATCTGACAATTATCATTGACATCTCAAAAAAGATTGTATATGAAGCTCACATTAGTTTAGCTACAACAAAATCAAAACTACCCTCACACCACAAGCTTACTGGTGAAATAGAAACTAGCTAAATACCAAACCTATAGTACATAAAAGCTAAAGGCTTGGTGTGTGAACATGCAATGGTACTACAAGTAAAGTGGCTTCACCCTATTGCTGTATCATGTAAGAGCATCCTCCTGATTTAACTTCAGGGGGAATGACTGCCCGTTTCCTTTTCCACTTTGCCTCTGGGACCCCCCCGCTGTTCGTGTGTCCCCATACTATGCATGCCAATGAGCTGGCCTATAGTCTGTCGGCTGCTGGCTCATTACTGTTCTCACATAAAGCAAGGGCATGGATGCACTCTCCACCGATCCTCTCCGTTCATATGGAGGCTCAGTAATCACCTCACGCAGGTGGAAGAGCGCCCCACAGTGCTGGACTGGGCCTGTTCTTTCTGGCTTTGTTCAATTAAACCCTTCTCTTACTGGCCGCGGTACAAAGACGATACTTTCACTCCCTGCAATATACCACTTTTACATTATTATGTAATCTGCTTTTTTATTCAGTGTTGTTACCAATGTTGTTACCATTACCAATGTTGAACTATACCATTTTAATTTGATTTCATTCCTATCAATCATCAAAACAGACATCCACGATGTGTTTAATTTAATTAAACCTAATATGATCTGTTGGTATCCTGGTTGTCTAGTTTCCTCAATAAAAGAAGTTGTTGCTGATGATGTCGATTCCATTCAATGGTTGGGAGATGGCCAGTAAAAAAGCTGTGAAGCTCTGGCAGCATTAATAGTGAAAAAGCAAGTGTATGAGTACAATATATCGTGTATTTTGTTAATTGAGAAAGGCCATAAGAGACCGCCACATGTCAGAACATAATAGGGCCCATTGAGTTCCACTCAGTGAATCAGAATACCTATCTAAGCTCTTGTAATCGCTGTACCAGCATCACTGTCACCCCTCGACTGTCCTGTCCTCATGCGCCTGTAGGTGTCCTGCCTGTGATGAATCACGCTGGCACTGTCCCTCTACACAAAGCTGTGGGGCTCATTAAGATAGAGACAGATAGTAAAAATGGAAAAAAAGGTGGGGAAGGCAGAGGGACTGAGATAAAGCATGTGGCGCTTGGATTTGTTCAGCTTCATTGTTTCTAGATTTCGGCGCCCGGCCCCCTGCATGATTCCTTCAGAGATTTGGAGTTTAGCGATAAAAAATGGCAGAATTAAGGCCCTTGTTCTATTTACAGCACTTATTGTAATTTCACATTGGATCCAAGCTTCCATATACCATCGACACATTTGCCAGTTAAAGGCGGTATGGACGATTTTTCGGCGATTTGAGAACGCAGGCGGAAGTGCGCATGCGCACTCCCCGTGCGGACTGATACAACACACACGTGTGTTTGTTTATTAGCGCATCGCATCTCGTCTCCCGTAGATTTCTGTCCACTTCTGAGTCAGCTCGAACTGTCTTTCTCCGTCTTCGTTTGCCCCGTACGCTGAGGGAACTATATTATGATAGATCCATGCGCTTAGGCACGCAGAAACGTGGGGACGAGCCTGACGCGGCTGCAGGTGAGCGGTAGGTGCGTTTTATGATTGATACGTGGCAGGACTAATGATTTATCCACGCCACGAGGAAATATGATATGAAAATTTGCTGAAAAAAATCGTCCATACCACCTTTAAACAAAAAATTAAAACTGAATATCGAATTTCAACTGTACAATTTTAATCACCATTACTATTTGTGTTTACTCCTTAAGCTTAAGCTTATGCTGTATTAAGATCATTTTGAAAACAGAAACAAGTCCATTGGCTTGCCTTGCAGTGATTCCTGCCTAAAAGAGCCCGCTTTCACTCCCAGGGAATGGAGCGTATGTCGATTTTTCCCAGTCTGCCCAGACTAAACCAGGTCCAGAACCTGGAGGCACTGAGCACAGAATGTGCTGCAGTCCACGCACAAATCTCTGCTTGTAAATTCAACTTGTGATTCATAAAAGAGGGCAGGAAGCAGCAGAGCCACGGGAGCAGATGATCCCACAGCACACACCCCCAGACTGCAGCGATGACCAGCATTAGTCCTTGTGCCAGCCCACTGAGCCCCCGGTGATGGTTGTCACCCAGCATGGAGAGTTTACAGGCAGAGATATGTGTGTGTGGACTTCTTGTGCGTAACCATGTGACACACAGCGAGCTCAGTCCCAGTTTCAGTGATTGGAGCATATGTCCTCGCGATGGGCTTGGCCCATTCTAACTGGACCAAGCCAAGACTAGGTCCAGGACAACAAGGACTGCATGAGTCGCATGCAGCACAGCACCGTTACGCACAGCTGGACACCTAAGTGCTTGGTGGGATGCTGCATGGTCCGGAGGGCACAAGGACAGACCCAAGCACTGTGGTCAGCTCCAGATCCGAGGGCTGGAAAGTCTGATTGTACGTGAGGATCAAGTCCTCTCGTGTTGTGCTGTCAGTCTGTTCCAGTTTTACGGTTTTGGGTGAATGTGATGGTGACGGTGGGGATTTACCTAGAATCACAAATAGATGTTCCTCTGTAAGCTGAGCACATGTAACTCTGCATGGGCCAGTCTGGCCCAGATAGTAGGTGTCCAATGGCGGAGTTGGAGGTGTCCAGTAAAGAGCTGAGAGTGTAACGGTGCGGTTTTTATGTGAGTGGGAGAATTTTTTTACCACCAACCTAAATATAATTTATAGATTGTTTTATTATGATTATCTTGTCCATATGGAGATCGGAAATGTTTTGGGCATATTCAGTTTTTCAGTGCACTTTAAAAGTTTATTAGTTATGATTCTGGCCTCAATTTGCTTCACTACCCAGTCTCGCAACAGTTGCGCGCGATGAACTTCTCAATGCCCAAGTTACCGCTAAGATCAGGGGCAAAATGCGGCCCCATGTATCTCATCCTGCTCTCACACTTGATGCTCGGATAAGACAATAGAAGTCACGAAGGCCATGATCTCTATAACATTAAGAACAAAGGTAATGTTTGATGTCTGGTCCAAATGATAGGTTATAGATCCCTGCATATAGAAGTACAACCTGACAGCTCATTTCAAAGCCATTGTTTTAGAGCAGTTCTCTGCTTCTTGCTGCATAGAAATGAATGATAATAGTCTTCAACTCTCTGAATCTCTTCTATATTTCTTAACTGGGATCATCAATTATACATGTTGTGTAAGTTGCAATCTGCCCTCATTTTATTTGCATTGCCTCAAGAGACTGCCTCGTATGGAATACGCATCCATAATGCTTTGTCTTAGGTAAATTATATTTGCAGGGATTAAACATTAAATACTGATTATTGATGTTTATTTTATCGACTGAAGAACAGCAGAGACATAGCTGTAGGGTGCTTTGAACACCATAAGGCTTCTGCTGCCTTGGAAATACATCAAGAATCACAGTTGCTCTAAGTTGACTTTATGTTCAAAGCATTTAAAGCGATGAATAACTCTGATACTTTCATACAAGGTAAACATTCTTAGCCCTGTGCCCTGTCTTTGCATCAACACCACAGACCCATATGCAAACACCAGACAGAGTCAAGGAGATTCCTGTCTGACCTCATCTGTCAGCCTGTCCATCACCAGAGCAAACAGGCTCAAATGCAACTCTCCATCCAGTCCCACCTTCACCTTGAACGTCTCTATGAAGCTCTATGAAGTCGAACACTGTACCACTGCACTATCGTATCAAGTGTGTCCTTTGTGTAATAAAGGTCCTGTATCTCATGTATCTGAGTGACAGCTTCATTATACTTTTATGAGACATGCCACTGGACTTTTACTCCCAAAAACCTTGCTACACAAATGTAGTGCTAATTGGCATTTTTCACTAGGTCTGGCGCTACAACAGGGGCTCACATCCCGTAACAACACAGCGCCTTAAGGTGTCAGCGTTGGACTACACGTTCATTAGCGACCCTGACAGATGACGGATAGTTTGTTGAGCATGCAAAGAAATTGAGCCAGAAGATATTCCTGTCACCTCTGATTCTGTTAATTGGAGAATTTTAATGCTGTTCTTCCCATAGGCAAACATTATGAAAAGGCCAATCTTTGACCCACTTCCACCATTAAGAAAATCCCCCACTGACCTTTTCTTTCAAATGTGAATTGCATATTTAAAACATAAGTGTGAGATGTGCCCTTTGGCCGTTAAACTCTCATACACCAGTTTTATGTTTGATTATGTAATATACAATTTTGGCTGTTTATTGATTTTCCTTCAATGCTAGAATATATCATTTGACTTCCCACAGCACTGTATTGCTAATACTAATACATTTCCAAAACATTAATACCATATATCGTTAATTATAATCCATCATCACTTCAATTATTATACACAACTAAATATTTGCAACAAAAACACAATTAACAAAAAATATAACTCAATATTTGCAACAATTAAATGAAAACAAAACCTAAAGTTAGCAACAACAACAAAAAAAACAGAAAATTAGCACAAAAAACAGTCAATTAACAGTAAAGGCCTGCCACAAAACACAATTTAGAGAATACATGACCACCATCTGCAACAAAACTACGTCTGAACCAAAGTGGATCACACCGAATTTTTTGGCAACTATTGGATACAAAGAAGAAAGAGCAGTGAGTTTCTTCTGGAATCAAATCACTGCTCAGACTGAAAAAAAAAGTACTGGTGCAATCCATGAAAACACTTTTTTGCTGAACGACAACATGATCCCACTGCTATTGTTTGATTGTACAGACCCTGTAAAGGCAGTTTTCATTAACCCCTTTCTCTGACCCTGACACCACGTGTACATTCATAAGTTGTGGGTGTCTGGAGACTTAATGCAATGATTGCCAGAGTTAGAAAAGAGTGACACTGGAGCTATTGTAGCACTTTGTGTCAGTGATCTGGCCTCACGTTCACGGCCGTCACTCATCTTGATTAACTGTCAGCCTGCAGCATGCTACACACAAAGAACTCTGTGGATTTACACATTGACATCCTCTATCTTTGTGATTATGTTATTCAAATCAAACATGGAGCTTGAAAACCAATATTTTTTCTATCAAAACACGATAGCAGTGAAAATACTTTAATTGGTTTCATGGCTCACAGAAGATAACAATAAAATGTGACTCTCTGAAGGGACAAAATGTGGTGTTTTTCCAGATAACAATAGCCCATGGTTACAAACTCAATTGACAAAGCCACGTGGATAATGAAACAGCCTAAGATGCTGTTAACTTTATGAATTTGCGCGTTTTGTCTCTCCATTGCAATTTTTGTTCCTGATTATTCAAATAAAAGTCACATATAATTGCCTAGAAGAGAAACCATGCTACAAGCAATCACAGAGAATGAGAGTCTACAATTTATCCTAAAAGACATCAGTAAGACTCCAGCAGCTGGTCAGCGCCGCACTAATGATAACACCTGCTCCACAATGTCTAAAAAAGCCTCTCTTTATTTCTAATTGGGCTTTACTATCAGACAAGTTGTTTAATACTAATCAATTATGTAAAAGAAGGAACAAAATGCGGTTCTGCACTCAATTAAAAAGCCAGTCTTCGTGGTTGTAATACACTTTTTTTAATGAAAACATTAAGGTAATGAATCATGGATTGACACGCTGACACAGGATTAGATTAAAAGTCATGGCTAAATTCTCAACAATCATATAAAATATCTGACTCAAACTGTACAGCACATTACAAATATTTACACAGAAAACCACTAGTAAATTGTGTATTCATCTGTAAAACAGCAGATTAAACTCACAAATATCAAACTAATTCACTACAAAACCTTCTCATTTCTGCTGTGGTCCATATAATTGTTCACAATCCCTAAAAAATCATTTGTCAATTAAAGCGCATCGACCGATCAACGACTAAACTTCTACAGCTCTAGAGACTTTTTTATATAGTATTAGCATATAATATTTGGTTACCCGGCTTGGGCTCTTAACAAAGTTAAAAGAGCCAAAATGCAGGAGAAAGAGGACAAAGGGGAAGGAATGGAGTCTCTATCCCTCATGTCTCTGGACTGTCTGAAAAACTACTCAGTATTTTTAGACAACACAAAATCCCTGTTTATTTTAAACTGGGCAAAAATTGGTTCATCCTGAGGACAAGATGCTGACACAAAGACAGAGCAATGTAGTGTATTCTATACAATGCAGTGAAGAAAGTAAAGAGCGGCACAGAGGTGAGACTAAACAGCCACTGCACAAGAGGATTTATCAGCACAGAAGGCGGTGGGATCAGCCCTGGCCATTCTGATGCTAATCAGATACTCATTGGTGATTGGGGAGCTGCAGCCAGCTAACAATAGATTTCTATGGTCCAATACAGGGCTGTTAGTGTAACAAAGACGACTAGTTACATGGGAAACTACTAACAAATAGACAAACAGGACTGGCTATTATCAGAAGGTTCCACCTGGTGGGCAGGGCTTACTCAGAGTAGAATAAGTATTCCAGTTCTCAGAATAGGTCCGCAGATTGAAAATGACTCTTGGATGAGAGTCGAAGCATCATGTCAAGATGAATGGATCACACCTAGATGAATGAGGCATTACACCGACTAATATTTAAAGAAACATAATACTCATCTAGAGAAGATACTCAATTGTACTGATTTTGTATTTTTATGGATTTCCTTACTGGAAGCTGTCCCTTCATTCAGCTTTGAGAGAGACACAAAATTCACCCTAGTTTGTCATCCCCCTGACTCAGCACTGACCTGCTTGTGCAACAATGCCTTTCAAGATCCCAAAACCTTTCACTCTTTTAACACAGTAACTCTCTGAACGTCTTTATTCTAAGCAGTTAAGCATTGGAATTATTCAGATCACTTTGAGATCCTGAGCCATCATTTTTGACCCACTGGGACTGAACAAAGTGTCAGAAGTGACAATGAAGAGCCAGATGATTTCCTTATTGCGGCTTGTCTTCAGTAACTTTGGCGTGATCTATAATTTACTGCAAGCAATTTTGGTCTTTTTGTTGCAATATGCCTCAAATGACTACCATTTGTGCACTGAAGTATGATTGACCAGGGTGAAGGGGTCTCTGGAGAGTATCGTCACATCCGTCTCATCTTATCATTATCGGCCAATAAAGGTTTCACTCTAAGAATTGCAGGTCCACACTAACAGTCTATTATGGATTGAGACAGATGACTCTAGACCACACTGCAAGTAACATACAACTTCTTGGATCGAAATGTCTAGTCGATTGATTGCATCTATAAATACTGTACAATCTCATTATATTAAACTAACTGGATTATTCCTCAAAGCGAGATGTCAAACCGTGTTTATGTGAAGATTAAGAAAAGCATAGCCACGTTTATCTTTATCAGAAATCCCCATCCAATAATCTGTTTCTTTAACCGGACAAAGAAGACATTTGTCTATTTTTAGGCCGCTAACCTTCAACATTTCTATAGCAGGTTTTACCTATTCAATCTAAATGTCAACCTGGAATATTGTCCTTAGTCTGTACTCAAAGACTGCTCACAATAATTAATTCATTATGTATCCGCAAAGCAAAGTGTCAAAATCACTGCTGTTTTACGGTGAATCTTAGTGGTCATCGTGTCAGATAGTTGATCGTAACTGACCAGTGAAAATATAGATGCTGAATTGGTGTCAAATCTGTCAAATCTTTCCCATTCAAAAGAGGATTTTTCTGCACCCTGTTTGCTTTGACATCATTAGAAAAGGGTTTAAAAGACTCCACTAAAATTAGATGTAATATCCACTTGTCTTTCTCCAGAGCTATTGGCAGACAGTGTTTTGTTTATTCTCCTTGCTCAGCCCCACTGACTATACTTCCCCCGAGAATGAAATGGTTCTACCAAAGAAGATACAACGCGACCAAAGAAGGCATTTCATTTGAATGGAGAGGTTTAACGGTCCTTAAAAGAGCTTCCGATGCCATGTTTGTTTGGTTTAAGGCGTCTGATTGGTTTGTTTATTCTCTGTGCTGTGTGTGATTCCTCGCGCCTTCCCTGCTGTGCTGTGCTAAATGAACTGTGAACGACAAAATGCGCACCCAAAATACAAGGTGGGGGTGGGAACAGTCTCCACGGAGACCACCCCACAAAAAATGATCGGTTCAGTTTGTCCTAAATTATGTTATGAATTTCACATTTGAAGAGTGTGATTATGTCTTCGTGTTGAGTGAGAATTTTGTGCAGGAAAATGGATGGATGTTTTCACATGTTGTGTGCGAACAATGGGGCGTCGAGCAAAGGATCAGAGAGATGAATCACTTCTATAAAAGATGCACAAAACCAGTTAGTCTGACTAGATGTGGTGGGAATCATTAAGTAGATAAAATAAAGAACTGTAAGGAAAATGTGCAACTTTCAAATGCAATTTATAGTCACCAATGACAATGAGTTTAATTCTTTAAGTTGATTAAATTTTTATCTAACAAAGAGAAACACATTACGTTACTGAATGTCTATTAACCCTTCGGGGTCGACGCCCGCACCGGTGCGTTTTGAAACGTGGTCGGCTTTAGGACCGCGCAGCATGAAAACTGAGTGACGTAGACGGCTGCCGTCTACTGATTTTTTTTTTATCCGAATCCATCCATTAAAACCAAAGTTATGATCATGTGCGGAAAAATATGCGCTCTTTTCTGCGCGCGTTGCATTTCTTATAATAACTTTGTTGTCTTTAGTGATAAAACAAAACGGAAAAAAAGGTTAGCTTTTGCTAACACGGATGTTCAGGATGCACGCGAGGGATGTAAACATTAGTCACATGACAAATAGTCAAAGAAGAAGAACGAACGAGAGGAATCTCTGCTGTTTTTGAGTAGTTTTGGAGAGTTTTAGTATTTCAAGTATTTCATTGTCAGTAATATAGTTGTTGTGAAGCAAAATGAGGGAAACACTTCATGTTGATCAAGTTTAGACCTAGTTTAGACCTGCTTTAGTCCTGGTTTAGTCCTGGGTTAGTCCTGGTTTAGTCCTGGTTTAGTTCTGGTTTAGTTCTGGTTTATACCTGGTTTAGACCTGGTTTAGACCTGGTTTAGTCCTGATTCAGACCTGGTTTAGACCTGGTTTAGTCCTGGTTTAGACCTGGTTTAGACCTGGTTTAGACCTGGTTTAGTCCTGGTTCAGACCTGGTTTAGACCTGGTTTAGACTTGCTTTAGACCTGGTTTAGACCTGGTTTAATCCTGGTTTAGTCCTGGTTTAGACCTGGTTTAGTCCTGGTTTAGACCTGGTTTAGACCTGATTCAGACCTGGTTTAGACCTGGTTTAGTCCTGGTTTAGACCTGGTTTAGACCTGGTTTAGTCCTGGTTCAGACCTGGTTTAGACCTGGTTTAGACCTGGTTTAGACCTGGTTTAGACCTGGTTTAATCCTGGTTTAGTCCTGGTTTAGACCTGGTTTAGTCCTGGTTTAGACCTGGTTTAGACCTGATTCAGACCTGGTTTAGACCTGGTTTAGTCCTGGTTTGACCTGGTTTAGACCTGGTTTAGTCCTGGTTCAGACCTGGTTTAGACCTGGTTTAGACTTGCTTTAGACCTGGTTTAGACCTGGTTTAGACCTGGTTTAGACCTGGTTTAATCCTGGTTTAGTCCTGGTTTAGACCTGGTTTAGACCTGGTTTAGTCCTGGTTTAGTCCTGGTTTAGACCTGGTTTAGACCTGGTTTAGACCTGGTTTAATCCTGGTTTAGTCCTGGTTTAGACCTGGTTTAGTCCTGGTTTAGACCTGGTTTAGACCTGATTCAGACCTGGTTTAGACCTGGTTTAGTCCTGGTTTAGACCTGGTTTAGACCTGGTTTAGTCCTGGTTCAGACCTGGTTTAGACCTGGTTTAGACTTGCTTTAGACCTGGTTTAGACCTGGTTTAGACCTGGTTTAATCCTGGTTTAGTCCTGGTTTAGACCTGGTTTAGTCCTGGTTTAGACCTGGTTTAGACCTGATTCAGACCTGGTTTAGACCTGGTTTAGTCCTGGTTTGACCTGGTTTAGACCTGGTTTAGTCCTGGTTCAGACCTGGTTTAGACCTGGTTTAGACTTGCTTTAGACCTGGTTTAGACCTGGTTTAGACCTGGTTTAGACCTGGTTTAATCCTGGTTTAGTCCTGGTTTAGACCTGGTTTAGACCTGGTTTAGTCCTGGTTTAGTCCTGGTTTAGACCTGGTTTAGACCTGGTTTAGACCTGGTTTAATCCTGGTTTAGTCCTGGTTTAGACCTGGTTTAGTCCTGGTTTAGACCTGGTTTAGACCTGATTCAGACCTGGTTTAGACCTGGTTTAGTCCTGGTTTAGACCTGGTTTAGACCTGGTTTAGTCCTGGTTCAGACCTGGTTTAGACCTGGTTTAGACTTGCTTTAGACCTGGTTTAGACCTGGTTTAGACCTGGTTTAGACCTGGTTTAATCCTGGTTTAGTCCTGGTTTAGACCTGGTTTAGACCTGGTTTAGTCCTGGTTTAGTCCTGGTTTAGACCTGGTTTAGACCTGGTTTAGTCCTGGTTTAGTCCTGGTTTAGACCTGGTTTAGAGTTCCTTCTGAACATCACTCACATGGAAGTGCAAGGCCTGTGATGTGGCTCTGTGTCATTTTGGACAGAAACTGTTTTGAGAAGTAGCACAAATAGAAAAACGCCTGTGGATATACCTACTTTTTATTGTAAATAGTTGTTTATTGCTTGTATATATCACAAGAATACTTTTATATGTTCATATTTGCACCTTGTGGTTCAGTTTGAACCTTTTTAAACGCTTGGTTTGAGGGTTTTACAATGAAAAAAACATATTTTTTCTAGACGGACTTTGTGTTTTCAGTGTGTGTTTAGGTCCAGTATGTTGAAATAGTATGTCAAAGTGAAAAACTAACTAACTGATTATATAGGTGAGGTTGTGCTGAAAAAAAGATACCCAACATTGCTCTGGTAAACATTTCTTAATGTAGTATATCAGGGCAAAATTGAAGGTACCCAAAAATGGCCAAAAAAGCTCCGGACCCCGAAGGGTTAAGCATCTATGCACTGTATCAAATTATACACTTTTTTAATATTGTGTGCCACCATGTTTTAAAAACCAAGTAAATAAGAACCCAGCAATAAAGTTTGTAATTATGTGTAATTTTCCCTTTGAGGTAACTAGTATTTGCTCCTGTGTCAAGTACAGTGCACTTGTAAATGTCTTACATATGCATTTACCAGACGTACCAGACCAGTTCTGTGTCATGTAGTCTTTAGAGAGATGCATAATGCGCCTAAATCAGACCTTCCCTTCCTCTCCTTGTACTTTGATGTCTCCCGCTCAGCTGTGTCCATCTCCTAATCAGATTATATTTGCGTTTGTTTGCCTAATCAGTGTAATACAGGGTCTCAGAGAGCATTGTAGCCCATTATAGTCATTAGTGGTGCAGCTGAAAGAGGAGCTTTGTGAAATGTACCTGATCAGTGGAGCTCAGGGGCAGCGGCGCGTCCGTCTCTCAGGTGAGTGCATCGATCTGTTTACTCCCTCATGGGCTGCAGGGATTTAGGAGTTTGGAGTTAAGAGCTAACGTGAGGACTTAGTCTAAAGGCCTGTTGAGTAATGTCTTCACTCCAGCTCCACAGGGAAGAATTAGCGCTTAGGACCTCAAGTGGCACTAAGTACAGATAGATGCAGGTTGGTCTGGGTCAAAGTATTTGATGTTTAGGGTGAGATGCAGGGCAGAGCCACTGAACAAAATGTGAGTGGACAGGGGAATATGGGGAAGATAAATATTGAGTGAAGGTCTTTGGTAATTTATTCAGGAAGGGAAAATGTGACTTTCTATATACGTTTTTGTTTTTGTTTTATACTTTTAGTTGTAAAATGAGTCATGAATGATGCATGCTTTTATTAGGACCAGATGAACATGAAGCTCCTAGATAAATCTTTGTCAATTATATTGGAGAATAATATTTACTTTTCCAGAGTAAAGGTAACTTTGCAAAGGTAACTGATCCAGCATATGTATTCACTTCGGTTACATCCTCATGTTTTGTTTTGACTTTTGTCAGATATCTTGTCAGAGAGAGTTCTTTGTGGTTTTAATCTGCTGGCCTCATGCTGTCACTCTTCCACAGCACACTGGGTGTGATAAAACACTGCTAAGCGCTGTGTGCCTGTGACGGCAGGAAATGGCAGCAGCACCAGGCGAGTGTCCAGCTGGAGAGGCGCCGTTGGACTCCAGAGGCCGGATCAGGGCTACTCTAAGCACTGCATTTTGTGACTGGAAAAGTGTGTTAGCATGCTCATTTTGATTTATAGCCTCGATTAGCTGCTGTCTGGGAGGCTGCAGACTATAGTGCACATAGACATGTAAAATGTTGTTTAACTCTGTCCATCAAAAGTCCAAAGACCAATCAAACTGCCCTTGTCCTGCTCTAGAGACTATCGATGACGCTCTTTTTAGTGTTTGTGTTTTGTGTGTGTGTTTGCACCAATAGGGTGACTGGACCTAGAGCTTCTTCCTGTCTCTATGGGATTTATCCTGCAGTGGACCATCATGCATCAGTGTTAATAAGATGACAAACAATTATGATGCACAACTCATCTCCAATTTCAGCAGGACACAATACAGCCACCGATACTAACTTAACCTCACAAATATAAAGACATTTCACACATTTTATTCATCCAAAGGAGTGACAGTCCTTCCACCTGTCCAAGTGTTCACTTGGGAGCTCTTCTTTCTTTGTACATTTAAAAAAGCTGACCAAAAATTCTTTCTCATGTAAGAATCTTTCTTCTCTTTCACCAAGACACCAATCGCTAAGACACTCATTCAATCACTTCCATTGACCTTGGATTTGATCATTCATTTGATAGATCGTTAAGGGTGGGACAAAGGTGAGACATGCAGACACCAGCAGAGGAAAATGACTTTGTGGTCATCCTACTACGGTATAGCTTGTTGAATGAAGGTAATGACAACAATTTCCCCATGGTGGGACAAATAAATGTTCTCTTATCAAATCAATGTGTTTTGTGTATTTTGACAGTGCATACTTGTGAGCTGAACTGTGCTGTCGTGGGTTTAGTGTCATTATTGGGGCAGTATATTTAACAAAGTAAATATAAGCCTTAATTAAACTAAAGAGAATGTGGGGGCCGTATTAGGCAGAGATTAACAAGTGTAAACTTGGGTAAGACTAACCAGATCTGCCACTCAAACACAATGAGTGGGTTCAGAGGGGGTGGAGTCCATTTATAGAGGATATTGTTAATCATCTCAACAAGGCTTCAAAAGAAAAATGAATACAGATTTGAAAAACAACAGATTAATAGACTCCATCAACAACTAATATGATTACTTTACAATTACAGTCACTTGTCCACTCTGCTGACTATCATTTTAATTCAAATATAAAAATCAAATACATTGCAAGCTGAGCCATGAGACTGAGACAGAACCTTACTGATTTTTTATGGAATATCTAAGACCAAATGTTTGCAGGATTTGAGATTAGCTCCGAGGTGACGATGTGACATAATGGACTGAGTTCATGTCTCACTAAACATGACAAATGTCCTGGACCTCACAGTTACTTTTACACCCTATAGCTGTCTTTTCCCCATGTGGGTCTCCATTCATTTTCATCACACGTCACATACAAGTTGACATTTCATTCCCCCACTCCCCAGAGTATTACCCTGAATCAATGGCAGGCACCTGAACGACCTGGTAAATCTTCCTAACAGGCGGTCCACAGGGTAAATCAACTAAATGTTGCATCCTCTGTAGATAAATAGACTGTACTCTTAATGAATGTCGAAAGAAAATATGGACAACACATTATTCATACAATCTATTATTATGTTTTCATTTTATAAGGTGATATGGATGATAACTATCTAATTTTATATTTTTGTCTTGCAGTGGCAGTTTTGTCTTGTTTTGTTGAGGTATATATATATATTTTTCACGCTGAATTATTTCTTCTGACTGCAAAAGTCAAAGAGCTATAATTTGATGTATTTATTTACTTCAAACATTGCCCCCATCACCATCAGTAATTGATTATCAGTCGGTTTTCCTTGCATGGCTTAATCAATAGCCATCAAAAGTATTGATTTGCTTTTACGATGCATTGACAGCCTGACGTCAATGCATCGTAATTGGCCCACCACGTGGGCCAGGGCAAATGAGAAAACTCCAAGTGTTTTACATTATGATCAAGGCGCCGCTTTAAACAGGGCTATGAATCTTTGATGTGTCCATATGGCACTGGAGGACTCACTGCACAGGGCTGGCACCGGAAAGAGCCTTCACCTGTTCTGCATTGGCTTCTCTCCATGTGGCTGCTCAGGGCTCTTGATTCGTTCACTTGTCTGGTGCTGAAAACCCGTGTAGAAGCAATTAGTGACAAGAGTGCGCAGAAGTCAAGACCATTTTGAATTCACAGTTACATACATTATGAAATATACCGTACAAATAATTCCCAATATGTTTTTCTTGTTGTCTTTGCTGTGATTCTTAACCCTTTACCTGCTTCACACACTCGCTTCTACAACGGATTTTAACACTTTCTTTTCAAATGTCTAAAAAATTAAGGCAAGGCAAGGCAAGGCAAGTTTATTTGTAGAGCACATTTCATACACAAGGCAATTCAAAGTGCTTCACAGCAGGAAAAATGCATTCAAATCACAAAGAAATGACAGAAACAGAAATACAATAAAATTAACTAAATTAAAAATTATCAATCCAACTGATTGTTTAAACTAATAAAATCACAAACAAAAGAGAAGAGTGCAAAGAAAAAATTCTTTCAGTCATATGCGCAGCTAAACAAAACTGTTTTTAGCTTAGATTTGAACATTGTCAGAGTAGAAGCCTGTCTCACATCTTCAGGAAGACTGTTCCAGATTTTAGCTGCATAAAACTGAAACGCAGATTCCCCATGTTTAGTCCTGACTCTGGGCACCAGCAGGAGGCCGGTCCATGTTTAGTCCTGACTCTGGCACCAGCAGGAGGCCGGTCCATGTTTAGTCCTGACTCTGGGCACCAGCAGGAGGCCGGTCCCTGAGGTCCTCAGAGTCCGAGATGGTTCATATGGCACTAACATATCCAAGATGTACTTTGGTGCTAGGCCATGGAGAGACTTGTACACAAGCAGAGCTGCTTTAAAGTATATTCTCTGAGCCACAGGAGCCAGTGCAGAGACCTGAGAACAGGACTAATGTGATCATACTTCCTGGTTCTAGTCAGGACCCGAGCAGCAGCGTTCTGGATGTACTGCAGCTGTTTTACAGCTCGTTTGGAGAGGCCAGTGAGCAGGCCGTTACAGTAGTCTAATTTACTGGAGACAAACGCATGGATAAGTCTCTCCAAATCTGGTTTTGACACTATATTTTTGATTTTGGCAATGTTTTTTAGATGGTAAAAAGCTGCTGATGTTATTGATTTGACGTGGCTATTAAAGTTCAAGTCTGAGTCCATTATTACCCCCAGATTTCTAATTTGGTTTGTAGGTTTTAGAGCGAGACTCTGGAGGTGACCGCTAACACTTTCTCTTTGTTTCTGTGGGCCAAACACGATTATTTCAGTCTTGTCTGAGTTCAGCTGGAGAAAGTTGTTTTGCATCCACACGCTGATCTGTTGGATGCAGTGACAGAGTGAATCAGGTCCATATTCACCTGCCGACAGTGAAACATAGATCTGAGTGTCGTCTGCATAATTCTGATAGGACACATTTTCACTGCGTATCAACTGACCTAACGGCAGCATGTAGAGGTTGAACAGAAGGGGACCCAGGACTGACCCTTGGGGCACTCCATAGGTCAGGGTCATATGGTCTGAGACACAGCTACCAATTTCAACAAAGTACTTCCTGTCTTCCAGATAGGACCTTAACCAGTTTAGGGCAGTGCCAGTGATGCCCACCCAGTCCTCTAGTCTCTGTAAGAGGATCCCATGATCGACAATGTCAAAAGCAGCACTCAGATCTAACAGAATTAAGACTGAGGCTTTGCCCGTGTCAGTGTTCAGGCGGATGTCATTTGTCACCTTGACAAGAGCAGTCTCAGTGCTGTGATGAGGTCTAAAACCTGACTGAAAAACATCAAATGAGTTGTTTATTAAGAGGAAATCTGTGAGCTGTTGGTAAACAACCTTTTCAAGGACTTTGCCCCAAAATGGCAGATTAGAGATGGGCCGGTAATGACTCAGTACTGCGGCATCAAGACTGCTCTTCTTTAGGAGAGGCTTTATGACCGCAGTTTTCAAAGACATTGGGAATGTTCCAGATTGAAGCGACATGTTAACTATGTGAGTGAATGGTGCTAACAAACTGTTCAGCACAGACTTTAGAAATCTGGTGGGTAACACATCGAGGCAGCATGTAGATGAACTCAGACTGGTGATGATCTCATGGACAGTTTTGTCAGTTACAGGTGCAAAGTGAGTTAGCTCTAAGTGTCTTAGTGGTTTTAGGGTAATTTTTTGCATTGTGGGATTTATAGCATTTTTAATGCCCTGAACTTTGTCATTAAAGAATAATGCAAACTCATTACACTTGGATGTGGAAATGAGTTCTAACGGCAGCTGAGCTGGAGGGTTTGTTAATCTGTTTACTGTGGCAAACAGGACACGCGAGTTGTTACTGCAGCTTCCAATTATTTCAGAAAAATATCTTTCCCTAGTTCTACATAAGATTAGGTTGTACATGTTCAGCTTTTCTTTGTAAATCTCTTTTTGAACCTGGAATCTGAAGGAATTAAACCTGGATAGTTTTTCTTTTTCTTTCGTATGGTTAAACCTGCAGCACAATGTTTTCTGTGGGGCTGTGAAGATTGTTGAAATTCTGCTAAAAAGAAATATTGTTAAAGGCAGATGACGGGGTGGTCTTCAGAAAGTGTGAGAGTGCTACCCGGTGGTCAAGTGCTTCAGGCACAGCACACGTATGTAAACCGTGTCGTTAGAATCCCGACTCTGTGACTATTTACTGCGTGTCCTCCCCTCTCTCTAATCTCCCATTTCATCCTGCCCTCTAATGTCTAATAAAGCCTACTAAAGTATTATACATTTAAAAAAAAAGAAAGTGTGAGAACAGATTCTGGCAACAATTGTTTTTCTTCTACTCCAGGTGTTTCAGACCGATCTGCTCCTCCTTCTTTGCTTTCATTGGCTCGAAAACATGCCTTCTCAACCAGTCTTGCTGCATTCTCCCTCCTCAAAGCACATTATCTTCTCCTCCTTAGCTCTGGACCTCTTAGCATCCTCTCTACACCTTCATCTGCTTCATCCTCAACACAACTCAACTCTGTCCCATTTGCTAAATTTCAAACATCATTGGAATGACTTGCTGCTTCAGCTCTTGCTCATTTTCATACTTCTCTCTGTTTTGATCTTGTCAGATAGCTCCACCAGTACAACCGTTTCCTCTTTAATCTTCTGTAATTCCCCCTGATGGGATCTTGTTAGCTTGTCTTTTTCTTGCAAGATTTGCTGCTTTTCTATATCTCATTCTTGCAGAGCTGATTTTGCAATGTCTTGGCTAGAAAACTCCTCTCTCTTATGAAACACCTCCTCATACACTGCTTTGGTTTTATGAATAACCCCGGTAAATATTTATTGGATAACATTTGCATGCAAAAATGAAAAAAAAAAAGTAAACTATTAAAAAAACATGCAGAAGCTAATCTCAAACCCCGGGTCTCACAGGCGAAAGGTGACAGCTTATCTTATGAGCTAAACTACCATTGTTAATATAGATGCTGCATGGACTAATTAGTCTCGCTTCACTGCTCAAATCATTGCAAAATCTAGCTCTCTATGTTGTTACATGACTGCCTGTATTTCAAACCAGGCAGTTTGGACTGAATGACATAGGCAATCTGTGCAGCAGCTGCACTGTTCCTTTTGCAAATAAACAGTGAGCCCTCAGTAGGCATACTTTAGTCTTTAGTTTGTTATCAGTTTAAAGGAGAAATCGGCTCTTGACGAGCTGGGGCAGCAACAAGCCACGGTTTAAACAGATGCAGAGAGACCATCATTTAACCCCTCACTGCACTGTTCACTTTCTGCACTACATATTTAAATTAAACTGTACATTTTGTGTACAAATTGCAGATACCCTTGTGCAGATTTAAATTGTTTTTCTTTTTGACTTATATAGGTTGTTTTATCCTTGTTCATTGTTTTATGTTGCACCAAATCACCAAAGCAAGTTCCTATGTATGTGATTTCTGTTCAATGACAATGGAAACAAACCTTTTCTGATTCTGATTCTGACACAGCTTGATACGTATTCTATGAACCAAAAGGAGCAAAACAGTCTTTAGATGATGCACATTTGGTTCATATTCAATTAGAAACCACAACAAAGAGAGCATGAAACAAGAAGTGAGAACTGTGGAGCTGAGACAGAACACAAAGTGGTACTTCTTACAAATGTCTAAATCGTGTTTTATAAATGCAACAGAAAGCGTGAACAGTTTTCAGCCTGTAGGGTTTTCTTGAGCCTTGATCTGTTCTGCAGAAGAGCAGGAGAACGGCTTTTGGTGACAGTGGAGCAGGAGTGACACAAGGAAATTTAGGGACTGAGGGCGGCCCTCATAATAAACTGTGCAATGAGTTTCTAATAATATAACATCTAAAAGGTACCAGAAAACTAGAAATGAAAACTTCTTAGTTGTGGGCCCCCAGTCCCCACTTAGGATTGTGATTTGTCAATATTTACCATTCTAAATAAAATGTATAAACATTTTTTTTCACTTTAAGCTTGTATTGCAGACATCAAACCTCTACGTATTTTTTGCACCTTCAAAGTGTCTTGGGGCATGGGGGCACCACTGAGTGTTTCTGCACAGGGCACCCAAATGTCTAGCAGTGGCCCTGACTTCTCCGCTGCACATGTGCAGTTAGGCACAACCTGCAACCATCCAAGATTTCACACAGATTTATTTTGTGTGGTTTGAAGCCGTGTTGTCCTCAGTGTATGTGCACAAACCTCTAAATAAAGCTGCAATAATTATTAGCATGGTAATTTCTGTCTTCAAGACTGCATTATTATGCTGAACCAACAGTTTACACAGCCACAATGTGATACAAGGTCTTTAATTTTGTAATAGTAACCTCTGCTTCTGCTATTGCCAATATATAGAGGAGAGAAATGAGCCTTATCTCTGAAAGAAAGTGGTCATCTATCAGCAATATCTCCCAGTTTATCAGCCTGCCCAAGTCCGAAAGCACAATGATGTCGGACATTAATCAAACGCTGACACCTCACATTCAAAAAGCAACATGTGGCCTTTGGAGTTGTCCATAGACACTCACTGTCCTGTCCAGGGTGTGTGAGAGGGAATATAAACCACATTTCACTCTAGCGTAACTGATCAGGAAGAATGGAATAGACCACCAACTTCCCAATTAGTGGTTGTACTAAACTCCTACAGGCCTAATTTGTCATATTTACCTATAATGATTGGTTCCTTACGTTATATCTTCTAAAAGTGTAGTGTAGTGTACAGTGTTTAAAGTACAAAAATGGTCAATGCTGTTAATAAAAACACAATAGAACAAAAATAATTGCTAATGTAGTCTTTTCTCCGAGACTCCCCACCGACCACTTTGTCTTGCTGTTATTACTAAGCACTATTGATGTACTGAGCGCAGGGCCATGTAGGAGAGAGGCTGAACATCAACAACACTGTTTATGGTCCAGTGGGAGATCTCCAGGTAGAAACTCTGGGGTAATGTGATAAGCAGTGGAAACCTGCTGACCATGTGAGTATTCAGTTGTGCAACAAAAATGCTTGTAGTTGATAACAAAACCCCATGGACAAGTTGGTTTTCTCGGGTGGATGATTAAGTGGAAACCTTGGACCTTGGAACGCATCCCTTTGTTAACACTAGAACAGCAGAGTCATTTTGGACGTCTTTTACTCCGCTTAGGTCGATTTTCTTTTGTGTTCCTCACTTTTTAAATAGCCCTTATCTGTATTTATATTCAATGTTAAGATTTTAAGTAAGATTTGAGAAGTTCCCAGATTCATTTATTTCAATGTACTTTTTAAATAACAGTTTTCCATTGCCAAGGCAACAAACATTCACTTATTATTTTAGTTGTATTATTATTAAATAGTTTTTTTGGCCAGTAGGTTTCATAAGGCAGGAAAGTTTTGTGTGAAATGGGGATGAGAGATGCAGAAAATTGTCCAAACCGGGATTTAAACTTACAACATTGTGGCCGGCTGCACGTGGAGCCTGGCATACGTGCTGCCATCTTAACCACTTGGCCACCTTCAGAATTCCATTGGTTTGAATGGGAGCTCTGGGAGGCCTAGTGTCAATTCAGTGGCTCTCAGAATAGAGCGTTGTACTTTTAGTTCAACTGCATTTCTTTTCCATTTGAAGCAGAGTGCAGCATCTTTGAACACTCGAGAATAACTTTTTCACACTTTGTTCAATTCCACTTGTGTAATCTAATGCAAAGTGCTACCACTTCACCTCTGAATCTAAAAGGAACTCCTTGAAAAACTGCATCGCACAGTCATACACTCCAGGCACAAACTATCTTACAAAATATTTTCTTGGGCTTTGTAAAAAAAGGTCTGTGAATATCTTTGACTCTGACCATCAAGACCATGAGAAATGTCAGTGCTACAGTCACGTTTGGCACGGCCCTGCTCCTGCACTCTTCTGTGCACAGCTGCCAACATGAGGAGTAGGAAGTCACCCAGAAAACTGCATTTTGCTTGAGTTTGCAAATGTTGCTTTTCTTGAGAATGTCAGTAAGTATTAAATCATAATGTTCATGATGGTGTTTCATATTTCTGTAAGGGATAACATGAGTTTTAACAGCTGTTCAATTGTCAGTACATACTGTCCTTTGAATACAGTTGCTCCTATAATGATCTCGAATACCCAACTCTTCCTGCTTTACAATTGTTTATTTGTCTGAAATATGAGACTTTTGATATTCATTTAGCACTATCGGTTGTATATACCATGTAAACATGTTCACGCTTAATTAATGATATTTTGTGTCCCCTTCCCCTTTTCTGCATTTTATGAACCGCCATGAGTTTCAGATCGCAGCTTAATCTGAAAATTACAATCTAGGTTTTCTCCTGACAGTGGGTTAATTAGTTTAGTTATCTCATAAATTTGATTTATTATCTCTATCACAAAGACAGTCAACTATACATAGGGAGAGTGAAATAATGGGTTTCTATTGAGGGAATAACTATTTAGAATATACATAAATTACTTTTTAGGGTTGTGTTTTGAGTAATTGGCAATAATTGGTTACAAACTTAGTGTTAAATGCCAGTCTGAATATGCATATTTAGCTCCACCTCCCATTTACGGTCATAACTATAAGGTCTGACAAGCCGGGGTAAGGTTTTGGATGAATCACCTTAAAATCCACCCTGAAATCTCATTTACAGGGAGAAAAGCACACAGCATTGAGCCCTGTGGTAAAACCCCTGCAGAGATGAAAACAACAAGCATTAGAGGAAAGGATCTGATCATGAGGTAAGAGCCCCACAGTCCTACACTGACCTCAAGGCGATAGAGTACAAACTAAAGGACAAACAGTATAAAGTTATAGTGGCTAAGGGTCATGATTTGATTGGCATGACCCCTCTGATTCCATTATACTAAATATGGTATATTTCAGAGCCAGGACCACACACTAAAATACTTCAGGTAAAAGAAATAATGATTGATGCATGACGAGTTATCACATCATTTCCAACTGCCAGCTTAATACAGTGGAGTGATTGATTCTTTCCACTAATGCTACACTTCAGATGTTTCTATATTTAAATGCCATGTGACTAACTAATCACTTCTTTTCTTCAGACGGATCTTTTGATGTGTTGCCAGCATGCTTGGCAGTCACAATTTCACTATAGATCTATAAGTCATGCATAATTGAATGTTTGGGCAGCCCATTAATGTATTAACGGACAGATAATGTATTTGGATACTGGTTTAATAATGAGGGCATGACATAAATCTATGTACATTTGGCTGTAAATAACCATTAATTCACACTCGGGAAGATTGATGATTTCTTCCTAAGGGTCACATGGCCATCAAAGAGATATTTGGAAACGTCGGTGTCCCCTGCAAATTCCCAGAGGACTTCGTCAGGAGACAGAACTGTAATCAATGACCTGGATCCAGTAATTACTGTTTACTTTAGCTCATTATTCTCCAAGCTTTGATTAAGGAATAAGCCCATGTTTGAAGGATATTATGTGACCTTAATTGGTGGTTGCCAGGCAGCTCATATCTATTGCTTGTGTCACAATGCATGCTGGGTAATAAAATGGAGGTCAGGAAGTTAAAGAGCGTAAGATGTTATGCTTGGCCCCTGTCTTTTTGCCCTATTCAGAATCATTAATTGAGTCCGTGTGTGACAAAAGAAGGTGCTTGATGGAGGAAAAGTGCACTTCTTATGTCACATTTAAAAGCTAATGACATTTTTTGTTGATCTGTGTTCTAGTAAAAGAAAAGAAATAGCTAAAACAACATGCACATTTAGTAAGGCAGCAATCAGTGGTGGAAATTAACGCAAAGCAATGAACTTAGATAACATTTTTGGGCATCTGTCTTTTATTTTGTTATTTACTAATACAGGATATTGGATACTTTTTACTTTTACTTTACTAGATTTGAAACTAAAGTGTACTATTTTACTCCACTAATGTTTTTTTAACTGGACTGAAAAGTAGAAAGTGAATAGTCATTTGGTTTGAGAAGTTATTTTTTAGCATGTTCTTTGTAAAAGAGCTTTGAGCAAAAAAAAATACACACAAACAAAACAACAAGACAAGTTAAGACATGTATTTTAATTGATCTTTGTTGACCAAAGATCTGCACAATTCTTGATCAAAATCACTACATTCAATGTGTTAAAAGTTCTCGAAATCTGTGAGAATTACCTTTTTCCTTATTAAGTATTTTTTACTCCAGTACTCCAAAACCTTTCCTTAAGTATGTTCCTTTTTTGCACACATATCTGTACTTATACTTAAGTAACAAAACAATTCCAGCTGACAAACAACTGAATGAGTGAACAGTTATACAATGATTAAAATAGAAATTACCCACGATAGTATGCATGACATTAGGAAACATGTAGCGTACAAATTTAATGTCGAACCGTGTAAGAAGTTGGTGTGCTGGAATATATTTGTACTTGTACTTTCACATGTATCCACACACAGTTACCCGAGGCAGCATGCACTCGCCTGTCACATCTAACTAATCAATTAAAAATATGCCTTTCAGCCATGTTGCAGCTACAGCTCATGCCCATATAGAGACGCAACAAATTTGGCCTTAATATAAAATAAATGAATCATCTTTGGCTGTTGCATAGTGTATGAGAATGATATTATCAGAACATTCTCCTATCAAAAATTAACATTACATGAAAGGCACATCAACTATTCAACCCTCGCAGGCCGCATTCATTCAAATCCCCTAAATCTTTAACACAGAGTGACAATAACATCATACTTTTTACACTTTTAGATTCCCTTTCAGACACATAAGAGACCTGTTTCGACACTTACCAATAATCCAATGGTGACGTTTTAGAAGCATTTGAAGCAATAGAAGACGAAAAGAAAAGCTGGTTCTACTCTCAGCTTTTCTGTTGTTTCCTTACTCTAGACTTTAAATCTTATCTTTACCGCTAACCTTTATGCACGTTATTTTCGGAATAGGCTTTTAAACTAAATAATTTAGCACCGTATCGCTTATATTAGAATATTATAGCAGTATAATTGAACAATTGCCTTTCATTCTACTTTTAGGTGACATGTTTAAGCCACAATGCAGGCTGAAAAATCACTGAAGCATTGCACATAATGAATTGTTATCATGTTATTTCTTTGTTTAGTGTGATGCCTTTCCCTGACACATTTCTCTTTCTCATTGTTAAACTGTGCAGCCATATCTCCATTAGCCCTCTTGAAACACCTGTGCAATTTCCTGGAAGATTATAGTGACGGATTTATGCAATATCCATCAGAGCAAATGTAGGGGCTTGAAATGGCCGTTCCGCAATTGCCACGCCGTGTTTTTGTGTCTCGGTGGTCAATGACTGAGATAAGGGATAAGCGTGTTTTGTTATTAAAGCAATTCCTCCATGGTGAGCGTGAATTACTACAGGACATCATAGAATACAGCTAATCATAGAAAATAGTACTACACGCAGAATCAGAACGCCACAGAGATTTGCAAGCGATAAAGCCTAAGCCCTTTTAAATGGTACAATGGTAGAGAGACAGCTAAAGCATCCGCATGGACACAAAAAATGCTCCTTCACCTACATTTCCCTAAATTCACTGATCACCTATGGACCCTTTAACAGTTTGTGAACAAAAACATTCTAAATTCCAGACTGGAGGCAAGAAACTGGGATTAACCTTAAAATATCACGATAGAATCAAGGTAGTTTTGAGAGTATGTGAGTGATATCAGAGCCTAGTTTAAAGATAATAAATACTTTATTGTATTTGTTTATTTAACAGGAGGTTATGACAGACACTTAGCATGTTCGTTTGAGGCACAAACCTTATTTAGATCAGTTGCCCTAATTATTGAAAATATATTATGGTTCACTCCAGTCGCCTCCATTCCAGTATTTAGAATATTTGACCAAGCATTTTAAAGGGTCTTTAGCAGTGGTCCTCTTCTTTTTCTTAGGAGGAATGTAGTTTCATTTATTGACTTTTATTTAACCAGGAAATTCCCACTGAGATTTAGAATCTCTTTTTCAGGGAAGTCCTGGCCCCAGAGGGGAGGAGCCTATTGTACATGTTTTTAGTGGTAGAGGAAACCGAAGCCCCCGATGTAAACCTGTGCAGACATGGGGAGAACACAGAAAGCTTGCATGCGTGCCACCCAGGAATCAAACCCAGGATCTTCTTGCTGTGAGGTGCTAACTGCTGCGTCACCGTGCTGCATTGGCAGACAAAACATCACCTGCACAGAAGCATCTCCTTCATATTCAAAACATTCCACAATAAAAACACCAGTCTAAAGTGTACATGTGTGAGTACATCCAGCACCACTTGGTTTGCACATCAAGCACAGTGAATGAAAAAATAAGAATTCGTCAGTCCTTTTATCTTGGAATTGCCTGTCCGTGTCTTATATTCTTTGTACTTTTGTTTTTTTTCTCGGACTACCTGTCATTTACGCGTCACATCCAATGGCTCGTCCCCTCACCTGCATCTTTGTGGGGACTTGTGTTAGGTGTTTCATCATCTGTGTTTGTATCCTCAGTTGTCCTTCCCTCGCTCTGTGTCTATTCGCCTACATTTTCTGTTTGGGAGAGTCTACAGAGCCGCGCCACGTGGACGAAACTGCCATGTTATTTTGTGCCGCGGCTCCTGAAACTGCTGCGCTATTTGACCACGCCGTTTTAAGGTTAGGGTTGAGGTTAAGGTTGAGGTTAAGGTTAAGGTTAAGGTTAAGGTTAAGGTTAGGGTTAGGGTTAGGGTTAGGGTTAGGGTTAAGTTTAAGTTTAAGTTTAAGTTTAAGTTTAAGTTTAAGTTTAAGTTTAAGTTTAAGTTTAAGTTTAAGTTTAAGTTTAAGTTTAAGTTTAAGTTTAAGTTTAAGTTTAAGTTTAAGTTTAAGGTTAAGGTTAAGGTTAAGGTTAGGGTTAACCATGAGGCTATTTGGCCGTGCCGCGCAGTGTTGTGCCTGAATGCGTTCATTGAACGAAAGTTCATGAACGCGTTCATAATTTTGGTGAACATGAACTGAACGAACGGTATTACTGCTGAAGAACGATAATATGAACGCGTTCATTCTGGTGTCTGTGAACGACACGTTCTTTCTTTTTATTTTTGTTCAATGAACTGTCAGATTTCTAAAGACTTCCAGGTGAAAAACACTGTTATGTTGCCCGACCAGAGCCTGGCAAGTGTGAGAGCTCCAGAGTTGTAGAGGCCGAAAGCGCAGACAGAGATTTTGCGTGTCGCACCGCACTGCGCATGCGCATCAAAACAAAAAGCAGCATGGACGCGACAGCCACAGAGCAGCAGAAGTCGCCCTACGACCAGTTACGTGAGTTTTATGATAAGATTGGTGAGGATAGGGACAATCTGCATTACTGTGCGAACTTTGCCCCTGGTTGGGTAAGGATTCAAAATTGGATATGAAGATGAAATCTGACACATTGTTTCAGCATTAAACTAATAAAATAATTGCTGCCTGTGGTTGTATTTGGGCTGTGGAAATAATTTAGAAACATTACGGCATAATATTGAAAAAAATAACTGAACTAGTTCATTTTTTGGCGCTGTGAACTTAGTTCAAAATTTCGAATTATGAACTATGAACTGAACTAGTTCATTTTCAAAATGTGTGAAAGTGAACTTTCCCAGCACTGGGACTGGGCCATTTGACCGCGCCGCGGCTCTGCAGCCACGGCCTTTCTTTTTATTAAAATGCAGGTGAATAGACACATATTGGCCTGTGTTCCCATGTTCTCCGATTTGATGCTGCTATTTGGCTAGCGTACTATCTTAAGTTGAATGTACAACACTCTGCAAGTGTTCTGCTGTAAAAAAGAATTGAGCCGCCAATTTGTGGAAGTTTGGCCACATGAGGAATCCTGTTCTATAGGATTGGGCCGGGGTAGAAAACAACTGTGGTCACCACAGCCACAATGTCAGTCATTTTGGTAGTACCATGCTCAACATAAAAAGCCTCTAGTGTTTCACTTGGTTGTTGAACAAGAGACTCTCAATGAAGTCACATTCCCCTGCCTCTGGGCCATTGTTACCCTGTAATTATATTGTACTGTGCTGCTACATTTGTTATTTCACGTTGACAACCAAACCTTGAAGAAAGTTTCCGTTTGATGGATGATCATAACGGGCTCAGAGGCTATATCAATTTTATGCCTTGCATGAATTATGCACAAAGAAATCCTCCATATAACACCTGATTTCTCAAGTGCCAGTCTGTCTGCCTCAGAGAACATTAGAGCCTTTCCATCAAGTTTACACACAGCTTTTTATGACTTTCTATAGCAGTAACTTGTCTTCTTATATCAACAAAAGTGTCCAACTATACATTGCTATAAAATGTTTGATATACTTTTAAGCTTCACACATGCTTTATATAGAAATCAATGCGTATAGTCGGCAGACCCATACTTTGTCCATTGGCTGTAGTGGGGATAACGTGTCAAAATAGCTCTCCTCAATCTTGTCACTTTAAGTGCAATCAATATCTGCTTCCTCAACAATCGAGCACACCTCTGACTACCAGCCCCCGCCACAGCCTTCGCTCACACGAGCCACAACAATTCAATCAATAAGCGACTAGGCTACAAACCGAGCAGAGACTACAGCAGAATGCGAGTAGGAAAATGAAATGTTCACAATGGACAAACTGAAAACACCATTCAGCAGGGGCATTGAGTGGACACGGAGTTTGATAGATTTCTTCATGACAATATTACCATTAGTGCTGTTTTCCCTCTTTTTTCTGAAGGCTCATCTATGTTTAGGTTTCCATGGCAATGTATTTGTAATTTACCAAAAAACATGGAAATACAACTTGATGTATAATAGATCATTTTCCACATGACCTTTCGTGCCATTTAGAGTACTTATCTACTGGCTGCACATTTTTTAGATATCTTCCCTGTTATCACATTAACAATCTGTTGTTGTCTGGTTCGTCTGCAACATTATAAAACTTTGGTCTAAGAAGTAAAGATTTTTGTTGTGGATTTTGATCAAGACATAATTCAAAGACAAAATTCTGCAAAAATTCCCTCTAGTAATTACTTTGAACAGCAGTGACTACACTTCTCAGTTCTTCTCAGAATCATATCTGTTTAAATGCAGTCTTTTCTAGGCTGCTTCTCATTGTGGAAACTTCACATACATGCATTGTCGTCACATGCATCACTGTGGAACAATGCATAGACAGATGCCATCAATCTACATTGTATTAACACTTTCTAATCAATGTAGTTGTATATTTTGCCAAAGTCTGCTTAAAAATGTTACAGTCCTGGATAGCAGCTTGATACATGCAGCTGGGTGGTGCTTGGCCCGTGCAGGGAGCGATAGCATTAATTGCCAAGAGGATTATCAGACATAGACCACCATTACCTCATGCATATGACACGTCTAAGTACCACTCGCAGGCTCCCATTGCAGTTAATGGATAGTGTTTGGCCCTGCAATACATATGTATTAGCTGTAAACTTATGAGCAGGTATGTGGGCAAGAGCACTCCCGTGAGTCTCTATCAGTGTAAGCGTGTCTGGCCCTGATATAACAAGGTGGATGGGATAAAAAATGGTCAAGCCGTAGCTTCCTAAATGGGAAAGGTTCTCAAAAACTAGAGCTGGCTTTTTGTACAATATGTGGAAGTGAATGTTACATCTCACTAAATGGCTAAACCTATATTTCTTGACATTGCTTGGAGACCTTAGACATAATAATACAAATCCAAATGTTGTAAAACGTTAATGAGACGCTTCGCTTCACGTACCTACTTTTCAAACCAGGCATTGTATGTAACATGTTCTAAAGGTAATATTGTTATTTGTATGACATGTAGGTTTGTCAGTGACTAATTTATTCCAGCACTTTCTATATATTTTAGAATGTCTATCCAAATAAAAACAGCAACACTATTAGTTGAAATAGTATGTTAGTATGTGATATGTTTGGTCGACCTTGTGGTGGTAACTATATTGGTAGTAGTACAAAGTTGGGGCACAGTGTAGAGCAGCATACACTGAGTCACACATCCACAACAACATGCAGCGATAGTTTGTACCTCTCCATCAGAGATATGCCTGTGGGCAGCAGGATTATGATGAAGAGGAAGACCTATGGACCATCATCAAACTCTGTGTGTAGGTGCCATATCAGCTGATAAAGTGTGCCTGCATTCTCAGTGTGAGTAGTGACCTAGATGATTTAAAGTGCTTGTACGCAGAGGTACATAACATCACTCTTGTCTCTATTTGGTGCCAGGCCAGTGTGACACCTGATACGATAGCTTTTGGAGACAGTCTCTGGAAAATGTCCTTGTCAAATATAACAGTCAGATGAGGTGCTTTGCCCAATCATGCTTCATCAAAACAAACATATACAAAACTGACAGTGCAATTGAGGCTGTGTCTGAGAGTGGACTGCTATTGTAAACTTTATAGACTGGCCACAACACCAAGAGCAGAGGCTTTTTGGACTGAAACGGGGAAAACTAAACATTCAAGTGGCACTGAGCTGCAGAATATACAATGGATCGTCAGCACTGGACTTTGCTAATGTTGTTTACTGCATGTATGCTTATGTTGCTTTGTTGCATGAGGACTTACCTTCTTCAAAGCCTGTTAATCAGTTACAGACTTTTTAATTACTGGTGATTACAATCTGGGTTTGGTTTGGATTCATTTTTGTTATTTTTACCATCCCCAAAAGCACTCATGTTTAAACACCAAATTATAAAACGCAAAACAACTTATTTTACTCAACTCATCCAGTGTTAACATAGAAAACAACAACATAATGAAAGCATAAACATTAGGTTCTTTTAATGTTTAATCGTACCATAAAAGCTGAAAGTGTGTTGGCACTCACAGAAATTGTGGAGTAGTCCTCAAGCGTTGTGGTTGCAGAGCTCTGACATATCCTCGGAGTCTGTGTTTACTGTAGCACCAGGGAGGCTCTCTAGACTGAAGGGAGATAGGCGTCTGGCTCCGGTCTCATGCACCAACGCCATGTCTGCTGAAAAATGGATGTGTATAACAGTGAATAAACAGTGAATTTAGAAGCTGTTTATTAGGTCTTTAAACAAATGACCACTTTTGACTATGTCTCAGTATTCTTACGGGTTTGAACATGCCACTGGACACGATGTTTTGCAGCTTTGCTTTTCCTTACAGGCGACATTTCATGTTTTTAGGTATAATATTTTTTTTCTGCTACTTAGTATTGAACTTTAACATAAATAGATGATCATTTAACTTGTTTTTCATTGTGAACTGCAACATTGATATAAAGCGGCTTAGTAATAGAAACAGGTCCTTTGACTTCCTGTTGCTGCAGAAGTGATGAGCCGTTTTTTAGAGATATTTCAATGTACTAAGCAGCAGATTGTCATGAACGTTTTTTAAGTGGTAACGGGACATTTTTATATGTATGTATGTACATGTATCACGTGGAGTCTCCATTTTAACTAATAATGAGGATTAACCATTATAAAAAGCTCATAAAGCTCTATTTTGATAATATATCATAACCCTGATTGAAACTAACGTTAAAAATGTTAGTTTCTCTTTAGATTGCTAAAATTATTCTATACTTTGCTGAAATTCCTTCCTCTCGTAATGAAGAGTATTTAAATGTCAAGCTGCAAAGTCTTTATTAATGTAACATTTGCATGTAATAATAGGTTACAATAGCTTGACACTTCCAAGTGGAAAAGCTTGAAGTTCAATAAGGACCATTATTCATACAAATGGCCCAAGGTTCTGTAAGCCCCAAGTGAATTATGACATAAAGAAGAAGAAAAAATACCTGCTCTCAATGTAAATTACTTAGAATTATAACATAGCTATTGGAGAACCATAGTCTTGAGAGACCAGATATGTTTAATTCATGTTTAAACCATTGGTCCTTGTAGAACTAGACTTATAAAATGATTTATAAATGGCTGCATATATTACAAGCGTGTTTAGCATGTACTGCATGAAGATCATAAACAGAACAATGTCATACTGGGTTTTGAAGTGAAAGCGCAGAGTTGAGCTGTAAAGTTGAGGAGGTGACAGGAGAGCAGATAAAAGGATAAACCCTGTGGTTGTACTGTTTGATACACACAAGTCTGTTTAGAAGATGCACTGTCAAGATAACAATCATGTAACCTCATCCATTTTATTCTGTAATGTGAGGAAAAGTTGTCAATGATCCAGAGAAAGGTGTATTTAGTAGAATTAGAAGATTGTAAGATTGGATTTAAGGCACAGATCACAAGTGTCTGTTATGCAATAAAAATGTAAAAAAAAAACAGTTTTAACCAGGCTTTGTAGAACTGTTCGTGCATATTAATTATCTATGTGGTTTTGGATTAATTTTTAAAATGTGTATTTAGGATTTCTACGCCCCACCATGAACCCGTCTCCTGATTCCTTATTGTGTAGGCGGATAATTCAAATATCTTCCGGCCGTTCTATTTTAAGTTAATGGAAATTATTCATGAGATTATCACGATGATGAGGCTTGAACATATCTTGGTATGCCTGGATGTTGATGGCAATCTTCTCTTGCTGATGGCCAGTTAATTCCCCCATGAGTGTGCACTCTGATTGGCTGTGAGCTGGTGAAGTGAAAGTTTCTGTGTTGCTTTTAAACTGAAGTTAGTGTTTAAGAGTGCACCAGAACTGAGCCTTATCCAAACTCTAAACTCCACCTTTTTTCTGCCTAAGCCTCATGGAAATGGTTCACCATTGTCTGCATATCTTTCATTGATTTTTGTTGTGGTTTTTTTGTGTTAGTTGGAGTGTTACACCGAGATGCTGCTGGTGGAAAAAAAAAAATCTTCCATTTGAAACTTCTGTAGTTTATCCACATAAATGTAAAAAACAAATATAATACAAGATGTCATGTTTTCATATGGAAATAAGGATTTTTATGTGCAAAAATGCCAAAATTGCAAGTTTTTGGGCAGTGGGGGTTTTTACCCAAGGGACTGCAGGAGGAGGAGACATCACAAAATGTACCATCAGGATGCTTCAGGAGGGTGCATTGAATGTAGCCTATAGTATATTATGGGCCTGTCCCAGCTTCTCATCACTGGGCCGACCCAAGGCAGAGCCGACATGCAGGAGCTGGAGAGCGGGAGCTGTAAATGTGCCAACAAGCTGCTGCTGGTTAATCAACCTGGCTGACCTAAGAAGACTAAAAACTTAAAGATCCTTAACCTTATGGGATGTTTTGAGGTACAAAGCAACACTCTAGTGCTCATTTCCCCCACTTTTTATTAATGAAGATAGATATTGTAGTCATATTCAACAATTCAACGATTTTACAAGCATGGAATAATAATTGTATCATTATCAACATCAATCAATGATATCTGCCATTGACAGGCAATTATATAAAAATAGATATATAATTTATAATACAATATAATAAGTCTGGTGAGGATTTATAATTTATAAACCAGCATATTTTTATCAGAGCCACGTCACAGATCGAGGAAATGTCAGTTGAGTGTTTTTGACGCTTGAGGGGAAAGAACTTTCTAACCAGGATTCATCAGACTAGCTCAAATGAAGCTAAATGCTACTCCAGGTATGTATTTTAATGAGGGAACAATGTTATAACATGGTTAAAAGCTCAAAAAGTCAAAATGTCTTGTTCACTATTATCTCATAACAAGAGTAGCTCTTCCACACCTTTGATAAGGGCTCTTTTCCTGCTTATTGCCAGCGGTGATGGGAGGGCCTTCAGCATCATTGCAGAAGCAATAGGCCCTCCGCCCTGCTGGGACTCGGGCCTAAAAATGACAACAGGTTCTATAAATAGCAGTGGAAAACCATCACATGACAGATACGCAATTAATAAAACGCAAGTAATAAAACAAGACAACCAAAAATATACAAGGTAAAATTATAAGTAGTAAATTATCAATAATTTGACAACATAGGATCTCAATCCTATTTTGAGACTTTTTTTTGAGAAATAGGGCATTATTTGGCCTTGTTTGCAATTAGAATTATGTTTTTTCCACCAACAGGTTCTGTGCACAGCCCCGTGCAGATACTTGAACGTGGAACAGCTTCTGCTTTAATTCTATACTTATTGAGTTTTCCCCGGAGTCATGCTAAGATAATCAATATTTAAATATTACATAATGGACAACAAGTCATGGGTGGATAATCATAGGCAGCATGTTAAAGTCTAACTTACAACATAACGACTTCACCGGAGAATAAGTCTGTGTTTATTAAAGCAGGTGTTTGTTTTCCCAATGGCTCATAAACATAGCGTTAAGGCGGAAGAGGTTCAACAGACATTTGAGTCAAACGGAAGTGACGGATGAATATGTGTCCATTTTAAACTTTTTTGAAAGACTGACAAGCAGACTCCATAAAGCTATAAGTATGTATTCACTGGCTAAGGAAGTATAGGGCAAACTGCCACTGGACAGTCCATTGTTAACATCAAATATGCTATTAAAACCCATCATAACTTCAATTACCTAACGAATGGTCGAATCAAGTGTAAATCTGTCACAACAGTAAAGGCCAGGTAGCCAGGTAATTGTGGCTGCCATAGAAACTGCGCACAAGTTAAAAGTGCCTTTCTCATTAATATGGATATGGTGAAAAAGCTATTTAATGTCAGACTCTGGCATCTTTGTGCGAGAGCGGTTTCAATTGTTTTAAAACAACAATCACACATTACGAAGAGGAGTGCTTTGGATAGACCCTTCTCAGGGACCCAAGCAATAACACCATCCTCCAATGTTTCCATTTTTAAATAGTCTGAAGGGAACGGCTGTAATGCAATTTCCTAGTACTTGGTGTTCCCTGCATGCAACTGCAGGGGCTGTCCTTAAAGAGTGGGATGCTGGGATTGCTTTATCAGCATCGTGAGTGCGGGTGGGAGGGGTTGTCTGTGTGTGTTTGTGGTCATAGATCTCGATGGACATCTCCACAAGCTCTTCATTATGTGCTCTGAGGCTGCAGCCCGGAGGGGGTGGGGGGCACATGTCTGGATAAAAAGCCCTGATTATGTAACTGTCTGAGCGGATGCCCGTCAGCCTATTTACTGTACATGCCAACGCATCAATCTTACACCGACGCAGTGTTTCTTCTCGGTGTATGGTGCCTCGGCTTTAGATGCTCATGATTGATCTTCATGCGCAAATGCCGGTAAATGTTTTCCCTACTCACTGATTGATTAGGAGGGTCTGATAATAAGGCAATGAACATGCACGGACAAGCACTGATGACATCCATCAAGCCATGACATTGACTCATAACATTTCTCATATGCTCTATGCACTTGTAAGACTAGAGTCGATCATGTGAGCTGAACGTAAAGGCTTGAATGATCAAGTTTCCCCAAACGTGTTCGTGACATTCTAAAGTTTTTGTGATTGTTGTTTCATGGCCAGTCGTCCAAATATGAGGCCATATGTGAGCTACTTCAGGATAGACAAGAGCCCTCGCTACACAAAGTACTTCATAACATTTTTATTATTTATTGTCTAGATATAGCATATATGTCTATAGCAAATGTCTAATGTAGGTCCACACAATGGGCTCATTCAAGAAAGATTTCTTAGAAAATGTTCGTATCTTCCACTTTAAGAAAATGCTGTGTGAACTCTGCATCAGATTCTTGACGAGCTCTTAAGACGACAAATTCCCTCTTTAATGAGTGAATCAACAAAGCAAGTTCCTATGTTTGTGAATTATGTAATAGCAACAAAATAGCAACAAACCTTTTCTAATTCTGTTGCAGCACCACCTCACTCGCTTACATGTTTATTTACATCAAATGAATATGTGATTGTTAAAAAACACCCTCTAAATTTCCAAATATGGGCTCCACTGGACAACACTGAGATGGAGAGAGGAGGAAAAAAAGAATGTGAACGAGAAAGTCGCACTTGTATAGATAATCACTGTTGTTAAGTGTCCAAACACACATGAGCACACTCAGAGAAAAGATATTTAAGTCACACACGTGAAATAAACCAGGGCTTCTATAGTTTGTATTGCGTTTTCTGCATGCCACCGTCTCACGGGAGACACTGGAGCTGGGACAGAGGCACTGGGGCTGGGACAGAGGCACTGGGGCTGGGACAGAGGCACTGGGGCTGAGACAGAGGGACTGGGGCTGGGACAGAGGCACTGGGGCTGGGACAGAGGCACTGGGGCTGAGACAGAGGCACTGGGGCTGGGACAGAGGGACTGGGGCTGGGACAGAGGCACTGGGGCTGGGACAAAGGCACTGGGGCTGGGACAGAGGCATTTGGGCTGGGCCAGGGGCACTTGGGCTGGGCCAGAGGCACTGGGGTTGGGACAGAGGCACTGGGGCTGGGACAGAGGCCCTTGGGCTGGGACAGAGGCCCTTGGGCTGGGACAGAGGCACTGGGGTTGGGACAGAGGCCCTTGGGCTGGGACAGAGGCACTGGGGCTGGGACAGAGGGACTGGGGCTGGGACAGAGGCACTTGGGCTGGGACAGAGGCGCTTGGGCTGGGGCAGAGGCACTTGGGCTGGGACAGAGGTACTTGGGCTGGGACAGAGGCACTGGGGCTGGGACAGAGGCACTGGAGCTGGGACAGAGGCACTGGGGCTGGGACAGAGGCATTTGGGCTGGGACAGAGGCACTTGGGCTGGGCCAGAGGCACTTGGGCTGGGACAGAGGCACTGGGGTTGGGACAGAGGCCCTTGGGCTGGGACAGAGGCACTGGGGTTGGGACAGAGGCCCTTGGGCTGGGACAGAGGCACTGGGGCTGGAACAGAGGGACTGGGGCTGGGACAGAGGCACTTGGGCTGGGACAGAGGCACTGGGGCTGGGACAGAGGCACTGGGGCTGGGACAGAGGCGCTTGGGCTGGGACAGAGGCACTTGGGCTGGGACAGAGGCACTTGGGTTGGGACAGAGGCACTGGGGCTGGGACAGAGGCACTTGGGTTGGGACAGAGGCACTTGGGCTGGGACAGAGGGACTGGAGTTGGAGAAGAGGCACTGGGGCTGGGACAGAGGCACTGGGCCTGAGACAGAGGCACTGGGGCTGGGACAGAGGGACTGGGGCTGGGACAGAGGCACTTGGGCTGGGACAGAGGCGCTTGGGCTGGGGCAGAGGCACTTGGGCTGGGACAGAGGCACTGGGGCTGGGACAGAGGCACTGGGGCTGGGACAGAGGCACTGGGGCTGGGGCTGTGCGCTATATCACTCCTGATCACACTTTTAGAAACCAATATTATTTTAACATAAAGTAAACATATATAACAAACAACTATTTCCAACCATCTGTAAATGTATATCGAGACAAGTCTATTTATATTATTTATTTATTTTTTAATATATTTATTTTTACCTTATTTTATTAGTAAATTCTGAATCCATGCATGCCATATGACTCTATAGTCGTTGCTATTATTATTTTATTATTCATTGTTTTATGTTGCACCTAACGCTGAGACAAGTTCCTATGTTTGCGAACTGTGTTCAATGACAATGGCAGTAAACCTTTTCTGATTCTGATTCTGATCAGATAGGAATTAGAATTTCGGTTGCAACATAGCAGAGATAATGTTGTAAAACAGCAGAATGTCTGGGCGTACGAGTTCTCCTGTCTATTCGCCAGGAATCAGGATTTATTCTTCCAGAAGAAGATTTTCAGTTAAGAAAATATTTTGTGAATGCCAAAAAGAAGGCACAAATTTGGGCATAAGAACGCTTCATGAATAAGGCCCATTGATCTTACAACTAAAAAACTCTCACCTCACCCTCCGCGGGTGCTGCCCTTTCAAGCTCGGGTCCTCTACCAGGGGACTGGGAGCTTGAGGTTCTGCGCAGTATCTTTGCTGTTACTGCACTGCACTTTTCTGGACCGAGATGTCTGATGTTTTTCGTCGGATCTGCTCAAGTTATTCCTCCAGTTTGGGAGTCACTGCCCCAAGTGCTCCGATCACTACGGGCACCACCGATTCCTTCACGCTCCAGGCCTTCTCCAGCTCCTCTCTGAGGCCTTGGTATTTCTCTAGTTTCTCGTGTTCCTTTTTCCGAATGTTTCCATCCCATGGCACTGCAATGTCCACCACCACGGCTTTCCTCTGACACTTCTCAACCACCACTATGTCCGGTTGGTTCTCCATTACCATTTGGTCTGTCTGTATCTGGAAGTCCCAGAGGACCTTGGCTCGGTCGTTCTCCACCACCTTTGAAGGTGTTCCCCACTTTGTCCTTGGGGTCTTACTCTGCACAGATGTTTCTGTACTCTGCCACCAGGTTATGGTGCTCCATGTATGATGTCCCTGCCAGCATCTCGCACCCTGCAGTTATGTGCAGGATGGTCTCAGGGGCCCCCTTTGCACAGCCTACACCTTGGGTCTGGTGTTCAGGGCCTGCTCCTGTGCTGCCATGATCAGGGCTTCTGTGCTGTCCTTCAGGCCGGCTCTTTCTAACCATTGGTAGAATTTCTTGATATCAGCCACTTCATTTAATGTTCCGATGGTACATCCCGTGTAGGGGCTTGTCCTCCCATGATGGTCCCTCCAGCAGCAGGCACAACTATATATATATATATATATATATATATATATATATATATATATATATATATATATATATATATATATATATATATATGTATATATATACAAAGCACCTTTAGTGTAGTACATTATGGACATTTAACACATTTAACAAGTAAAAACATGTCCTTCTTAGTTGAGTAGTTACTTGTGACTCTCATCTGTCCCTCTCTATTTATAGGTTTCAGGCAAATCATTCCTTCCTGGTTTGGGGGATTTTTTGAGGAGCTTTCCCCATTTAACAGCAGAACCACTGCCACGTCAAATCCTTCAAATCAAATCAGAACAAGCTCAAGCTGGAGCACCACATCAATTTGAAAATATATTTTTTGGCAAGCGTTACAAATGTGTTTTTTACAAAGTTCCCACAAATACTTACGACTCAATGTTCTTTGTTGTTTATCACACAAGTATCACAATGAATTAATTGCCACATCTTGTCACTGCACAGTTCCTTCAGTGCTCCTATGCTGTGTGATGAATGGGAACACTCAGTGTGCCTTGAGTTCGACTGCTGTTTCATACATGGATAAGATGCACAGCCGCTTTATCTGATCTTCACATCAAATTTCCTCGTGAGCCCTATTTGCCTTTTGCAGAGTAGTTTCCTCCCTTTCCTTCACCAGCAGGCCGTCTTTTCATCTTTCCTATGTGCTGTGGATCTGCTCTGTCATCACTGCCTCATAGCATTGTCTAATCTGTTGATTTAGCTGGTTGTAGAGACAAAACACATACTCTTGAGGCTGCCAAATTAAAAAATGCATGTTGCTAAAATATGTAAATATAAGCGCTCCGGTGGCAAAAACCTCTTGACAACCCATTGACAAGATTAAGCCTTTGTGCAATATCACATGTTGTAAATTGTAAATTGTCACATGACTAGAGATTTGTATGTAACAGTTACACCCGGAAGAGAAGGTCCAGAAAGTTCCCAAATAAGAGAGTATTAATATGTCTTAAATTTAACCTAGGAGTGTTCTTTTTAGTACATCTCCTCTTTAAGTATTCTAGTTATCCACTTTTAGGATGCTAAACGTGTAGGCGGTCACGGTGGGAAAGAACGTTGTACCATAGAGAAGTATAAAGGGGACCACACATAAATACGTCAATGTGTTATGGTTATTTAAACTAATTGAATTAGTTTATATTCACTTTGAGGGAAATGAGGGAAATGGTTATGTTGGTAAAAGGTGATGGCCCAGAAAACAACAATTGTCCCGCTAAATAAAAAACAAAATAAGGTTATTTAATACATCACAATGTGACACTGATGACATTTACCACTGCTTCCACCCCCTCTTCATCACCCTCAGATATGGAAAAGCTGTGGTCTGGAGAACATAAGTTCTAGCAACAAGTCCTATATCCAAGGTCTTCTAAACAGAAATATGAAGAACATCCTAGGTTCTCTCTATTATCCTGTTTATCACGCTCCATCTGCCACTCTTATACTTGTGAGAACAGCATCTTCTTTCTCATTCTCAATAATCACACTGTACTGTTGTGGATTCCAAATTTGTTTCACTCAAAACATTATTGTTACAATGTCATAATCTTGCTGTATGTTGAATTTATATATTTTTTGCCATGAACTAGTTTGGCATTTCAATTAATATTAATTTTGAACAGGGTATTTTTTCTAGGATGGATCATAGTATAACATAATAATAATTCCGTCAAAGTTGTGACGAATAATCCTTTCTTTATTGCAAACAATGTCTTACATGCCATTCCAGAATCAGCATGTTGTACCAGGCTATATAAATTGTAATGTCCTGAGCAGGGTGGGCATATAGGATCTACTGCATATGCAATGAAGCTCAATAAAAATGGTACGCTCGCTCTCTTGTCTGCAATTTACTGCATGCACAGCCCATGGGGGAGAGCAACAAGCAGTTTAGAAATGGACACGCAGGCTCACACGAAATGTTGAATAAATAGAGATAAGAAATAATCCGCGCCTCAGACACATTCATGCACAATACAAGTGCAATAATGGAAGGCTTTATCTCATGTGGTGTGCCATAAAGACGGCATCAGTGGCATTCAGAGCTCACCGTGGCTATTTAAGATGCACTCTGTTTATTTTGCTCTTAATGTTCAGCTTCAAACTGATGTGCTGTATACTATTTGTGTTTCTGTACTTTTCAGGGTGGATTCCAGTAAATGCATTGTCAGAGAAACTACTCTATAAAAGTTTTGGACACCAGAATACAAGGCTATAATCAACAAAAGGAACACTTGTGTCAGGAATACTGACATGCTCTGCCCAAATGGGTGTGTGGCACTGGAAAAGCTCTCAAAACAATTTATAATCTAATCCGACCATCCGTCTGACTCACAGTGCAAGACCGCAATTTCATGGGAGAAAAACAATCATGTACACAGAAAATTACGAGTAAAGTGAAGAATGGCATGTCAAAAGGCAACTTTTTTTCTTTTTTTAAACATGTTTTCCGCTAATTTGCACCATGTCCACTCCTTTCTGCTGAAGTCACTGTAAATCCTCATAATCTATAACTATAACATTGTTAGTTGACAAATAACAACTAAACATCTAAAACCCATGACGTTACTAACTTTTGGCTTTTCATTTACAAATAAATAGTCAGCGGTGCACATTTTTGATCAGTTTCCTTTTTGCTATTTTCTTGTTTAAAAGCAATCACCAAGAATAGCTTTTCCTTTTTAGAGAAAATTGCATAATTATGAAGTAATCCTCAAGGCTGCACCCACTCACTGTTCCCCCTGAACAATAAACAAAACGACTGATCACACATTTGTGCTACAGTATTGGAATACACATTATACCGTGAATTATCATCTAAATTCCTCCTCAAATCATCGCACGGTCCTTGAGGAGGTGGCGTCCCATCGTCTCGCTCCTAGATTAATACTCGTGCATTTCTTCAGAATTGATTCTTTCACTTCTTCTACTGTTATTTTTTTTATCTTGGCGCCGCAGAATGGCTGTGTGCTGTCAGACTGAATTGAAATGCTTCAGGTGTGGAGGGCTGCGGCGCTGGAGAGGCCTCCTTCACTCCTGCTCTCCACTGATAACTTTAACATTTGACCATGTATTGTATTGCCTATGAAAGCACGCGGCCACGCTTGCCTATAAATACATTTTGTTCTCGCATGACTTTGGACCTCTATGAAGTGAGTTAAATGGAAAGTTCAGACTACATTAACAAGGCACTTCTTATCACACATCTGCTTATTCTGCAAATACAAATTGAACCATTACCTATGCAGGGAATTTCTGATGAGATGCCTTTTGGAAGCCATCCGCTGCAATAAAGTTTGAATTCATATATATATATATATTTTTAATCGTCAGCGCTGAATTCAAGATTGAAGTTCATACACAGAAAATGGTTTTAAATGGCTCTATAATGAATTAGTCAAGCTCGAGAACACTTTCACTGCCGGACTGAATGGTGCTCAGACCTCTTCTGAGTTGAAAAAGATCAGGCAGCACGTGAGGTGGTTTTGTAACTAGCTCCCAGCCCTCCTGCCATTTAGAGCCCTCCACCATTTTACACGCTGACGTTACGCTTTTGTGATTCTATAATAACATATTTACCTGAGGAGAACAACATTTCAGCTTAACGTTGCTTACCTTCATGCCTGTAACATGTACACAAATAAAGCTTTAACGTGATGATTTGTCTTAAGGTAGTACTTGTGTATCTGTAAAAGTGTAATAACAGCATAGTTACAGTATTAACAGTTTTGGGGGTTGTAGTAAATCACATTTACATTACACAGGACATTCTGAACTTCTTATACTGTGTGTTTAGCATTAGCAGTAGACTTGTCACGACAATTACTATATCGACTTATGGTTCAATATGTGAAAACTGGAACAATATTTTTGGGGGCTCAATATCTATTTATTCATCTTTTATTTATTCCGGTAGGTCGATTGAGAACCAATTCTCAATTACGATAACAAACACAAATATTTATCATGTGTTTTTGATTTTTTTTCAGTATGATCCCATTTGAGAGTCAAATATTTAGCTCCAATTACATATTTTGAATTCTGAACAGCCACTTGCGTATTATTGTGTTATTTATTTGTTGCCACTTCTATAGCCATAGCTGCCCTGAGGAAGACCACATGCCATATGCAGGGGCGCACTTGTGAAAAATATGGCCAAAGACAAGTAACGAGCTGGGCCGCAGATATAGATGGACAGAAGTAATCAGAGGAAGAATTATTGTAAGTGTTCGAAGGCCATATCTTGGTTTTGCTTTTCAATGTGCTGTTAAAAAGTAAAAATACCTATTCTTGATACGAGCTACGTTTGAGCTTATCTTATGACTTTGCCTTTGCACTCGTAACACACACAATGAAGTATTACCATACGACGCGGAGCCCGCTCGTGTAAACCCCCCTTGCCAATTCCTGACTTCACACCTCCGCCATTTTCCGCAGTGATTTGGTCGGATAATAGCAGTCACAAATCATCTGCTGGCCGGTGGAGCCCGTGAAATGGATGTGCCTTCATTTCAAAACAATATAGGTGCCTTATGAGGGTGCTTGTGATGTCATAACTTAGGCACATGACAGGTCCGGCGCAGGTGTATAGTTTGGCCTTGGGTTTCGGACACAGCATCAGGCCATTTGAGACGACTTAATCGATTGCTTTATCTTAGGGGGATAGGGAAGTATGGATACAACATGTTCAATACAATCATGTGTACTAAGATACTGACAGGTCCAACTGTGTACACACTTTCACATCCTGAAATGTTTTAATAGTGCTATTGAGTTGAGTCCAAACCTGCTCAAGTCCCCTCAAGTTAAAAACAACACAGTGAGTAGTATTAATGATGATTATAGAAGCAGACGGGTTGATGGTAATAATAGAGCTAGTGGTAACACAACTTACAACTGCATGCGCTACTTCTACTATCTCCTGCTGCAACTGCAACTGTTAAGTTATAGTTACAATAAGCAATTCCATGGTTCACTCCCATTAATAATATGAACAAAAGACTTGATGACCTAGATACATCTTGGTTTTATTAGAAATATTGAGTAATGCATTATTTAAGCTGCCAAGTAATATAATACTATTCATCTTTTTCAGTTTCTACAGTAAATTGGGTTGATGTCAGTGTAACCTGTCGACTTCATCTGAATACACTGATTAAAATGAATAGACTATTTGTATTTTACAGAGAAAAGGCCGTACAGTTACCAAGCAGCTAATTTATTCTATTAATTAATTGCTCTTTATCTCATTGACATTTCCATAGACAGAGCAGAGGTTCAAACGCTTTGTGTTTGTTACCTTTTCTACTCGCAAAATGAGCATGAGATGACTGTGTGGCTTGGTTGGAAATTGATTGACGTGTGTGAATTATGGAGAGCCATAATTTATACATACCGGTAATCAAAAAGGGTAAAGCAGTTTTATTCAACCCAGGTCAAACAGCATTTATTTCTACTAAAATATACTTATAAAATAAATATATTATATGGCAGAAATAGCAGACTAGAACTGTTTTAATTAAATAAAATATTCATGGTTGAGCTTCAATGGGAGTACATCAGCTGCTAGTTCTGGTCTATTTAGATCAAATGCTTCTTTAAACATAAGTTTGGCATAAACATTATAGAAATACTACCCATAGTGTCAACTGGAGGTTGTAGTGGTAAATTAGTAAAAGCACAGAGTCACAGCAGTTGTGTCAGTAGCAATACTATTAGTTATGAAGCCTTTGTAATAACATTGTGGTAGAGTCCAAATAGCCTATATGTTGGTTATACAACTAGTAGTAATTGCAGCAATATGTATGAAATAAATACAAAAATAAAACCCTTTCTCTTAATGAGATGACTGAGGAAATTGATTGACTTGGCAATGCTACATCTGGCCCATAAAATCCTCCAACCCTCATACATGGGCCGGGTATTGGATTATGCATTTTTCAATGGGCCCTTTGCACACTGGTGATGGTGTGTAGAAACTCACCAGATCCATGCCATCACTTCAAAGCAACAGGGAGGGGATGATCTTTCCATGACGGATGGTGATTTGCTGCCTGTGACTGCTGGGGAACCACATCACTGGAAAAACCTCCTGTGCCATCTCACTGCCACAAACAGAAACAAAAACACAGGTCGGAATAAGGAATGGAGAATTCACCAAAAACCAAGGCCCGGAGTCATCTTGGAATGGAAATAAAGGAGAGGTAGAGCTTTGGAGAGCACAGAGAAAAACATATTTGTGTGAAATTATGATGGACCTAAAGTAGCAGACAATAGGGGAGAATGGCATGTGAGTCACAAAAATCCCAATGTCGTGTCCTTTTTTAAGACAGAATAAAGTATCAGCAGTGATGCCTGTTTGATGAATACTGTAAGATTAACCACATTTATTTGATTCAGTAAAACAAATCTCTGTTGTAACCGGATAAGGAAGGATTTCAAAAGGTTCTGAAAATTGGAACTGAATCGGGATTATGTTAGAGAGGAAACAGTTGCTATATAGTACATTTATATGATTTATTGAAGCTAATGTGGTGAGCTTAGCGACGCGCACGGCTGCTCAACAGGTCTCTGACAAAGACTGACACGGTAAACAGAGAGATGACAGAAAATGACAGGGAACGCCCAGAGTCTGTGTCATGTACGTCAGATGAGGTTACCATCCGCAGTTTGACTTTTGCCTGCTGCAATCGGGCCATGTAAATGTAGCTAAGCACAATAGCAGACACTGGCAGAGCGACAGATGTGCACACCTCTGCAGCAGCCTGCCACATCTCGAGCTGTCACAGCATACTATGGAGGTCACCAGAGGTCACTGAGGCAGAGCAGCCACAGTCTGACAGCATGTCACTGCTGCTGACAATCAGATAGCAGGAGCAATATGTGATCAGGAAGCACTTTCCTCTTTAATACCAGACTTGGTTTTACACTGTGCATCAGGGTAAGATGGAGGCGCTCATTTAAAATTGAACATGAATACACTTTTTTCTGACCTTTTCCAAATACATCAATAAAGTCACATTGACAATGTTAACTAACAAAAATTTGTTTTATTGTGTGGAATGAAATAAAGAAAACATGACCTGAATATGTTTCTACAGACGCCTCAGGAGGAGGAGTGCTGTCAGCACTGTTTACAGTGCGGGTGAAGAGCTGTTGGTCTTGTGGTCAACCGGTGAAAGGAATACTATGAGGAGCTCCTCAATCCCGATGTCACGTCTTCCGAGGAGGAAGCAGAGACTGAAGACTGAGAAGTGGACATGTCAATCATCCAAGCTGAAGTCATTGAGGTTGTTGGCCAGCTCCACGTGGCAAGGCTCCGGGGGTGGATGACAAAATGATGAGGCACTGTCAGGAGTCGGAGGGTGTCCAGTTTGGGGCCCACAGGATCTCATCTCTGCTGTTTGCAGAGGATGTTGTCCCGATGGTTCCATCAAATCAGGACCTGCAACATGCATTGGATTGCAGCCAAGTGTGAAGCGGCTGGAGCACCTCCAAATCCGTTGCCATGGTTCTCAACTAATAGGGGTCCCTGCCCCTGTTTTGTGATCTTGTTTACACGCGAGGGAGGATACAAACGTGTCAAAGCCCAATCTCAACACATCTCTGCTCTAAGCAGGGATGGGATGGTTAGTACTTGGATGGGAGTCCTCTAGACTGCCAGGTGCCACAGGGGGGTGAAGTGCATACTGTTGTTGTGGGCAAAACACTTCACCCACTTTGCCTCCAGTGTCCATGAATGCTGGTGTATGAATGAGAGTGTGTTTGAGAGAGTGAATGCGAGGTAAGCATGTATATCATGTATGTGCATTAACATGCACTGTCCCAACCAAAAAAATAAATACATGTGTGCACTGTCAGCAGTTGCTGTATCAAACCGCTGTGTCAACGCCAAAGCTCTCGATTTACCAGTTCTTCCACTAGCTTTATGGGATTGAGCTTTTTCTAATGACCGAAATGACAAGATTATGGATACAAGCGGTCGAAATGAGAGGGGTGAGAAGCTCAATCACACAGGAGGAGCATGGAGTAAAGCCACTGCTCCATCACACCAGGAGGAAGACCCCAAGGAAGACCCAGGACACACTAGACGGATTATGTATCTCTGTGGCCTGGGAACGCCTCAGGATCCCCCAGGAGGAAGTCTGGGCTTCTCTGTTCAAACTGCTGCCACGGCGATCCAGCCGTGAATAAGTGGAAGACAATTGATGGATGTTTGAATTGCAGTGGCAATGGTTCTGAAAATAGGGTAAAGCAAAGCCTTTTTCAGTATTATGAAGGTTGATTTAGAATGTTTTGGCATCAGTGAACTTTGCATGAATCCCTCACTCAGAGCTTCCAGTCCATGTGATATTGTGAGGTTTATGCTGCCTAAAGCGTGGCACATTCATTTGCCTGACATAAGCTGTGTGTCAGGAGCAGGATCTGATCCCGGAGTCAACTATTTCTGGGGCAGCACCTTCATTTTTGAGCTGCTGGTACATGGTGAACTAGACCATTACTGCTCTAGATGGAGCGACCGATCTGGAGGAAGTGAGGAGAGAAGGAGATAGGGAAATCTGAGGAGGATAGAATGAGCAGAATGATGGAGTGGGGGAAGTATACTGGAATGGGAGAGTGTGAATGAAGGATGCGAGGAAAGAAGAAAATATGTGACCAAATAAATCAGATAATTGGATGAGCCTGTACTCCAGAGACCGCTGCTGCACCATGAAAAGTGACACCGTGATTTGCAATTAACTCCAAGAGAACGAATGGGGATTGAAGTTCTCTTTGGTTTAATTCTAGGAATGTAATACCTGACAAGATGGTCACCATAATGAATCTGTTTCAAGAATCATTATTATCATTTAACTTGTATGATGGTTATAATCTCAGGAGCACATGCACAATCTAAAAAGGTAAAAAAGAGAGCAAATTAGAGAAAGTGGTGGGGTAAACCAAATAGCCTATGACCCAATAAACATATAAGAATGTCAAAGCTCACAACATGAATTAACAAAGATATGATATTGGTCAATAATATCAATATGTCTTGAACTTCAATCTACTCAAACATATTTTGAATTAAACGTTTGACTGTTGACCTATTAGACACTATTTTGTTCTTAATAGGTAAGGCATTCAGTAATACATTGAAAACTTCACTTTTTTATATCTACTAAAATAGGATTGTGTAAAAATAGATATTTGGTCTGTATAAATTAATCTAACAAGGCACTCAAAGGCAAACATGTTAAAGTGCAGATGACTATTGAACAGAATGTCAAGGACATACTTATATTTAAAGTGTTTTAGTTGATAGAGTTCATTATGGGAGTTTTAACTGTTGGAGGGTGCAGCAGATATGGTAATACAGGTACAGACAGACATCAGTGAGTACTTTACACAGATTGTCAAGGTCAGCTAATGCAAATTGCATTTACCTCGTCATATAGTGGTGGAGAAATCTCCTGGTATGTGTTCAAAGAATATTCGTAATTTAGTAAATTCCTCTATCTCAGTCAGAGTAGTCGTTTTTAATTGCGTTAACAATTCTAAAACCAGAAACAAAACGTCCTGAAATAATTGATGAGAAACGTGTTTTGTAGCATTAATGAGCATTAGAACAAATGTGACATTGCCTTTGAAGTCTATAATAAGTAAAATATTAAAACTGTAATGCACAGTAATTTTGTGCACATCATTTTCCGAGGAGTGTTCCAAAGACAAAACTAAGTGGTGAGAATTCAGAAAACGGATTAAATCCAGAAAATAGAAGTCTGCATAATTCAATAATAAAAAAAAAAAACAATAAAAAAGTCCCTCTTTTTTAAACATACAGCAACAAAAATACATAAAACAATCTTAACATATGTACAAAAAAGATGAACAAAAATATATACTACTACTACTAATAATAGTAATAATAACAATTTAATAATACCATGTTTTAAGAGTGAAGCAGTTTTGCCGCTCATCTGAAGACCTGAACAGTCATTCTGCAGATCTCTGAAACTACGTGAATGACTGAGAATCTACACAGATATCATTCAGCTCAGTAGTGAGCTTCCATGGGTTTATAACCAATCCTAAACTATAACTATAATGCCTGTATATAAGAAGTACAACAAAATATAGGACCAGTGCCTTAGAAGGGTTAAATGGGTTGTCTCCTTTTGAAAGTGTATGTTTTGTTTCAAGTACTGTATGTATGAATCAGAATGAGTAGGCAGTAGATGATGGACCCACTGACCAGTGGACTGAGGGACCTGGTGGAGCGAGGGCGTGAGTCCTCTGAGGGAGAATGCTTAGACCACTGGGACCAGCCTTTGAGTGATGGCTTTACAAAGCCAAAAAGACAGCTCATGTTTGTCGAGGGGGCTTTTCCTGAGAATGTCCTTTATAACATCAAGTGTGATCGCTGCTGCAAGCACTGGTGCATTTGTTTGCTATGCCATGGAACTGTCATGAAAGATAGCAATCTTACTGTTCAGACAGGGAGTATATGCAAAAGCATATTTAATTTGACAACACGGTTGTTTGGAATTTGACAGTGACGGTATCTTTTCTAGAGAGAGGTCTGACATCTGCTTATCTCATTGGAAATGCAGTTGATTTGTATGGAATATTTACAGAGGGAGCACGGCTAAAATTAATATTGTTAAACTTCAGATTTATGTTGTAATGAAGATAGTTCCAGGGTGTAGAAACTAATCTAATTACTTAAATTTGATATTTCTAAATGTACCATTTGGATATTTTTGTTAGCATCCCAATAACAACATTCACACAATATTGTATCAATCCAAAAGAAATGTGGCAAAACATGCCTTTAAAGGTAATTGAGGTTTAAATATCAGGCAATTTTGATAATTAATGACATGGCCCCATCTCAAAGATGCTATAGAACCATATTATCTAAACAGAGCTCTTCGCTCTCAAAATGCTGGCCTTCTGGTGGTCCCAAGAGTCTCTAAAAGCACAGTAGGAGGTAAAGTGTTTAGCCACCAAGCTCCTGTGTTATGGAATCAGCTCCTGTCCATGTTAAAGAGGCAGACACAGTCTCTTCATTTAAAACGTTCCTCTTTGAAATGGCTTATGGTCAGGCCAGTTAGGAACAGAAATATAAACCTACAGTTTCAGCTACGCTGCCCTAGGAGCAACTATGCTGGGGAAAGTATATCAAACAATGTTTAATATTTAATTTCACTTGCAATCTGTTCATTGCCTTTTCTTCTCTTTTCCCACTTCCTGCCACTCCGGGGGGAGTGGGACAGACTCACTGATGACCTATGGACCCAGATGCTCCTCAACTCCCTGGAGAAACAGTCTCTACTACATATGAACGGTTCTTCGTCTGCCTGGAAGAACTGGTTCTCCTCCTGAAGAACTGGTTCTCCTCCTGAGTGGCTCCAGCTCCACTGTCTATCTCGTGTCCGTCTGTCCGTCTGAGGGAGTCGGATCCTTCACTGTGAAACTTGTTCCGGGAACATTGTTTAATCGATTTTGCACTGTCGAGATAAATGCTGTTGTGATTTTAGGCGTTACAAAAATAAATTGAATTGAATTGAATCTGGGACTACGGCATTATCACATTCTACCAAATGAGAAGTAAGGACTGAACTTGACTCAATATTACATTAATGACTTATTTTACATCACCTTAGGAGGCTGATGCTAAAATGCTAATTGCTGGGTTTCAGATGACATCACCACAATTTATTGGCCAATAATATTTAACACAGATGGGGACCAGATAACATTAATATTGTTAAAATGCAGACTTGATCTGTCATACAGGGAGTTTATGGATCTAGACACAAAGAGAAATCATCTGGTTTGATAGTTCTGATTTTATCCTTTAGATATTTCATGGCAAAGTACAATGTAATCAAGGGGGAAACTGGCTCTTGGCCCCCATCTGGGAGTGTTACATCTTCACATTCTAGAATCTGAAGACCAACGACCTGTGTCTCCACCCATGCTAACAGTTTGCAATTACGTAGAGCCTCGGGGACAAAAGCTTTCAAGAGCCCACAATCTGGCCGTAGTTAGCTATTGATTGGCCTGAACGCTGACAAATTGGAGAGAAGTGGGATGACCTTGCTCTTTTACTTTCTGCTCCTGATTGATAAAGTTGAGACAGGTAGAGGGACTCTCCACTGGAAAATTTAACAAGAGGCGGACAATATATTAATATGTAGATAATATTGTGAATGCTGTTTCAAATATTGCAAAAATGTAATAGTGAGTATATCGTTAACTGTAAAAATGCCACACATTTTCATATATACAGTATATTTAGGGGGATTTTAGTCAATATCGCCCACTCCTACAGTTACCATGTTATTGATGTAAGCCAAGATTTATCAAAGCAACGTTTTTAGCCAGTGATTTTTTTCCACCCAGAGTCCACTCACCTCAAAGCTCATTGTACAACCCTATACTTCAGGGTGTGTCGGCAAACATCACATCAGCGCCGTTGTGTACGAATGTAAATAAACCGCCTTCGGCCTGCTCTAAACAAACTTAACCCGAAAAGTTTTGTTGTAGCAGCGGATCTGGAGTTGGAAAATGCTTTCTGACTCGGCCTGTCTCTTCTCTACGATCACACACGCTCTTTGATGACTGCTTTGCGAGGAACTTGTCAAAAAGGCCATCAGAGAGTGTGAACATAGGAGCGGGGGTGTGCCTCTCTCTCCACTGTCTGTTTGTGCTCCACTGACACACTGTGGTCTCTGGACTCTGTCGGCAGTCCTGTTCCTGTCAAGTCAAATAACAGCGTTTCAGATGGGCTCCACTCTCTGACGCCGCACACTTCCTCCACGGACACCCAAGATATCTCCTCCACCAAACGCATACATAAGACTCAAGGAATTCCAACAAGTTTTCACTGCACACGCAAGCACACAGAAAGAAGTTTCCGAGTGCCCACTTTTCCTACCTCACAGGCATTTCTCAGCAAATGTCAAATCATTCACCTGGAACGGGTAACGCAGACCTTCAGGGATCCTCTTTGAGAATGTCAAACCAAACCATGAATCTGTTCAAAGCTTTGGATGGAGTCCAGACCCAGCTGCTTGGCCTCTTGGTGTGAGGTACGACATCACGGTATCACGCGATTTTCTCTCAATGCACTTAGGTCACTTAGGGTGTAAATAAGAAACATGTTAAAGTAACGGACCTTGGGCATAAAATGAAGAAAAGAAAATACATCAAATTATGGCTGGTTGTAGTTACATGGCACTGAAAATAGTGTATATATACTGTAATTACTGAAAATCTACTTTAAGATAAGATAAGCCTTTATTTGTCCCACAATGGGGACATTCCAATGTTGCAACACAAAGTATGTACAGAAGTAAATAATAAAAAACAGATAACTTACAAAAAACTTTAAAAAACACTCTCATAAAATTCTCTTATACTCTTAATAAAACATAATAATAACAATAGTAACACTTATTTACAGCTGTTACATGGACAGAGAATATTGCACCATGATGATTGACATTGATATTCGTCTGCACATAAGGTTCAGACTTTGAGATGCATATTTCCCATTTGTCAGTGTTTGCATATGAACCAGCGATCCTAAAAACATTGGAAACACAGAATCAACGTTCCACAATACTGACGCAGCCATTGATGTTCATAAAAGGTTTAGTCTTGAATAAACCAGTAATGCTTATCTAGTGGAAACATCTCTTGACCTTGTTTCTTGTCTGATCTGCTATAACACTGTAAGCCTGCATCGCCAGTCATTTCCTTTCTCCCCCAAGGCACGGCGCAAAAAACGGGACACTTGTCGTATCTCTTTTCTCTTTCAGATGACAAAAGAATTCCAAACACCCAGAACGCCATCAAATGAAACTGCAGTATTTACTACTATTATCTGGACTTTGTCTTACGTTTACAAGAAAGACATGGTCAGTAAATTGTGTTCACATTGTGGAGTTTACAAGTGCAGTGCAATGAAAGGCCGACAGGATGAACCCAGTTTCACCTGCAGTAATAAAGACACATTTAATGGCAAAAGTGAAAGAATGAAGTGAAAATTGACACGTAACATGACAATAACAGTTGTATAAGATCCAAACAGGATGTATTGTAGCTTTATGAATTACTTCAAGTCTTTCCAGCAGGATGAAAATGTTAAGCTTTCGGAGAGTCTCTAGATCAAGGGTCAAGACCGATGTTTATTTGTCGAGCGCACTCCCGATTTGTGCTTTGTGCCAAGATCCTGTCCCAGAAGTGTCTCTAATTCAAACTCATTTTATCTGAATATTCTTGAAGGATTCTGAGGACAGTTTGGGCATTCTTGTCTACAATTGTAACTTAAATTAAAAAATGGAGAAGATAAGTGATGTAATTCATTCCTTGTAAAAACGATAATTAATCCTTCTTGGTAATTAGGGGTTATTCTGGTTTCAAGAGTCTTTTCACATATCTACAGTGACTTATTTCTTCACGATTAATCCAAAAGTAAATCTGGCATCGCACGTTCACACTTATCTTTTTGGTGAATGGGCTTTTTGGTGAAAGACACCAGGGATTGAAAGCATTGACAAGCACTGACAGAGTCATGCAAAAAGAAAAAGGGAAAGATGAACTCCATTTCCAATAGATTTTTAATTACCCTTCTAAATCAGACACAAAAGTGCACAAGCCATTTCTAAACTGACTGGGGAGGGCATCTGACTTAACAATTAAGCTAAACCAATTGGGGCCTTTCAGAGTGAGCTTTCAGAGAGGTTTCTTCTTCTTTTTCGCCCCGTCCACCTTAAACACGTAGCTATGTACACGATGCCGCTGTTGCCCTAGCAAGCTTTGCTAAATTCTGAGTTCCTTCACTGGAACTCCTCCAGGTTTCTACGCTTTTTTCCCAAAGAGGTTTTTTTTGTAGTTTTTCCTGGCCGAGAAGGAGAGTCTAAGGACAGAGGACCCTGGGACATCGTCCCTCGCCACCACAGACATTGTCTGACTTCATCGCCACCACAGACATTGTTGATTCATTTCTCCCTGTGGCCCTCAGAGGCAACTGTTGTTGTGATTTTGGGCCTTACAAAAATAAATTGATTTGATTAAATGATGTGTCAAACGCAAATGAAAGCTTTCCCTTCACAGTTGATGAATTTTAATCTAATTTAACTTCTATTCCATGATTAACAACAACCATCAAGCCAAACTTTTGAAACTGCTCAAAGTAAATAAATATCTATAGCTATCCAAGCTGCAGACAGGGATGCTGAATAATGCTGTAATTTGATTGCACAATGCAGACAATAGTTTTTTTCTGACAACTTTGGGAGGAATAAAAGAGATTGTGATAACTGGTGACAGAACAACAAGATGGCAGTCTGTAAAGGACAGTGACTCACTGCCGTCATTGAGTCTTCGCTGGCTCCATTTGATAGAACTTCCCGATCTTTGCTTGGGGCAGATCTGTAATTAGGACAGACAGACCGCATAAGACTAGACTTCATTCAAGGGGGCTACATTTATTATCTCTTTGGATTACACTTCTTTCTTTCTTTTTTTTGGCCGCAGCAAAATATCCTCAGTATTTGCAGTGAGGGCTTTTTCACAACTCTCACCATCTACCTCTGCATGTAAATGTCCACCTCCATCTTATATCCACTGCTTCTGCCCCTCGTAACTGAACTAATAAAAACAAAAATGAATATGAGTCAGCATAGAAATAACCTACATAATATTACTCATGGATTAAATCTAAATTTCCAATATAGCGTTATCACATTTTGATGCTAGAGTGCTGTATTTATGACATGTTATAGCCCCCATGCTACACACAGACGTCTGCAGTAGAAAGCCTTTTAAATAGCAAAACAAGAAAGTGTTTTCAACCCGCGCACCATCTTTGAGGGTAGCATAAAACGGTAAAAATAAATTAGCACATAGCTCTTTTGCTTCTTTCAAAATGGAGGTCAATAATCAATAAAGCCATGACGGACCAATGTTGCTTTTTTTAACAACACCTCTCTAAAGGTCCCGACATCCTTTTCAAATTCGAAAAATACATCTTTGCACATTCTTGTCCTGTCGAAATACCGGGCGCTTCTACTTCCTGTTGGCTAATTGCTTGTTAGCGCTTCTGGCCTGCTCCAAGAAAAAGTCACATAGGGCTACTTCAAAAACACCCACACACACTGCATCTGCCACAGCACAGCCAGACACGCAGGACCCCTGTAACGCTCACAACATCTACAAAAACCTGGGCATGGCCTTTTTCGTGCCCCAGTCATTAACCAGGCTATACATGCTCTGCCATTTTCTATGCGTCCAACCATGACCCCATGTGGAACCAAATAATGTTCCACTTTTATGTTTGGATGCCCCTGGATCGGATTAAAAGCTTTTTTTGTCTTGTGTCTTACCATTTCCTGTTAGTGGACGGATTACACCTGCTGGCAATTAGAATAGTGCACCGTTGCCAAGGCATGACGCGAGGAAGACAGGGACGCTGAATGTTTTATAAAGCCAAACAATGCACGCACAGCTTCTAGTATCAAGCTGCAATTATCTGGTGCGAAGAGTAATTAAGAGCAGGAGATGGACGGTGACATTACAAAGGACATGGCGTAACCTGAAGTTCATGTTCCTCTGACAACTTTTTCCCCTCTATTTAGGTCTAGAGTATGTAAAAACATGCAAATGATTGTGTATCAACATATGACATTGAGATATTCTGGTGCTTTGTGTACTTCCTCTTTGACCATAAAGTATTTTCTTTTAATAGAAATGATATTGTGTATTAAAATAAGCTATAGAATCCACAGCCCCTCACTTATCTTTGCTCTGTTTTGGTCACAACACTGTGCTGTCACGAGCAGATTTAAGTGAATATTTTAAATTCAGTAAATATTTAAGGCCCACACCGGGAGATTTATGGATGTTTTGATTGACTTTTTTATATTCAAGCTGTGTCGGAGCATGTGTGACGAAATGAGTTGTGGGCAGTGGGATATGACATTGGATCTATAAGTCCACTACCCCCGCCATCCCTGGGTTAGCCTATGGCCTGTCATGTGACATCAGAGCGCAAATGACATGAAAAGAGCTGTGAGGATACCATGTTCCTATTTTCTGTCAATGTTAATATGCTTGTTTTTTACTGACCAACTGACCAATATCACTAGATTGTTTTCTACAATTTTGTAAAGCCCTGCAGTTGTCATTGTATTTACTTTCAATCATTTGTCCAAACTCAAAATGGCATTGTTTCCTGTTCGTATTCTCGCAGCGGATGACCTTAAGACGAGCACTTAAGACAAGAAAGGTTGTCGGACTATTTACGCTCACAGTTCTGCAGATGGTGAGATAAAGACAGAAAAGCAACAGTAACATGGGAAGAGAAAATATGATTCTAACGGCACTATTGCAAAAATAAATGTGTCTGTCAATACAAACCACTACATTTATCCGCAGGCCAACAATGACCATCACCGCCTCACAACAAAAGAAGCAGCAGTTGGTCAGATATCTCCTTTTCAGAAAGTCACGGTAAAAGTCATCTCACAGGTTTGCACTCCATGAGCTGTAGTTCTTGTATAGATTTTTATCAATTACAAGGTTAGTGTTTCCCTTAGAGAAATATCACGATGCAATGCAGCCTCTCAGTCTATTATTCAAAGTCCTTTGTTTCAAATGTAATTACACAGGTTTTTTTGTGTGTAACTCTCTTTGTCTGTGAGATAATGACCTTAAGGAGGAATCTCCCTCCTCCCTTCCTTCCCAATCAATGCCACTCCATGCAGTGCTTCATGGCCCTTCATATTCTGAAGCTGTGCAATCACTCGGCATCTTATATGGAGAAGAGCCTGATGCGGTACTGGCCATTTGTACACCATCAAAATGTGTACAAATTAAGGGAATTGCGTTATAAGGCACATACAGTTATACACACTGGGCATGTTATGTCTTTTATGTAAAAGATGTTGGCAGAATATCCCTTTCATCTCGCCTGCTGAATATCCACACATTAAGAAATCTATTCTTGTATTTCTGTTAAATGAGACCTTCTTCTAACAACCAATGCCGCACAAATGTTCCTGCTCATATGCAGAGCAGAAATAACCCTTAAATTGCATAAAATAAAATAAATAAGTGTGTAATGACAGTAAAAGAAAGCGATTATAGCATGAGCACAGTGCAAATAGAGAAGACTGGTGAGGTTGAAAGCGTGATAATTAGACATTCCTTTTTGTGCGTGCCAGCTACACAGATTCACTAATGTGCACCGAGCAGCCACTCCAACGAGAAAGCAGCTTATGGTTAGAGAATGAGGCGCCCCACTATCTAAATTTAACTTTTGACAAAAAGAACCTTGTTTTTCGCAACTGCCAAAATACAGATTTAGGAGAATGTGCGCAATGTATTTTTTGTATGCGTCACAATTCTGGCTAGAAGCTACTGCACTTCTATTCTTAGACCGCAGGGGGCAATACAAACACTAATCGTGTATCTGATAGGCTACACAGTATGTTCCTTTTCAATTATATTCTATTTACAGTCATTTGAAATCACTGCAAAAAAATAGAAAATACATGCATGCATTCATAGTAATGGTTTGATTTTTTTTAAACATAATTTATTATCAGTACAATACAACATTGTAAAACTACCCAAAATGGATTAAGCCTGAAAGAAAGGCGTGCATTCAAAACACTGGACAGCCACAACGCATCACAATAAGACATACATGGGTGCAACTGATGTTCAGCTAATACACATTTAAACAATGTAATACCAATATATATATATATATATATATATATATATATATATATACAATATCAAGCAAGTTTCTCTGCAAAGATTCATACTCAATTAGCATTTTCACAAACATTTCCACCATAATTGTTGCACTCAAAGTCTCTTTTCCACATTTGTTACACCGTCCTATTTTCTAACACCATTTTTGGACCATTGTTTAACACCTTCTGGACTCCTGAGTGTTTTTTTTTGTTTGTTTATTTTTTATCTTAACAGCACAAGTGTGAAATGACAAGGTCTAAAAATATCTTTCAGAACTATAACTTCTATCTATATTGACATGTCTCTGGTGATAAAGGTACATAGAGCAAACATTCAAACTTCTAATTCTTATTTCACAATTGTTCCAGCAACACATTTGATTTTCCAGGTCACTTTTCGTCACCAGGCTGCATATCCACACAGCAGGACACTGTCACTGGTCTTAGGGCAAAGGCCAGAGATACAGGTGGATTTACAGCTGTCAATCAGAGCTGGTCACGCACATCTCATGTGAGCATGTCAGCTGATAACATATTTAACATTACAGGGGTTAAATGTACCTATTATGTTTGTCTAAGTTTTTTGCATTTGCCCCAAAGGCAGAAACCCCCCTGGTCCCTACGCGCTGACCAAAGATGGAAAAGGAACACATGTAACGCTCTTTTCAACTGTTATTTAAAATAACACAATCAAACAATGGCATATTTCATCAGATTGTCTTTTACGTTATAGTTGTAAAATATTTCTATGTGTTGAATACCATCTCATCTCAGAGTATTTTAACCTATCTTAAACAACGCCACACCGTCTTCATGAGCAGACGCGCGTCTTTACGCACAGCGACATCGAGCAGCACAAGCTTTTCTCTCGGTTCCCAGCGTCTGAAGTGACGGATTTAATTGACTTAAATTATTTAAATACACAAAAAGAAACCATAGACCATGATTGGGTGCATAGGTATGATAACAACGCTGTTAAATAGGGCAACGTCAGTTAATATGTATTTAACAGTCTTTTTATAAACATGTTTAGTTGAGTTTAGCTGCATCCTTCAGGTGTTAAAGGGAATGTAGAGAGATTTTTTTTGACAAAGTACACTTAAATAAATCCCTTAAATAATGAGGAAAAACATAGTAGAAACAGCATTGTTCTCGCCCCATATGGTCCGTGAGACAGTGGATCAATACCAAGGCAAATATAACAGGTTAGGTGCGCTTTAATAGACGGAACGATGCGCTCGTGGCTGTGCCATTTGGCACAAGCTGGAGCGGCGCGAGCGTAAAAGTGCTCCACGTCTTCCCTGCACGGCCGGGACAGCGCGTGCATCAAACACCATTCAATTAAAATCGTTCAACCAAGACATCCATTACCACGAAAATCATCTTCATCCTCCAAGACGGGCAGCCAACTTGTGCCGAATTATACACCAAAAAAAACAAAAAACACTTTTTACAGGTGTAAATGAGCACTTTGAAATAGTCTTGGTCCATGTTGAGATGGACAAGTTTCCATACATGTTCACCACAATGAGCAACAAACAAATTACAATTGCGGTGCGGGATAATTAGGAAACAGACGCAATCCAGAACAGCGCATCCAGGTAAACGCGGCTGGTGGTGTGGACTTACCTTGGCTCGTGCCGTCACGCCGGTGGTGCGTTCCGGTTCACTTGATCGCTCCGCGGCCGCTGCACGTCTGAGGACATGCTTGTGGAGAGGAGCGGGCTTTGAACAGGAGAGCGCCCGGGCTACGGCACAGAGAGTGGGAGGCGGCGGAGGGGCGCGCGCGTGTGCGTGTGAGAGAGAGAGAGAGAGAGAGAGAGAGAGAGAGAGAGAGAGGAGGAGAGGGGGAGAGACATCCAGACAGACGCGCGAGACAGATCCTCTTTCCCATAAGTTCAATGGAAGTCGTTTTGTCTTAAAGGAAGAAATAAACATGAAATACACGGATTTGTGGTCAATGTTTCAGCTTCTCGGATTAGCCTATTTCACAGATTTCGTTTTTTTGCCAAGGGAATGTGGATATTTTGATAAAAAAAAAAGTAAGTCTTGTCTTAATTAAACGTGTTTCCAGGCTGAACTCAAGACAGAAAGACCGACACAAAAACTCTTGAGGATTTAATTTGAAAGTCACGGCCCCAGTTGCCAGGAAGGCAAATCAAGTCAGCTCAGTCTATCATTTCCACTGAATTTAGGGCATTATGAAAACGACAAAGAATATATTTAGAACTATATACCTCAGCCTAACGCCTATTAGTCGCCTGATCGTACTTTACTAATGCCCAGCAAGACGAGGCTACTATTAATGATGACTAACTTATAACAATGGAAGTTTTACCTCTTGAGGAGAGAGAAGGGCAATGCTGGGCACGTTTTAGTGACACCTACTGGAGAAGAAGTAAGAAGTTCATGTGCTGGGAGTATTTCATCTGACTGATTTCTATGATATCCCGAGAGTTAGCTCTGTAAACAGTGAGTCTGCAGATTTAATGAGGATGCACAGATTTCATTAATATTAAAATCCGATGACCTAGAAAAACAACAAACCATTTACATACAAACAGACGTCTGTGAAGCCTTGATTGGCAGCTCTCTCATTGATGTCAGTGCAAAGCCTTCACTGAGACAGAATTGCATGTGTTGCATGGTTGATGTTTCACCTGTGTCATCTGATGCTCCAGCGCCCTGTAATTATGGAACAATATCTCCACTTTAATCGACTGCCAAAGTAAGAACGTGAACAAAGGCCTGTAGAAGCCGCGTTACACAAGCACAAAGGATTGTATGTGTGAAATACATGTTTTTAAAGAGTGACTATTCAGGTGGAAGGGTTCACTACATCCTTTTCTCTACTTTAATGGCAAAAGGAATGGCATTAACATGTCCGGTTTGTGGATCCCCTCAGCATGAAAGTCAACAGTGCACCTTTAAATCCACCTTATTATTATAAACTTTGCATGGGTTGATTCTTAAACTATAGTATAACTGATTTACAAATGTCAATAATCAACAATAAGTAAGTAAAGTAACAAATAGATAATTATTACATTTGTACGGATTGAATTTGTATTTGTGAGTATGGATTTGCATGTCCATTCCCACCTTTACTCCATTATAAAGAATCAATCATAATTATGAAATACATCTAATTGAATAAGCAAAGCATGTCTAATGTGATTTTCCGCATCTCTCACAGTCAATTACACTATGAGTGACAGTTCAGACTCCAGAGATCATTAGAGCACCGATGGGTTTTAACAGCTGCTGGGAGAGTGCAGTCTGGCCACTCCAAAAACCCTAAAGTACCTCTTTATTAAGCACAAGGGTGAGATAATCCGGCAGGTGTCTTCAAAGTACTCCAACTTTGTAAAGCCCGCTGGAACTGGAGAGGCAGGAACACAAGGCTGAGCCCTTCATCACTGAGCAACAAATAAAAGATGAGAGAGGGCGATAAGGACAAGAGAATATAAGAAAAGCCTTGCACAAGTCAACATTTGGATAATTCAATACCATGGGTTTGTTTTGTATTCAGTTATGAGTCACGAAAAGGTAACATAAGAAGTCCGATCATATTTAGTCTAAAGCTTAATGCGTTGCTTTCAATGTGTTACGGACTGTATTTCCGTGACTCAGATGTAGAAAATGAGTTAATTAAGATGAGACATTCCTTTAATGTCGGTGTTACAACGCAGTAGATACAGAGGGAAGGACAGATAACTTATAGGAAGAACTTTTATAAACAAAACAAAAAACTCTTATTAACAAAACTCCTCTCCTATCTTAATAGGGAATGGAGGAAAAAATAAATGAATAAAATAATAATGAAATAAAATAATAATAAAATAAAGTAAAAATAGCTAGCATAAGACTAAATAATACTAATACTAATGGTAAGTAAACACTCTTATTTGCATCAGTTGTATGCACATGAATATGGTCTTAATTGCTTGTGAGTATGACAGTAATTGCACATGAATATAATGGTATTGCACATGGTTAAGTCAGTAATTCTGGTGTTCCTCATATTTTCTTTCATACCATTTGAAATAGTACATTTCCAAAACATTAATCAATCTTTCTGATGTTAAAGGGGACTTATTGTGTCAAATTAACTTTTAAAAGCTGTGATAAGTACCGTATTTTCCGAACTATAAGTTGCACCTTTTTTCATAGTTTTGGCCGGGGTACGACTTATACTTATATTTATACTTATATACTTATACTTATACTCCGGAGTGACTTATATGTGATATTATTTGTTATTTTCACACTTGCAACTGCATACTCCGGTTATATACGTTTTTTTCTTCTCTATTATGCATTTTTTGGCTGGTGCGACTTATAGTCCAGAAAATATGGTAGTTGGAGTTGTCTTTTTTAATGTTTATTTCACTTATTCATAACATCACTATAATATAAGTAATTGCATAAAATAGCTAAAATCAATAATATAATAATTGCTAATTGACTAATACTATGTTTGGACTTCAGTATCATATTTTCCATGTCTATCTTTTTGGGGTCACGGGTAAAGTTGTGGACCACTTCTGCCTATTTTGTGTTCACACTTTGAGACAATTAGAAGTGCTGTCCCCGTTCTGCAGCATCAGCATATTGAGTCATGTTTCACAACATCCAGGTGCCGTCTTTCAGCTGTGTTGTGCTGAGTGTGGGTTTTGTACTTGGCATTGCCATTAGCATTGTAAATACATGGCTTCAGCATTATTCGCTTCTCCCAGAGCAAACACACAGGACCACCACCAGAGACGCACTTGGGCACAACTTTTATGAGCTGCTATTGTCATACAGTAATGCAAAAAGCTTTAGTGTTGTCAGCATAACTTTTCTACTCTTCTACCGACTGTTATTTTCTCATCTTGTGTTTGGACCGGAACATCTATCAGGGGTTTTCAGTCTGGTCCGCTTCCTGCCTAAATCCTTTCCCCCCAGGACAAGACGTGTTGTTGGTATAGAAATCAAAGCCCTGCAGGCCGGAAACAAACCTTTTTGTAGATTATTATGTCGACAATTATTTTTAGCAACAAGTCCAGCAGACTAATTTCCTGTTATTATGTTGCACATTGTGGATGTGAATGTGATGGAGCAAAAGGAAGTAGTAAGTTGGTCCACTATTAACAACCAGAATGGAAAATGTGTAAAATAACTCAAGCATCAGCAAATTGAAATTAAGTATATTTAGAGATATTGGGCAAGTTCAAAGCTCACACTGTACAACTGAGAACTAATTACAGAATAAGGCAAATGTTTAATGAAGGAGACACAAGTTTTGACTATTAGAAACTTACATTGCTATTTGTACAGTATTATTACTATCATTCTAAGGTAGACTTTTGCTTTAAATGTTTCCTGCCTCACGGGCCTGAATGCAATGGGAAGAGGAGTTCTACCTTTGCTTTTTTAATTCCCTTCAATCCACAATCTCTTTTTGAATGTTTTCACGTTTCCAAATCAGTTCATTAGCAATTCTTTGGAAATCTTTTATAATTTCCTAATTGAGGGTAATTAAGTGAAGTGATGGCATTAGCGGAGTGCTGGACAAAGCATCAAAACGCATGTAAGGGGCGCACATGAATATGTCATTAAGGGTGACGCTCAAGGAATACCCTCGCAACCTCTAATTATAGTTTCAGATGAGCGATGTGTGCGTTCACCTGAACACTTTTTGTTATTTAGATAACGGGGATAATTGGAGCATGTCTGAGTACTGTAGCTGAGTGCAGTTGTACAATCAAAGAGACGTGGCTGTAGGGATCAGTGAGTGTAGAACCTGAACTGTAGAACAGGGGACTGCACCCTAACTCTAATGACAGGTTTGTTGAAACAATGGGGGGCATAAAAACAACATAAATATAATAAATATCTAACACATTGACATAAACATAATGAAAATGTCATGTAAAGAAGGAAGGCCACTATAATCATGTGCAGATTGTTCTTCCACCCTGAACCCAAGCCACCACATACATCATAGAATCAATATTGTCTGACATATCAGCTGAAAGAAAATGGTCAGGGGTCCAGAGAAACACTGGTGGACAGAGGAGAGGGTCAGCACATCTGCCATGTTGGAAGGGTCATTGGATGGGTTAAAGCACTATAAAATCATGTAGCTCTTTAATTTCAGCCTTTGAGCTCAGTAGCATTAAAGGACACCGTTTGTGACTTGTTTATTAACCTGCCAGGTCATTTGAACGCTCACTTCAAGGGTTTTGTTTTGGCGGTTCCCTCTGTTTCCTTGATGATTATGCTTATTGCTTTCCCAATTTGTGCTCAAAGCTTGTGTGGCACTAAGGGCAAGTGAAGGAGGGCTTCCTTTGAGTTTGGTGGAGGTTTTTGCCTGTTGGGTATGAGACAGTGGCTTGGACAGAAGACATAGAGTTGACACGACAGAGTATAAGGAAAATCAGGCACGACTTTACGTAACTATACTTTCACTGCTATTTCTGAAGCTTAAGGATATTAATACACTTGTTATATTGCTTGTGCTACCACCTCCATGATCTCCACTCTGCTTTGACAGTCAACAACAGTACATTCTGGAAGACTCTCCAGTTATTTGATGCTGGACCAAATATGTTCTCAAAAAACATAACCATTTAGACATTTTGAAACAGTGAGGAGGAAAATGGTTACTTCCTTGTACACATGTGTGACGGTGACCCTTAACCGCCCTATCACTCCTTGACTGGCACCTCTCTGAGCCTGAGAGAGCGCCGGTGGCAGACAGGGGGGGGGGCAGTACACCAGCGGTCAGGTGCCACAACATCTGGTGGCAAAGGTCTTGAAGGAGGTGGAGGAGATGCAGCACCTGGCAGTGATGGGGCCGCTGCAGTCTGAGTGGTGCAGAGTCTTTGTGGTAAAGAAGGACGGTTCTTTCCGCATCTGCATCAACTTCAGGAGGCTCAACGCTATGAGTCGGTTTGATACTTACCCGATGTCCTGATTCGATGACATGCTGGGGCGTTTGAGGGTGCACAATCAGCACCTACACACCGCACACACGCGCTTACTTGTTGTTGTCTCCATCTCGCCCTCTGGTTCACAAGTAAAATGGGTAAGTGATGAGCTCTTTGAAGCCATGTGACCACAGACTGCACCATTTTAGATGTGAGAGATTATTTGATTTATTATGTTTTGTGTTAATCAAGTATTGGCAGTTTGAAGGGTGTTTGGTTATACTTTACTCATGTTGAAATAGAGTATTGATTTATGAATTTTGCCGCCTGTTTCGTGAAGTTATTCTTTAAAACGCAGTGATATTTTATTGGTTTTCCCAGAGGAAGGCAACAGGGTATTTAAGGAGACCGCTGCTCATTCTGTTTGTTGAGTGTTTTTTTTTTTTTTTTGTGGCCTGTAAAAAAAAAAAGTCTGCCTCAATCCTGCCCCGTAAATATTGCACTTGTTGAACTGTTCTAGGACTGCAGTTCAAATAAAACCACTGAAATTATTTTGGGACTGAGACATCTTTTCTATCAATAGCTTTAAAACGATTGTCTGTGTAATATTTTCAATTTACAAGATGATATTGCCATGATTACAGGATGTTGTGAGTGAATCCCATTGAGAGGCAAAATATTAGTAGTGATCAAAAGATAGATATCAAAAACAGACTCTTAGTAAAGAACAGGGACCTCAGAGAAATAGAGAGGACATCATCAACAGCAAGTTCAAATGATCAAGCAGAACAAAGATTGACACATTCCTGGAACAAATTAATGAATTAGGATACAGTGAAAATGTGATTGTTTCTAGTAGTTAAAATACATTAACATGTAAAATACTACTGTTTTTTTCTGATTCTAGACAATGTGATGATGCCATACTCTCAGACGGGGGCAAGAGGCAGATTTCCCTATTTATTGCATTGTAATTGTCGTAAAAATCTTAAAGGTAAATTCACAAATGATTAAGCTGATGATTTCTATTAGTCACTTTACTCATTAACTTCTTATATTATAACAAAAAAACTGCATTTTAACAGCATTAATTTGAACTGAAACCAGAGTCTACACTGCATATCTTGGTAAAGTATTTGAGAAGTGTATCATTGAGTGGAGCCAGGCAACAAAACTCAAGTATATCTTACACCTGGGTCTGATTGTGTCATGTTCAGCACACACGGCTCGGTGTTTCAGCACATGCCCGCTCCGACATGGCGCTGTGGTCCGGGTCAGATTCAGGCAGTTTTTGGCAGTCTGTTCAAAGAGGGGAGAAATCACAACAAGCCTTGATTGAAATTGATGCTTTTAAACTGTGTAAATTCAGGTTAAACGTATTGAAAAACTGCTGCAGAGGAGATGCGGTTCAAGAGATTAAATAGCTCACTGTGATGAGGGTAATGACACAGGAGCACGGGAAGAATGAGACTTGCAAGCCCCCTTTGTCCCGAGCATACACTGTACATTTGAGAAAGTATCACCGAGCTAATCTAAAGGGAAATTATGCAGCACAATTCATTTAGAATATGAGAGATGGTCAAGCAGTCTTTATTTAATATTTATGAGTAGATTTTAATTTGATTGGACGTGATGATTTCCACCTGGAGACTAATAGCCACATGTCTATCCTGCATTGCTAATTAGCTCAAATAGCAGTTTGTCAAAGTGCTGTTAATTATAAGACGAGCACGAAGCCTCAAGACGTCAGACTAATGGTTGATTTTCAAATAAACACACCTCAATTCCCTATAGTTATCCACTGTGCCAACGTAAGGGGAAATTTTGACTGTGGATGATGATTTATTTCCTAAAGTTTGAAGATTTCAGGCCTTTTGAAGAGCTCCCTGTAGAGAGTTTTACCCATTTAGACAACTTGTGATTTCTGATTAAGCTGCGGAGAGGGGATGGAATTTGTTATGCACTCTGAAAATGCTCGCCTTCAGAGCAAAAAACGTGATTATATATTTCCCTGAGACGTGAAAGGTGCGCTGTCGGAGACCAGCAATGCAGTTTCACAGCTCATCAGAAGTGTGCACCCGCGACGATCACTGAGGGGGGAGAGAGGACCCGTCTGGCACACGGCCCTCTTCAGCCAAGAGCCGCTTGTGTTTATGGCAGATGGCAGAGATGGAGCAGTTGAATGACAGGATATAAAGCAGCTAAATCGGGTAGTGAATTTAAAATATTAACCACGTCTGTGCTAAATTTGATTGTAAAAAAATGCATAAAATCCCACTTCTGACAAATGAAGCATGTGATTCTCTTACAAGGCGCACTGCTGCCAGAACGTTTTACCTAGTTTCTCTAAATACACCTTTCATAATAATAATCATCATCATAATAATCATAATTTTGCATTATATTTGTTATTTTGTTTTCAGTAGTTGTTTAGTAGGTAAGCAGATTTGTTAACCCTCAGATTTGGCATAAATACATTAATGACAATAACTTGACGGACACATAATCAGTCAGACATTCATGTTGATAATGATAATTACACTGTTAAACATATCCCTTTTAACATGAGAGAAAAGACAGATTTGTTCAGACGGATGGCTGCTTATGGAACAAAGCTGCCCCCATAATGCTTTGCTCTGCAGCGTGGCACTTAGAACCTGCATCCACATGCTTTGTTTCTCTGAATGTTTGTATTGCACCAAATGTGCATAAAATGTGTGTCCTTATCGCCACAAATGTTACTCTTATTGGTCCTAGAGGAAATATTCTTCCTTTGGCTGGACAATTCCACAATATAGAATGTATCTATCTCCATTAATAATATGGTTTTATGGTTTTAACTTTCTATTCCCATAGAATATGCATGGGACTTTCATCCTCCAGAAAGTTACACACTGTCAAACAAAAGACACAAACTTAAATCACAGTTATATGTATATGCAATATAATGTACACATGTTCTTGTTTCTCTATTTGTATGGTCCATGGAAGTGTCCATGCTTTAGCCCCTGGAAAAGAAAATAACATACTGCACAAAAAAAGGAGATTTACTCAATGACATAAGCTTTCTATTTCTGTTTCTTTACTGTAAAGAAAAGTTTTATAGGAGCTGTTTTATAGAGCTGGAAGACATGTAGTAATGTTTATTTAGGGTGAAGACCAAGATGTAAAGCGGAAAGGAATTTATTACTGGCCTGATTAAACAAAAATAGACTTTGTGGGTGGAGTGTGAAAATGTGTGACAACTGTCTTTTGCAGTGCTGATAATTAATGCAACTTTAGATGAGATAAGAAACTTTATTATCAAAAAAGCCATTTTGATCCTTTGCAAAAAATAACAAACTATTTAAAAATGTAATTGACAAACTTTTTGTCTTTAGCTGTATATGTAGAGCAACACAAGATCACCTCACAATATGAAAAACATCATTACTTAACTTTTGGGATATTTTTTCTCGATAAAGGATAAAGATACAATCATGTTGCAGTTCTAATATTTTGAGTTAATATTTAATATCAATTAATCAAGGCTATCTATGTAAGTGTTAGTATAACTTTGATTCAATACATCACAAATTACACTGTAAACATTCCTAAAAGCACCACTTAGTAGTGGTATTTATTTGTTGGTTGTTGACCTAAGTGCAGTTCCGATGTACATTTGGTTTGGGTCATTAACTGCAGAGAATTTACAATGACTGCAGAAGCAGCTGCTGTTTTCAATGGAAACAAATTTGAAATGAAATATAAATAATATAATAATAATATTTCCCCCCTTAAAGATGACGTGGCCTCTCTTGAGTCTGACCGATGTGGCCGTCTAATGAGCAGATTCATGTTGATACAGTATAACACCTGCAACATGGACCTCACACTTTTCACTGGCTTGGCTGATTGTAGCGAGATTATGAATATTTAAAGCAATTATAATGAGAGGCTTTACTTTTGTGCGCTGCTTAATGGTGTGAAAGTTATAGATGAGCGGTCAAAAGGTTAAAGCCGGCACAGGGGCACAAGAGACAATCGTGAGTCTCATTTTCAAGTTAATTGGTACTTCCTGTTGTCTCAGGCCATAGTCCTGGCAATTCATTTAGTCGATCTTTCTTTTTCCTGACTTTTATTTCTGTGTTTTATTCATCTTTGCTTCAGCTATATAATCAAGGTTGTTTACATTGAACCCAGACGCAGACCTCTACTGCATACTGGGAACTCGAGCTGTCATCAACAGCTACATTGGGTCTTAATGGGCTTGTAGACTTTGCTGAACAAAGAAGAAATGGCTCTGATTATATATCAATGTATTAAATGGCTATAAACTTATACAAGCTTTTTCTTATAGCATTTGAGTGCCAAGGAAACAGGGGTAACAAGACTGTCCAGACCGGGGGAAGTGCTTAGAGAGAAGAACTCCAACCGTTCAATAATTCAGACACTTGGAACAGGTAACACAGATCGATTGGGTTCACACTTTTTATTGGCATCGCAAAACAGCCGACACCTTGGAAAAAGCAGGCCTCTGCACTTTTCTGATACCAAAATGTCGATAGTACTCGGTGAATACATGAAAGATACAGCTCCAGTGGTCAACATACATTATTAATTTCAATCATGGGAGGAAAATCTGTTTTCCTGATTGTATTTGCATTGGATCATTATTTCACTATTATGTTTTCTCTTGCTGTTATGTTACATTTCTATATTTTTTTATCTAAAGGAAAATGTTTGTTTAGTGCTTGATCTCCAGATTTTCACAGCAAACGTACACTGTGTCAGCTCTGTATCCACCATCATTACAAATGTGTGTTAACTCTAATTAGTTTCTTAATTGATAAGCCATGCTGATCAGAAATCAGTGTAACAAACAATTATGGAAGAAAATCACACAATCAACACATTCATTTTGAGCATCCAAACCGTTTCAAATGTGACCTAATGTAATTGCTGTGATTGCAGCTAATAAGCCAGTGTATGATTAAAAAAATATGACATTTAGGGCTGTCCCGGTAGGAGGCTGAAACATTAACAACTTTTGCAAATAACCCACAGCATAAAAGTCTTGGCTTATTAGTGCAGAACAGCAAGTGTGAAATCGGAAAGTTTTGTGTGAGACAGAGACAGTGGAGTTCAGCAGGACCACTCTGCTGGATGTGCCTAATCAGACTATCGGATTTAATGGAGGAAATTACATTCTCCTAAAAAACTTTTCGTTAACTTTGAGATTTGCTGTCATGTTAGAAAAAAATATGAGTTTTTAATAATGAGTCTCACTAGATAAGTGGATTTTTTGTTACTAATTCATTTGATTTCATGCAATTGCCTTCTTGGATTGCTTGACTCCCCTGAGAAGCACATTGCAGTGGCGTACTCCAGGAGGGTAACGGGGGGTTTGCATGCTGGGTCTGTTTTCATGGGAAAGTTGAGGTAGAAGCTTCCACAGCACTTTCTGTGCATGGAGAGGTTGAAGTAGAAGTTTCCACGGCACATTTAATCACTATAACGGCCTCTAATGCAGTGTTATCTGTGTTAAGAGGAGTCGTCCATCGGCTCATTGAGCAGCAGGTTTGCCTGTTCTCTTTGGTAAATTGAACCTAGTCTGCACATTAAGATTCACTTCACGAAGTCCTGAAATGGTATTCTGCTTTAGCCGCCTGCATTGTTTTTAGGGAAGCACTAATATAATACCATGTATTGGAAGGGGTCCAGAATGATTAGCTGGATTGGTTCTTGGATATTATGTTTGGTTGTGGGTCCGGAACATCTCATAATGACTGAACTTTTGTTTGTACAAAGCTGTAAATGACATGTAAAATGCAGCTTTTAAACAACTCAACTTTAAACAGCTCGGCTGTTTTCCTCATTAAAACATATCTGGAGTTGCATTTAGCTTCATTAATGCTTGTTTGATGATTCCCGTTTAGATCTCCCTCTGAGCCTCCCATCTGATTTTAAATTATGTCATAGAGCTCTGAGAAAATTGAAAATAAGGAATTAAGTCCAAAATTGAGTGAAAAAAGTAATTTTGTCAGACAAGGTTGGCCCATACCACATGTTAAAAACAAAGTTACAAATCAATGCAGACAATATTGACAATATTTACATTTTACACAGTAAATTTGTCATCTGGTAACGTCTCTCTAACAAGTATGTCGGTGTAATCCCTCATTCGTCCAGGCGTGTTCCATAGTAGAAAAAGCTTCAGTTGTAGTCATCTGGACTCAGTTTGAAAAAATAGACGTTTCGACTCTCATCCAAGAGTCATTGTCAATAAAAGAATTTAGATCGAGAACTCCGATATTAATACTGTTCTGTGGTAAGACACGCCCATTGGGAGGAGCCTTCCTGAAGTAGAAAGAGTTGTTTGTTTCAACAGAAACTCCCCCCTTGTATCTACCGAGCTAGTCTATTCAGAATCTTAATGGGCTATTAGAATCCTCTTTGTCTTTGTGAGACCCTGGCTCAACCACCCTGAGTACCTGATTAGCATCTAAATGTCCTGGTCCTGGTCCTCTACCTTTCCAGGGGTTCAGTAACCCATTATAAATAACAGGAAGATTAAACCTTAGCCCTCCATTTCTGTTTAAAGAAGGTCTTTCTTTTTTAACAAAAATAGCTTCCTTGACTCCTCTTTCAAACCATCTTTTCTCCCTGCTTAAAACCTTCACCTCACCGTCTTCAAACGAGTGATTGGAGATGCACGGCGCTCTGAGGTCCTGAACTAGTATTTCTTCTGTGCTGATAGAGCCTCTTGTGTAGAGGCTGTTTTGTCTCACCTATGTACCGTTCTTTACAGCTTTCTTCACTGCATTGGATCAAATAAACTACATTGCTCTGTTTTTGAGTCGGCAACTTGTCCTTAGGGTGAACCAGTTTTTGTCTTAAAGTGTTTCCTGGTTTAAAATAAACAGGGACTTCGTGTTGTCTAAAAATTATCTGCAGTTTTTCCGACAGGCCAGACACATAAGGGATAGAAACACCCTTCCTTCTCTGTTCAGTTTCCCTTTTGTCCTGCTTCTTGGTTCTCTTCACTCTGTTGAGAGCCCAAGCGGGGTAACCACAGGCTGAGAGGGCATTTCGGACATGTTTTTCCTCTTTCTTCTTGCCCTCTGAGCTGGTGGGCACACCTTGAGCTCTGTGTTGTAAGGTTCTGATCACACCCAGCTTGTGCTGTAGTGGGTGGTTGGAACCAAAGAGCAAAGAGTCTCTCTAACAAGTTTAAAGGAATAATAGAGGATTTTTCGCCGAGTTGAGAACTCAAGCGACTCTTTTTTAAAAATGCGCATGAGCACCCTCCTGTTGTTTCCAAGAGGACCTACCATCAAACCTTGTGCGGAAGCACGGAACAGCTCTGCTGCTACACGTCTTTTGTTTGTTAGCGGATTGCATCGCATCTCTCGCAGATTTCCGTCTCTTCTGAGCTCGAACACAGTCTTTCTCTATCATCATTTTTGTTCTGTACACTGAAGGAACCACGCATGCGCAGCCAGGGAAACGTGCTGTTATCCTGGGAACGAGGCTGCAGGTGTGCAGTAGGACGCAGGGAATAATTGACATGTTGGAGAACAACTCAGCTGAAATGAGACTCAGATTGCGCGCCAAAAATCCTCTATGATTCCTTTAATAATAGCCTATTATTTTTAGCTGAGTTTTAGCTTTTGTCTTGGGAGAGACAATGGCTCCAGAGAGTTCATTTTAGGAAAAAGATTTGTCCAACGTTCAACGCATGAAGCCTTTCCTTGTGCCAGTGACATCATAAATATCCGTCCTCCAAAAAGGGGGTGGTGCTGTCCAGCAACAAAAAGTCCAGCATTTCCTGCCACCATGGCAAAGCTCAGAAGTCTTCTGAAGGTCGCTACAGCGTCCACGCCTATATTGTTTTGCAATAAGACAATCAATCATCCATATTTCTCAGTGTATCCTTTTATAGGAAACATTTTGAGCAAATCATCCTCTTGTTGAAGTGCTAAAATCCATAAGCAACTCTCTTTATTAGCTCTTGTTTGTGTCTCATATTTTTCACACATCTTTCTTGTGAGATGCTTTTGGTTCCCTGACATATTATCCTAGTTTTGCTGAATAGAATCAGAGCCTTTGGTGAGTTACTGTTGAACAACACAAGTCAGCAGTCGGTCGTGTCTAATTGTGAAGTATGCACTCATAGTTCCCTCTGCACTCCCACTCGTCATCTCTCTCCGGTCTCATTTAACAAGTTAGAAAGGAAAATTGTTGTGATCTTCAGAGACAATTAGCTTCCAAGAACAGCCTTTGGCAGAGTGTCAGTCCCATCTGTGTCTCTATACTTAGACACACCTTGTTTTTTTTTTTTCAATATCCTACACGCTGAAAAAAGTGCAGAATATCTTCACTTTCTGCAGTATAGCCCACATCTCACTTCCTGAAACACAACATTGTCATTGTTGCACCAAAAGAAAGTACAGTTGGGTCTGTGATGTATAGAGAGAGAAAGAATAAAAAGAACCAGTACATGTAAATATTATATATGTATACTTAAATGAGACATAATATGTTAAATCTTCTGTACTGCATGATATAACTCACTCAGTGTTATATTTTGAGTTCATGCAGGAATAGTCCCTACTGTCCATTGCTCGATTCCCAAATTCACCCCCACACATGGTTATGTGCTTACTCCATTCCCAACACGTTTTGACAGACTACTTTACAAAACCTGAGGGTCTGGGATCCAACCCAGTCGCGCCAATTTCCAAAGGGAGTGATTGACAGGCGGACTAACCAATCAGACAAACGCAGTGTCCGTTCATGTCTAAACAAACATGGTGGATTACGAGGAAAGGATCAAAATAACACAGACTGAGAAACGTTGACTTCTGCTGAGTCAACAAGCGACGCACTAAACTCTGTAAATCTCAGGTAAATAAAGTTATATATTTTGTTCTGAAAATATTTGAGAGACGTCTTCCGCATTTGAGAGACACGTGACACAAATTAGCGGCGGTGGTTGGAGCGGTAAATGCTGGAAAGTTTTTTTTGACGCCCTCCAATGGTCCGATTCCAGACCGAGACGCATTCGAACAGAATGTGGGCGGGGCTGGCGGGACAGGCAAGCTTACTCCCACACCCACAAATGGTGTCACGTATGATTCAGCAGTACCACAAAGCCTTTTTGAAGGGAGGGGGAGACTAAAGGTCAATAGAATCAGGAAGGCTCCAAAAGCATTAACGTTGTTCCAAACCATTTAAACAGGCAGACGCACAATCTAATACTGAACGTCTTCAAGACATTTTACTGTTGGTTATCAGGCCAGAGTTGTCATAACGCCTGATAATATCAAATTATTGCAGTTGAGTTTACAGCGATGGCCGAGGATCTGCTGCAGACACACAGAGTGAAGGACAAAAAAGGAAAAAACAGGTCTAGAATAATTTAAGTTTTATATCAATCAGTTTGCACTATGCCTGGACCAGCTTTGCAGTGGAGAATAATAAGACCAGAGAAGTCCGTTTAAGTGCTCATTTATTGTCCAGTCGATGCTTATAATTTATATTTCCACCTACCAGTGTATCACTCTCTCTGAGGTCTAACATGGAAACTCTGCCTCAGCACATCTAAGTATGTTTTTTTTGTATGTTTTTTTTTTTTCTAAAAGATGAAATTACTAAATGAAATACTACAGATGTTAAGTTGCATCTCCTTATGTGAAATAGTTCACGTTGAAGCGTTTACATCATATATCTATTTTCTATATATATCTATATATCTATTTTCACAATAGTTATTTCCCCAATGCACTTTCTCTTTTGTCCAAAAATAGGGCTTAAGAGCCAATTGTACGTTATTGCATTATCAATTGTGACTGGACTTTTACCACATGCACCATTTCTCATCAGAGCTCATCAGAAATGAAAGGATTAGATGATATTTTAAGAGAATTTCAAGCTGGAAGCCCTTCCTTTTTCAACACCAAGTGTTACTGGAAAGGGCCAAAGAGGTGTGCTCAAACTAGGCTTGACATGTCTGAAATGACTGGACCCCAAATAATTTGATATTCTGTTATGAAACTACAAAATTGAATTCACTTGTAACCTAGACTAGCGTAAGTATAGCAAGTATTTTGGTAAACCGTGCACAGAGTTGCCTTAATTTAGACTTAACAATTGCAAATAGATGCTTAAGGGGAATTGTAGTAGTTGTAGATGAATACAAACTGATTGATTTAACCCCGTGAGGAGCTGGCCCCTGTCCAGGGTGTACCTAAGGCCCAAATTCCCTGGGATAGGCTTCAGTCACCAATCGGTAGAACATGAATGAATGCATGATGAATACAGGACTACAAGCAACATGATACTTATTTTGTAGTCTCCACATCCCTTTGAATGTCACGTACTTACCCCCTGTTTCTGAAAATCAGGTCCATGGCAGGGATGTACCAAGAAGGCTGATGAAAACCCACTCATGCATATCGTTCCATGGTGACAGCTTCTCACAGAGGCGCCGGCGACTCTAACACAAGCCGTCAGCGAAGTACAAGTTCTCAGCCAGTGATTAATGATGTATACAATTTGTTCTGTACATTTTAGGAACATTGTTAGAGATAATGAATCTACTGTTCTACTAAGAATGAAATTTTAAAATGTACAAATGATGCCAATATAATTCATCGCCAGCATCGCTTTAATAGCTCTGTCCAGTGCATACTGTCGTTGAGCAAGACACTTTATCACGTTGCCTATATGACTATGGTGTGATTGAATGATGACGGTCAGTCAGCGGGGCTCAAAGTGGCAGCCTCACTTGCGTTAATTATTTCCAAGGCAGCTATGGCTAGAGAAGAATGTATCTTAATATGACAAATAAATTATGTCTGAAATTGTGACTTTGTGGATCTGAAAAGTAAGAATAATTCATTATTATTATCGGCTGCTTTTAGGTACAGTAATATAATGGCATTAAAAAGTAATTTAAATGGAAATGATAACTGAGTAAACACCTTGGTGGCTAGAGAAATAAAGTGTTTTCCTATTATCCAATATGCATTGACTGAAGTGTGACTTGCAGTTTACAGCTTTGTAAAAGATGTGCGAAAGTGGAACAGAAGAATAAATATTGTAACGTGTACAGTTTTAATAGCTTTTTTAGAGACTCAGTGAACAATTCAGCCAGTTTTACTTTACAAGTCCGTATGTATCTTCCCATTTAAAGGACCAATGCTCTTCACAAGCATTAAACATCTTTACATGTCCCCAAAAAGTGCTGCATAAGTGATGAATTAGTATTATTACACTCGTGAGAAACATAATGTACATAGGTGAACAATTCCGAGTCTGTGCAGTGTTCCGAATTGATATTGAATTCCATTTGGCAAGCGTGATCATGTGTTGCATCACTTGGTTAGCAAATTATAAAGCATTTGTGGATCGGATGCAGCTCAACATTGATCAGTGCAGTCTTGCCCTCCGGGTCACTTGTGATCTCTTGAGGATGAGTGACTAGACCCGTTCGATAGGGCATGTATGTTCAGCAATCAAATTATACAAAGGCTACCTCATTCAATCCTCGTGCGAGTTTGTGCTTCACATGTATGTTACAGAAAGAGCAGCCTCCCTGAAATTGTTACTTTGTATTCCCAACACACGATCTGCTGTATTGCTTGGTATTAGAGGACAGCTTTGCACGTCAAATGACCTTAGACACTGACCAATGGTTTGCTTGTTAAACTAAATGACCTTATTTTAATACAGGCCAATTCATAAACCACTAAATTGTCAATTATTATTTGAAAGGCGAGCCAGAGTATGAATATTAAAATGTGGGCAAATGTTTTCCAAAAGAGAAAGACTGGAGGCATTTGAAATCATGTAGCATTTGACTATGTATTAATTCTAAATCTGTGAAACAGCCCACTAATCACATGCGATTACTTGCCAAGGGGCTGAGGCGATGTAATTAATCAGTCTGACACCTACACAGTGTTGGTGGAAAATAAAACCAAAGGCAGATACACATAAATAGTAACGGATGCTATAATAAATGCATTGCATCTATGCTTTTATGATCTTCTAATATAGCTGGGCATTATAATGTCACAGGCCATGAAGTTTGTACAGTACGCTGCTTTTATGAGGGCTGGGTAGTAATAGCAGCCATGAGCTTGAAGAAAGCTTTATTGGAAACATCACTTGCAACAAACATGACCTTAAGCTCAGAATATTGAAGAATTCCCTTTTTGTATTACTCATAACAGTGTGTAATCACCTGCTTTATGAGAGTATCAATATGAGCTACAGAAGGAAGGGTTACGGAGCATAGAGATGCAGCATCGTTTGAGAAAACTTTTAAGACTTTGATTTGATCTTGTAACTTTTGTCACTGTAGGAAATTGAACTACCTACTAATGCCACCCACTAATAACAACTAATGTTTCAATTTCCACACCCAAATAACATAAAATGTCTTAACTGTACGATTCCTTCTTAAACGTAATTTGGACGGGTACAACAGTTCTTTTCTCAAGCGCCCTTATTATACCATTTACAAATATTCCCTCTCTCATATACATTTACATATGCATGTAAATTGTCTACTACAGAACACTGATTGTGTATTTTACTTAATTTTACCTTATTTTGCAAATGAGATGCATTACAATCTCTCCTAATTTCCCTTTCCCTCTTGTATGCCTCTGTTTTTGTCTGACAGCTTGTTTATATGTCTCTCCATAATTGTATGCATATACTTTCATATTAGCAAACATCAACGGAGTGTCAGAGCACACAAACAACAATAGTATGAGTGCTGGGTAACACTTCACAGAGGCATGTACTGTTTCACGTTAATTGAATTGATGTATTACAGCAGACTTTCACACCAGAACCAGGAGACCCCCAAGACTGTGCCCACCCGCAAACATCCTCCAGCTGCTGCTCTCTGGGCTTCATTAATGAAAAATACAATAACATAATCATAGAAGTTAATCAAGCTCATTTTAAGGTAATATTTCATTTAGTGCAGTGTTTGTGTAGCCATCACTGGCTTATATCTCAACCTTCCATAGAAGCCTGCAAAAATGTAATGCGAGAATAATCTAATCTAATATGACTACCCAAAAGATATATTTTGTTTTAAATATTTAATTGCACAGGCATTTATGTGACTAAAGAGTTTAATTAAACCCATTAATAGGGCAAGTGTGAAAAAGAAATATGATTATTTAGTATTAGATATTAGTGGAAAATTACATTCTTTCTCCATCATTGAATGCATTTTACAACTTGAGTTGGTTGAGTCAAAGGGCACATCTCCACTTTCTGAATTATAAAATAATATAATCTATAAAATCATCAATGCAGTAATGTACCAATGATTCCCAAAACAACAAAACAATTAAAAGGACTCAATCTTCCTCCCTGGGCATTTCACTGCATTGTTCCTCCCAGGGAATTTCATGGCCTTTCATCATATTCATCCCCTTTGGGCATTTCAGTATATTTCATTGTTTTCGTCCCCCCTTAGGCATGTGGGCATGTCATCGCATTCTTTCCCTCTAGGCATAAGATTACATTTGTCCTCTCAGGGCATTTAATTTCATTCAATCGCAATCCGCCTCCCTGGGAATTTATCCGCAATAGTCCCCCCAGGGCAATTCATTGCATTTCATCGGATCTCAGTGCATTTGCCCCCTCTGCATTCTTCCCCCCTGGGCATGTTCATCACATTCATCTCCCCTGGGCATCTCGTTGCAGTTCATCACATTTCATCACATTCATCACATTTCATCACATTCCTCCTCCCTGGGAATTTCATTGCTATAGTTCCCTCTGAATAATTCATTGCATTTGGTCACATTTGTCCACCCTGTGCATTTCACCGCATTTAATCACATTTGTATCCTCTGGGTATTGCATTGTATTTCATTGCAATTCACTGCATTCATAGCCCCTGGGCATTTTTTGGCGTTTATACCCACTGGGCCTTTCAACATATTCACCCCCCTGGACATTTAATCACATTCTTCCATCCAGAGCATTTCATCGCATTTCTCGCCGCAGGGGTTTTCATTGCATTCATACACCCTGGGCTTTTAATTCCATTTCATTGCATTTCATCACATTTGTCCACACCAGCCATTTACTTAAATAGTTCTCCTTTTTTGGTGTACAACTAATCAATTCATGCAAACTTTTCTTTGTACCTGCACTCTACGCAGCTTTCAAAGTTCTTAGCCTCCGCCAGCCCGCGCAACGGCGAAAACCGGACTTTAGACAAACTATTTTATCTCTAATTTTCATTGTCAATACCAGCAAGATATACATAATTTTGAAGATTATTTTCTCAACAAAATGAATCTGTCATTGATTTGCATTGAATAAAATGCCCCAATAAGCAATTACCCATAGTTCATGTTAAAAATCAGCTTTTCCTAACACATTTCTTGCACTTATTCCGGTTCTGACGAACTCAACGGGGTTCAATCTATCAGTAGCTGTACTTATTCTGTCTGTAATAATCCACAGAAAAACAATATTCACTTGTATTTTTTTTTCCTGAAGTAATCCCATTTGGAGAAATAGACCAGTAAACAGCATTTCACAAATAAAACATGTCCGATACATCTCTTCTTCCATCACAAACATGCAGGTATATTTATGTTGAAGGTTATGTGAAGGTTACACTTTCAGCTACAGAATGAGACCATCCACAAGTGTTTCCGTTCAAGGGTTCGTCCGGCACAACCCTTTAGATAAACCAAGCGTCACCTTTTAGCGCCTGCGCCTTTAGTCTTTTACCTGTGTTAGTGAGCTAAAGTGACGGAGTACTTTTTGATTGTCAAATTACTCTAGCCAATGAGCCAAGATTTCAAACCTTGGGTGGGTTTTAGAAATAAGCCAGACAGGGAGCTCACTATTCAGATGCGTAAAAGCAGTAAAGAGACAATTTTTCCGGTGGGCGTAATTGGTAAATTCATGGTTACACTCATTTTTCAATTCAATTCAATTTATTTTTGTAACGCTCAAAATCACAACAGCAGTGAAAAACAGATTAAACAATGTTCATAGGGACTTGGCAATGTCCCAGCATCCCCTGTCCTTTGACAGATGTCCCAAGCTCCCCTGTCCTTAGACCCTCCTTCTCGGCCAGGGAAAACTACAAAACCTCTATGGGAAAAAGTAGAAACCTGGAAGAGTTTCACAGTGAAGGATCCGACTTCCTCAGACAAACAGGCTGATGCGAGATAGACAGTGGAGCTGGAGCCACTCAGGAGGAGAACCAGTTCTTCAGGAGGAGAACCAGTTCTTCGAGGCAGATGAAGAACCGTTCATATGGAGTAGAGACTGTTTCTCCAGGGAGCCGAGCATGTGGGTCTATAGGTCATCAATGTGCCTGTCCCCCTGGGGAGTGTCGGGAAGTGGGAAGAGAAGAAGAAAAGGCAATGAACAGATTGCAAGTGAATTAAATATTATATATTGTTTGATAGAATAAGTAGTCAGAAGCAGAGGATAGTGCTCAAGCTGCGATACGTCCTGCAGAATAGTTTCTCCTAGGGCAGCGTAGCTGAAACTGTAGGTTTTAATTTCTGTTCCCAACTGAATGTTTACACATACATTGTTTTTAGCATTTATAATAGGTATTTGTAGTCTACAAAACATCAACATTTATTTTTTATTATCATAGAGGAGCTAAAATTGTAGTATAACAATTTGGCACAGTTGGCACATATTTGGATCACTTGTTCCGAATATACTTTTTGATTAAAAAAGGTCAACAGCACCAAAATGCCTAGAGATCTGAAACTTTACACAGTTGTCAACAAGATAAACAGCAAGTGCAGCAAATAGTATAAGCACACAATGAAGTATGTCTTGTTTAAGACCTATACAAAAGGATGTATTTTTAATGGTTTGGCTTCTGTAGTGTAAGTTCTGAAGCCCTGTCAGTGTTCATCTGCACATCTCAAGGAACTAACTAAGCTTTCTAATGCTGCATCACACTTGCATGTGAGCTGTAAGAGCTTCTTTTAATGAGTAATGCCATTTGGGTATGTCCAACCATTGTGCACAGGGCGAAATATGTTGGTGTTTTCAGGTTAAAGAATATTTTGACTCAAACAAAACATTTGAGTTCACTTTGGCTCATTCTATTCCTCGTCTGAATTAAAATACATTTTGCTTCTTTTGATTGCCTATGCTGTTTTATACGTTTTCATTAATTCTTTCCCCCATCATACACTATGATGGAAGGAAGCATATAAAATACATGATTTAGAGATTTAAAGGTTTTCAAGCTGTTCAAACAACACCATCCTATAGGAGAGCCCTCACTGGGGGCTTTTTATGGGGATTGTACAGTAAAATTGATTTGATACTGCTGTACTCTTTCTCAGATCCTCACTATCTCCTGCTGCTGTGCACAACATGAAAGCTGTAAAATTCTTTATGAGGCTGATTGACCCAACCATGTCTTCCTAGTGAGAGAAACTCTAGTTCATTCTCAAGTCAATAGTCAGACTTTACAAGTTCATCGTTCATCAGTTAGTGTTAAATAATACTGTCCTTTGGGTTCAATTCTGTTAATATATAAAGCGGCAGTGAACATTTTATTGGTCACAAGTTACAAAGCCATATAGACTGAATTATATGGTTTGTAATTACATCCCTTCCTGCCATTGGCCTATCTGTGGCTGTTAATGGGATTCTTATAAACAATGCTCAATGATGTAATATGATTTTAAACCCTAGTTCAAGTCATGAGGATTTGTTTTCACATACAGATGATAGAGTTTTGATTTATTTCCAGCAATACTAGGCACTTTTAAACTGCTTGGGCACCAAAGTCTGTGAATACAGCGATGGTCTACAGAAAGGGATGGAGCAGGTTGTATTTCCTCAGTAGCTTGAAGTCCTTCAACCTCTGCCAGAAGCTCCAGCTGATATTTCATTCTTAGTACTATTATCATTATTTTTGTCATCACCAGTGTTCTCTTTAATGCTGTGGTCTGCTATTGAGGAAACCTAAAAAAAAAGGTCCTATGGCTAGATAAGCTGGAGAGGAAGGCAGGCTCTTTAATGGGAGTCACAAATACTATACAGAAAAGAGAGTGCAAGAGGATGAATGATAAACTTTAAATACTTTTCAATTTTATTTTGCTGCAGCCAAACCTTGAATTTCCTTATCTATCCATCATCTATCTAGTTGTTCTGTTTTGAACCTCCTCATTGTACTGTACACTTACACAGCTGATTTTATGTTCATAGTACATCATTTTAAGTTAAGTTATTTGCCATTATACATCCAAGTTGTAACACAAAATGATTTACCGTAGATCAGGTGGATATTTTTCCAGACACTGTGGTCCAACCTGTCCAGCATGTGTTGGAGGAAGGGAAACTGGAGTACCCAGTGGAAGCCAAATCTCGCTAAGAAATATTTGTGGGGCTTTATATTAAAACCATAAGGCCATTTTCAAGCTCTGATCAGTGGATATAACGTCAACAGTAAAGACCCTTTTTTTCCATGAGAAAGGGAAGGACATTCAGCAAAGTGTCCAGTCGGTCTCAAACTCACTAAACATAAAGCCTGGCATAAGTGCTATCCACTCGGCCACCAAGAGGCACAGTAGTCACACTTTCAATGAGAAAAACTAAAAATTAAGTAAAAAATAAAACAATGAATACAAAATATAGACCTAATGTATCCAACGGATCGAGGCAGTGGTTCCATCCTTTATCACTGCTGTTCGTATTTGACACTGTAGATTTACCTGGATTTGTGTGATAGCATTCATCTAATGAGTAGAAAACCTGACTAGATCACTGCGGTTTCTGGCAAAAACAGAATTCTTGCGGATTCTTTATGAGCCGCACTGCGCTGAGCTCAGGTCTTACGGAACCTGCACTGGAGTCACTGTACATCTGCCGTAAAAGCATGTGTCATTAAAGAAACCTCTTTCTTTTTCCTTTCTGCACATTATCTCATTACTGTGGAGTGTTATATATGCATTTCTTTAAATTTACACAGCGATAGTTTCAGAATTATCTTTTTATTCACACCCGTCTACGCAGTCACACTTGAAACCAAACCAGAGATTTTAAGTAGCAATGCTCAAGTTTGGTTACTTATTCCTCGCAATTGAATGTGTTTCTAGTGATATACATCCACAGCCTTATCTTGGTTTCTCACCCAAAACAGGGTCTATCATTATATAGCCTGTGCTCACTCTCTGCTCTGTTTCTCACCTGCAGCTTTGTGTTATGTTTTATCTTTGTGCCCAGCTCTGGCATCCATCATGTCACTGTCACCGGCTCTGAATAACTCCAACGCTACATGCTGACAGTTTAAACAATTAGAAATGCATCTATATGTTCATCTCCAACCACACCATGTACTTCCTTTTGTAAATAGTGATAAAAGCAGCTGCTATTCTTCTTATCAGGATTTAAACTATAGCTGTAACTGTAGCTCCAGCATTATCTTTTCAGAGACATTGTGGAAAGCTACTTTGCGTGCAACGCTCCCCAGTGAGGTTTGTCTGAAGGGCATTAAGAAGATATATGATGAGTTCAAGTTGACCGTATATTGTGTCTTGTAGTGAGGAGAAATGCATAAATAATAGTGTCTTCACAAAAACATCCGTCAGTAGATGGTTATGGCGTCACACCATGAACAAGGAAATAGTGAAAAAGGTTGTTCTTGACAATGAGTCACTCTATTCCCTGTTTGTCAAATGTTAGTCTGTTTTTTGGTTTTAGAGAAGGTGCATCTGAAAGTGAATCAATAAAATAAGAAGACCATGAACATAACATGTAAAACACTCTTATGGACTCCAGTAATGAGTTTAGAATTTTATTTCAACCTTCTATTGCTGCGTGTAATGGAAAACCGTTTTTATTTGTTGAATAGCACAATTCAGACTAAACATAATGACTACTAACCAACTGTGAAGAAGTAGAAAATTGAAGATTTGAAAAACCTAACAAGTTTTGCGTTAGAGCAAGACAATGTGATTGGGTCATTGGGCTGTAGCATCTCTCCCAGGTCTGCAGTGATTTGTTTTTACATTTGTAGATTTGTTTTTTACATCACTGAAAATACCTTCTTATTTCTTTAATAAATTATTTTGACATGAATGTCTCTAACGTTGCAGGCTAATATATTAAGTTTAAAAAGTCCACAGTGTGTGTGATACAGGCTGGAGTAAGTTACAATGACAGCAGTATCATCTGTGTTATGAATCAGCAGGGAAGCCTTGAAATGGCAGGTGGTGTAGTGCATTGGAAGCAGAAATGTAAATGAAAGGCTACATAAAGGTTTAATCTGGTGTTAAATTACAGTTAATGTAGAATGAGTGATTATAATGGAGTATGTTACTTAAGGGAAACCTAGGTGACAGGTGAAAGACAGCTGCAGATTGCCCTCCAGTTGTAGGCAGTGACTTATTAATGTATAGCCTAATGAAAAGAGCCCTATTATATATTAAATATATTCAATTCTAGACACTGACATTGCCAAATGTCTCCCCTCTCTCTTCACATTTCATGCTAAAACTTCATGCTTATGTCACAAAATGTAAAAAAACAAACAAACAAAAAAACAGGTATTGTGGAAGTAACTTCAGCAAAAGGTCTAGTTTTATTTCTTCAGATTTTGTGGCCCGTAGGCTTTATTAGAGGAGAGGATAATGTGAAATGGGGGGATGAGAGAGAGAAGGGAGGACATGCAGTCAAATGTCGGAGTCGGGATTCAAACTCACGGCCATAACCACTCGACCACCATTCAGTCAGAAATTGTGTCTGCAAAGGTGGACACAGCCTGCACTTGTGTCACGTTCTTTACTTGCTTCACCACAGCTGCAAGTGTCTTGAGAAGGAAATGGTCTTCACTTGCAGAAAGTCGAAATTGCCATTATTAAACAATAGCAGGTATTGTAACATGACAGCCAAGTAGAAGTAACAGGCAGACTCAGAAAGGTTTAACCTGATAGAGAGTTACACTTACCACTTTGCAAATACAACAGAAAGAGTTCTTTTATCTGAGGAGATCACAGCTTCGCTCCACTGGCTCAGTATTCAGGATAAAGCCCCTCTTCTGAAGTTGCTCAGTTGCTCTGACATGACAAATAACACCATTATAACTGTGGCATTTGTACAGTGCAACATGTTTATATGTGAAGTGGCTTCTTAATGACTCCCTCAGAGGTCACGACTGCTTTATTTACCTGCGAGCACTGAACGAGACCACAGGCCAGATTACATTACAGTGATTAATGTGCGTTAGTGGTATCTAATGTGTTCTCCTGACCTTTGTGCTTGTACCTGGAACAATTTCCATAAGTATGCGGGCACACTTACATACATCCTAATGTGCCTCATGCTGACCGATGCTCATTCCTCGCCACTTCCTCTCATTGATCTTGCCACACTTGGCTGTTGATTGTTCCATATATATCTTATTTTGTAATGGTTTATAAAGCGTATTTTGTAGTCATAAAACAAATTCTTGCTACTTGTGTGGTTAACAAAGCCGTCCATTATATTTATTGTTGCTATTTTGTTTTCTATAGACATTAGTTTGTTCATCTTTATTCATTTACTCAAGGGCAGTACAATTCATCAAAAAGTTAATAAAGGCATCTAGTTTGCATAATGTCTGTCTCAATTGGTAATGACAATGTTTTAATTGCTATGAAAGTAACATGTGACCTCTTCAAGTTCTACGGTCTTTCCCTGGCCCACGCCCTGGCAGAAATATGTTCATCATGAGTTATCTTGTGACATATATACAAGGTTTATTACTTGCCATCGATGAGAGCTATGCACTCACTTTCAATGTCAACTCAATGCCTCCTATAGGCCAAGGTGACTCAGAGCGTCGTGCCTGATTTCTGTTGTTTGTGTCATAGGTATGGATATAAAATTCTATTCAATAAGGGGGGGGGGAATTATGTGTTGGCATAATGAGATGGAACAAGTGAATGGTTATGGTCAAAGATGACCATGTTCTGTTATAGAACGGTTCAATTATTATGATTTTATGATTTTATTAAATATACAATAATACTTTTGGAGCAGGTTCCTGTTCTGCAGCAAAGGACAGAGAAAGAACAACATTCACCAAGAGCAGACAACCACAGGTTAATTTATTGTACCATATGTCACATGGAAGAAATAAAAAGAAGGACCCAAAATGCAAAACTGCTAAAAAATAGTATTTATTGAACAAAATATCCAAATAGGATAGGAATAGGAAATGTAAAACTAAAAACATACAGGCAACAAGACTCGACAGAGGTAACTACATGGGAAATATGGGGCTTAAATACACTAAGTGACAAAACACATGATGCACATTGGGGTAAATGACAGGAAGTAAAGCTGAAAAACAAATACACAACATTTATTGTGAATAAAACCCTGAAGACATGAACGGGTTAAAAATGTATAAAAACTCAAGGTACAGAAAACAAGGAAACAAAATATGATCCATGACATTATGTAAAAATGCAAATATTTTGCACATATTGTTTGTGTCTGGCTGTTGCATTCTATAATATAAAAAAAACGTTTGAAATAACTCTGAACTCTGATTAAGATGAGATATTTTTTGTCTCCCGGCTGAGCAAGTAAAAATACCAGGTGCTAGCAAAATGTACACAGTTATGTACTAGACATGAATGCACAAGAAAGGGAAAACGATGTTCATGGGACTCATAGTTAACCACAAAGCCCATATAACACTTCAGGCTGGATATAAGCAGTGAGTAAATAATAGTAATAATAACTTTTATTTATATAGCGCTTTTCAGTGACCCAAAGACGCTGAACATAATAAAAAAAAAGGGGGGGGGGGGTATTTACAGACAGGGGGGGACAACACGTACAATACACATTAATATACAGATAAAATGAACAAGACAGAAGAAGTAGAGAGAAAAAGATGGGGATGTAACAGGGGGTAGTGGCGGACAGGTTGGGGGAGGGAGTTCCAGAGTCGGGGTGCTGTTCTGGAGAATGCTCTGTCGCCAAAAGTTTTGAGTCGGGATGTTGGTGCAGCCAGGGTGAGAGAGGAGGAGGATCGGAGAGCTCGGGAGGGGCGGTGGGGGATGAGGAGGTCAGACAGGTAGGGGGGGGGCAAGGTGGTGAAGAGCTTTGAAGGTGAGGAGGAGTATTTTAAAGTTTATGCGCTGCTTGATGGGGAGCCAGTGGAGAGAGCGGAGAACGGGAGTGATGTGATCACGGGACCGGGTGTGGGTGAGGAGGCGGGCAGCGGAGTTTTGGACCATTTGGAGTCTATGGAGGGAATGGGAGGAGATGCCAGTGAGGAGGGAGTTGCAGTAGTCCAGGCGGGAGGAGATGAAGGCATGGATGAGGGATTCAGCAGCGGGGAGGGTGAGGCAGTGTCGGATTTTGGCGATGCGGCGGAGGTGGAAGTATGAGGTCTTGACGATGTGGCTGACATGGGGAGTGAAGGAGAGGGTGGGGTCCATGATGACACCGAGATTGCGTACCAGGGTAGAGGGGGTGATGGTCGAGGTGTCGATGCTGAGTGAAAAGGGACCAGTTTTATTGAGAGTGGATTTGGTGCCAATGAGGAGGAGCTCTGTTTTGTCACTGTTCAGTTTGAGGAAGTTGAGAGTGAGCCATGATTTTATTGTAGAGATGCAGGTTTCGATGTGGCTGAGGGGAGGGTTTTGGGTGGATTTGGTGGTGAGGTATATCTGGGTGTCGTCAGCGTAGCAGTGAAAGTCCAGGTTGAGTTGGCGGAGGATGTGACCAAGGGGGAAGATGTAGCAGATGAAGAGGAGGGGGCCGAGGACTGAGCCCTGGGGGACCCCTGCGTTACTGAGGAGAGTGTGGATGAGTGACCGGAGAGGGAAATGAACTCTTGCCTGTTGGTGAGGTAGGATGTGAGCCAGTCAAGTGCAGAGCCCTCAACACCCAGTTGGCGCAGCCTTTGTAGGAGGATGGAATGGTTTATAGTGTCAAAGGCTGCGCTGAGGTCTAGTAGTAACAGGATGTTGAGGGCCCCGGAGTCTGCAGAGGTGAGGAGATCGTTGAGTACTTTGACCAGGGCTGTTTCAGTGCTGTGAAGTGGGCGGAAGCCAGATTGGAGGGGTTCATAGAGGTTGTTTGTAAAGTCCTGTCCATCATGTCCCCCCCCCCCCCCCCCTCAGGCCCAATAGTGGCTGGAATGGTCCCCCATGTGCTTGATATAAATGTGAACTCTAAGAATTTGAGCAAATGTAAGCTTCCAGAGTTTGTAATAAAACTGTTGTAAGATTTTGTGTGTGAGTCAGAACGCTGTCAGCAGTTGGAGGAACATTACCACTTACCCACATTCTGCTGCTGCTATGGCCAACCTGCATCTCGAACAGACTTCTACTGTATTGTTGAAAACATGAAATACAAACTGAACTTGGCCCACCTTTACCCATTTATTTTAGTCCTGCAGACAAGTTCATAAACTTAAGCCAAATAGTTAAGTGCACCTTTCAGCAATGCACTTCCTTTATTTAAATGCAATATAAATGTCAAAACAACATATTTTGAAATTCATCACACCAAGGCCAGCAGCCCTCTCCACATACACACATTAGGCTGTGGCGTTTCTAGAGTTGTGATTGAACCACATCCAGCTTTTCTTTTGTTTCTTTTGTGAATCCACAACGTTCACATTTAGACGGGCAATTTGTGCAGAAACCTTGGGCCCGTCAAACCTGTCACAGCATTGTAATGTTGTTCCATGCGGAATAAATCTTGTCATGTATTTGCTTGCCAATGATATATAGAGCCCAAAAGATGATTTGAGTTTTCTCGTTTGCTCCAGAATTTGACCAAGTCTGTGTGACAAGTAAGACACTTAACAGTATGTTGTTATTTTCAACTTTTAACAACTTCTATTTCATCAGTTTTTACAGTTTAATGATCCTTCTTGTAATTCCAATAATCTTTGTTGTTTTATTTGTTTATGTTGGTGTAATCCCTCATTCCTCCAGGGGTGTTCCATTGTAGAAAAAGATTCAGTTGTAGGCATCTGAACTCTGTTTTTTGCAAAAAACAAAACAGTTCGACTCTCATCCAAGAGTCATTCTCAATCTGCAAATCAAGACCGGGATTTCCGATATTTTTCCTACTAGGCCCTGCCCACCGGGCTTTCTATCAAATTAACCACTTTGTTTAGTATCAGTCCTTGAATGGGCTATAAGCCTCCCATTGTCCCTGACTCACACTCACTTTCACTTCCCTGAGGACCTGATTTGCATCCCAATGCCCTGGGCGTCTACCTCTCCAGGGATTAAAAATTCCATTATAAACAACCGGAAGGTTGAATCTTAACCCCCCATTCCTCTTAAATGATGGTCTTTCTTTTATTTATTTATTTTTAACAAGAAAAGACTCTTTAACTCCTCTTTAACTCCTCTTTCAAACCATCTTTTCTCCCTGCTTAGAATCTTCACCTCACTGTCTTCACTGAAGACCTTCTATGACTCTGTGGTGGCATCAGCCCTCCTGTACGGTGTGGCCTGCTGGAGCAGCAGCATCACAGAGAGGGAGAGGAAGAAGCTGGACAAAGTCATCAAGAAGTCCAGCTCCGTCCTGGGCTGCGCTCTGGACTCGGTGCAGGAGGTGGGGGACAGAAGGGTCCTGGCTAGATTCACATCTATGCTGGACCATGAGTGTCGCCCCCTGCAGGACACTCTGTCCACTCTGGAGAGCAGCTTCAGTGAGAGACTGATCCACCCTCGCTGTGTGAAGGAAAGGTTTCGCAGGTCTTTCCTTCCTGCTGCTGTCAGACTTTATAACAAACACCGCTAGCCCTGAACATGTGCAATACTGATTTAACCATGTGCAATACCGTCATATTCATGTGCAATTACTGTCATACTCACAAGCAATTAAGGCCATATTCATGTGCATAACTAATGTAAATAAGAGTGTTTTATTTTGTTCACTTACTTAATATTAGTATTATCTAGTCTTATGCTAGCTATTTTTACTTTAATTTATTTTATTCTATTATTATTATTTTATTATTATCTTATTTTTATCTTTATCTTTTTATTTATCAATTTAATTTTATTTCCCCCCCCTCCATTCCCTATTAAGATAGGAGAGGAGTTTTGTTAGAGTTTTTTGTTTTGTCCATAAGAGTTCTTCTATTAAAGGTCCCATAACATGCAAAATCGACTTTTCAGAGCTTTTAACCTTCTTACATTGCTATTTGTGCTTCATATATGTACCCAGAGTGTTTTTTTGATTGATTCCCGCAGTTTTTAGCTATAGTACAGACTATCTCCTTTCCTCGAATCTCCAAACTGACGGGGGGTGGGTGCAAGACCGCGTCATAAGGGCAAGCACGCGTCATCATCCCCCCTCACTCTCCCCCCTCTCATCCCCCTCCCGCCTGCTGCCTCCCGCCCCCTTCCCCCCGGCTCCGCCCTGAGGGGGGAAGGGGGGCTATTTAAGTTAGCAAACATGACTTGTTTTGTTTGTTTGCTGCCGCGGACACAGCTCGTTATTTGTTATTGGTTGGAGAAAATGTGTGTTTTTTTCACGTGCGGCTGTGTCCACGCTGTCAACTCTGCCTCTGTTTACACCCCCACTGTCTCCGGGGTGGGCGGGGCACACACGCGCTCTCTGAGACTACATCACGGGTTGGGCGGGGGAGCCAGATCGCTCTTCACAAGGGTGGGGGCGAATATCAAACCAAGCCGTTTGCATTTCCGGGTTGGTGAGGGGGTCCAAGGTCTGGTTGATATTTCTTAACTATTATGTTAAGGGTGTTGCACAACCCTTATTATTATCAATTATACACTTAGGATAGACTACGAAACGTGAAAAAAGCATGATATGGCACCTAGTGTTATTTTAAAACTTCCTTTAATCTGTCCTTTCCTCCTGTATCTACTGCGTTGTAACAACACAATTTCCCCTTGTGTGGACATTAAAGGGATATTATCTTATCTTATCTTATCAATAGAGTGATTAGTGGCTTTAAGATGAAGATACGCGGGCCTCTGTGGTTTCTATTAAAAAAAAATGGTTTGATACTAGGCTAGCTTTTTAAAATGTAAATATAATGTTCCAGAAATAGCTCACTAATTAATTAATTGTTCAATTATTAATCTCAATCTAACATTAAAAAGTAAAAGTTTCATACTTACCTTTCGTTTTGGCAGGATGAAAGTTTGATATCAGTCAGATTTTGCTAAATTAAAAAAACCTAGTAGACATCTAGAGGTCACATTAGGGTGGTGCAATGTCCTTATTCAAACACACCTGGGGCCTCCTCTACAAAGATTTATATCAATATTTTCCTGAGCAAGTGTGTACTCTAAGTATGCAGTAGAGACTTACTGCCATGCCAACTCCTGATTTATAAAACACGCCGTGCGCTGTCCACCACACAATTTGTACTTTATAGATCCCACCTGCGGCTGGAATCAGTGTGAACCCCCATCACGTCACGCCCTCTCCACACCTCCAAAACACCATAAAAGGGCCATGCAAAGTTACTTATGAATGAGATTTACATAAACATGGGCCGATAATCAGTGGGTTTTACCAACAATAAGCTTTATAACAAATACAAATTAGAGAGATTGTAAAGATCCCTCTCAAATTCACTTTTAAAATGTCAGAATACATTGTTTTTTTAGTCGCCTACACAGGTTTGACCATCGCCTTGTTCATCATCGCCTTGTTCATGCACATATCTATGTGCACATTGAGGAAAGCAGCAGCAAACTCTCAGCAAACTACTGCAGAGACAAATACAGCAAGAACCAAAAAATCAAAAGCATGTGACACATGAAGCTCTTATTCAACCAATAAAACTGTGTGTGAAACATAAAAATGTTGGTCACTGCTGTTCCCAACGCCAGTTCCAACAATACTGCTTCTCTTATCCCACAGATTTTGTCGATTTGGGCTTCTCAGATCACGTAGCAGTAAGTAATTAAGTGAGTAAGTGAGTAAGTGTGTAAGTGAGTAAGTGTGTAAGTGAGTTAGTGAGTTAGTGAGTCAAACTTTTCACAGATAAAAATCACAAAGTACTTCTCAGAGAGCAAATACACTAAATTACAGAAACAATATGGGATAAAAATTTAAAAAAGCTTTTCTGAACAAAAATGTCTGCAGCTGATTTTTAAAAGGATCAACAGAGTCGAAGGGCATACCATGGTTTTGGGGCCACAGAGTCAAAGGACGGCCAGTAGCCGGGGTCCTCTGCATCTAGCCACGATATTCTAAGTTGTTGCCGTGACAGCGTTAGCTCCCTCCAGACCAACATGTTCTACTGGTGACTCATAGTTTTGCAGCCCAGCTCAACTCCCATTTATAATCCACTGTGCCAATGTCATTCTCGCACTCAGTGCCCTCTTCCTTGATAGCCTGGGCGCGAGCTTGTGACAACAACACGCTAGCAAGGCCATATTGTTGCACCACACACAGACGCTGGTGCAGCTCCTCTGATGCAGGGCCAAGAGCAGTAGAAACTTACACCAGTGCATTATTTCCCTGCTTCAAGACAGATCATGTTTTCATGTTTTCATGTGTTCATGTGTAATGTTCATTTCTGTTCACATGTTTTCTTCTCCTTCTTCCACTGCCCTCAGGGAGTGGTACTGTTTCAGACACTGATGCTGACCTGTAGTCCCCAATGCTTCTCATCTATCTGGATGAACTGTATTGATAGAACTAACCTCTCTCTTCCTGAGTGTTTCTGACACCACAGTCTCTATCTGCAAATGGAAGCACAAAGGGATGAGGGGACATTATCAATTCGCTAATTTCCTATGAAAATTGTTAAATCTGCTTGTCTATTTCTGATCTTATGATTCCATTTCATTGTCGCCCTTCAAGGCAACTGTTCTTTTGGCGTTACAAAAAAATAATAATTGAATGCCAGGCTCCATGTGCAGCAGTTGTGAGTTTGAATCCAGCTCTGACAATTACCTGCATGTCTTAAAGAAATCCAAAAAAAGGAAAATAAATACACAAAATAGACCTTAATGTTAAATGATACTCCATCCATCCATCTTCTGCCGCTTTATCCAGGGCCGGGTCGCGGGGGCAGCAGTCTGAGCAGGGACTAAATGATAGTATTTTTATAAAATGTTTGAGTTTAAAAAAAACTAAATATAAAATAAGGATCTACATATGTGTTAATTATTGGAACAGGGCAAATATCTTCTACTCCTGACTGGTGTCTCCTAGCAACAGCCTGATTCAATTTTGAATGCCTCAGAAGAAACAAAAGGGGAATCAGATTGATCACTTGAAACAGGCCACTTCCATTTGACATGCAGGAGCCTTGATGAACACTTGAACGTACATTGTATATAATACTTGATCAAGCTTCAAGCTTCAGGTTTTACTATTACTTTGGCTTCAGAGATATAAAGGGATAGTATCGAGTCATTACTTACAGACACTCAAACTTTGAACCATCATAAAACAGGTATTTTCACAGTGAGCCGAAGCAGCAGGGGAGGGCAGCCAGACTGCACCTGTCAGGGCTCGGACATCTGCCTATTACTGCAAGTGGTGAGGAGATAATGCTCATTATCTTTATTTCACCAACCCGCTGACTATGTCCGCAGAGTAAATAGCCTTTAGGTCAAGCAGAACCAGAAACCGTCTCATCCATTAGTTTGACAGTGGGGGGCTGCAAATATAAACCTGGCATAAAACTCTCGACAGTGGCTTGGTTCACACATGAGAAGGCCCATTAGGTGAGAGCTTTTCGCTGCACACATAGACAGGAGCAGAAGGGAAAACTTGCACATGAATGTGAAGCCTGCACTTAACATCTATCTTGAAAATAGATGTTTTTATATCAAACGCAAATGTGTTTTCTGAAGTTTAGTTGCAGGCATTGTTCCACCTCAAATAGTGCAACTTCACAAATCGACGGACAATTAAATGTTTACAAATGGAATGAAGACCTGACAGCTAAGAAAAAAGTAAACTTAATAAGTCGTAGGTCTTAATAAGCCCATTTTGGATGGAACCAGTCCCCTGTATTTTGTCTTTTTCATGGATTTCAGTCACGTGACTTATTTGTTGTCACTGCCATGTTGAAGACATTGCAAAAATATGTAAACTGGCATTAGTCAGCTGCTAACTACCTGAAAAACACAGCTCACCGGTCAATCTGCTGTGAAGTCCTTAGGTCCCTCTTGACAACCGTATTCCATTTCTGATAACAAACAGGGTGTTTAGAGATGTTACGGAAGAGAGTTTTGAGACATTTTGCTGTCAAAGCTCAGAGCAAACATTCAGCTTACATCCTCAAGATGGCAGTAGCAACAAGTGTGTGACATAACTTTGTACCCATGAATAGCCATTATCATTTACACTTAAAAGTCACAAGTTATGAATAATCAACAGGGTAAACCTTAAAGCCTAATTAAACGTTATTGTTGAGTGTGTAAACATTTGGGCAGTTTATGTTGGATGATAGTTGTGTTTGACTGGCATCTGAGCTAAAAGCTAACTAACTTTAGGTTTGGATTTTTCATTTTGTGTGGTTTAGTTTGTGTTTTCTCAGCATGTCATATGTGTGGCAGGAGGCGTGGCCGGCTCACAGGGCAACAGACGAGACTCACCTGCACTGCATCTAATCATCTGTCTCCAGTATATCAGACCGGTCTTCTCACCACCACTTTGCTAGATAATTCTGCCACATTTGGTGACGCGGCTTGTAGGGATGGGGCGATGCATTTTGAAAAACTTTATAAATTACCATGCATAGATTTAATACCATTATGATACAAACATTTGCAAATCCAAGCAGTATGTTAAAGTTAGGGTTTATATCTTCAAGACACACACACACATAATAAGAGCACAAGGTGATGTGTCTGCACTCTTGTGATAAATTTGACATTTCCCATTTGTCTGATAATTAAACCTCAACTAATACGTTTGAATAAATATATATATATATATATATATATATTTTTTTTTTTTTATCAGATTGACATAATATGGTTTAAATGTGCTTGGGTAATAACTTTTTTTCTGCCTCAGATAAAAAAAAAAAAAAACTGTTTTAAATGTACCTTGTTTAAACAAGGCAATGAAGTCATATAATTGAACAGCCTGATATTTTGACTTGAAACAAAAACAGAAAATAAACTTGTGACTGACAATTACCCTTTTCCAGATCTCACAATTCTATAAATATTTTCTACTGTGTAGTTACTGCACAACAGTAACGTTCAAAGGCAGCACAACCATCATATTTACCCAGCATTTAGTTTAGAGTTGACCTCACTCCACAGATCTTTGTCTCAAGTGAGCTTTCTTGCACACACAATTATAAAGCTGCTCTAAACCTTTAAACACTCCTGCTCCTTCTTCTCTTATTTGAAAAGCTCCTCCTGCTTATCTTTTTATCCAGCCTTAAACACACTCACTCTTGTTGACTTTCCATGGGCATTTACAAGCTGTATTGAGACTTCCGACAAAACGGGTTGTTTCAGCAGTGATGTAGACTTCAGTACATCAGAGCACAATACCTTTTTGAGAGAATACCTTGTATCCTTTATAACAAAAGTATGGACACATTTAGTTATTTTAGAGAAGTTTGAGGGACTTTGTAGACAATTACTCCAAATCACAAACCTCAACGTGACCATTGATTCTGCGGTGTGGTAACTCTGGATGCCTGCAGTTGATCCTATAGGTGTAACTAAAGCATTCTGCAGTCGTCGTCGTCGTCGTCGTCGTCGTCGTCGTCGTCGTCATCGTCACATTTGAACTATTATTTTTTTCAAAAGTCAGTTATGGTGTCGGTCCAGTCCTTTATCGTCGATGCACTTTGTCATCCATTTTTTGTAATGGCCTTTTCCCCAGCTGTCAGAAATATGTTCCAAATATATCCATCTATGTTGTCCATTGCAGGGGTTTTGAGGCCCAAATACATAGTTCTGAAATCGAGTGGGATGGTCCAACCCCCGGAAAACTGCTGAACCAGACATTGTCTCACCCTCCACCCTGAAACACTGCACACACTCCAGTCTTCACATGCCATGTCCCAGCCTGCTTCAAGTCGTCATTGTCCCTGTCCCAAAAAGCCCCAGATTACTGGATTTAATGACTACAGGCCTGTGGCACTGTCCTTCTGTCCAGGTGAAAACCGCTCTCCCAAAGGCAGCAGAAGCTGTCCTTAACGGTTTCAAACCAGGGGACTAAATCCTGGTCCGAGAGCCAAGGCGGAAGTGCTGGAGGTCAAAACGCTGTTTGGGACCACACCGGGTTCTCTCCTCACACAGACGACATAGTGAAAGTCGCAGAAAAAGGCACCTCGATTCAAGCGTTACACTGCTGAGCCACCTTCTGCTCACCCATGGAGCTTGACAACAACACGGCTGTCTGTCCACCCTGGGTCAGACACAAGGGTTGACTGTGCCGTGACCTGCACCCCAACCTCAACCACTGAGGACCTCTGAATTGGTACGATCTCAAACGCGTGAGAGCAGGGGTCAGAGTCATAAAGCTCCACCCGCACTAGAGCCCACTGATTGGGTGCTCCGAGCACATGGCACCCCGCTAAAAACCTAGTGCAGTTCAATGCTCTATTTTTCTCTGCATCGTTTGATAATCACATCTACACAAACACTGTCTTCATTTGCCTCATGGCTCCTAGATTACACCCGGTTCTTCTTCGGGAGAGAAGCCTCCCGGAGCCTAAGAGCCATCAGGTCTCTGAATTTATAATGATGATTTATGCCCTGTTGTTGTTAGTAGCCCTGACATAGTTAATACTTGATATTGCACTGCCTAGCTTGATATGTCCGAATAAATAGCCAAGTTTAGACCGTAATATTCATACTCTGCATAATTAAGACAACGCAGATAGTTTCTCTTAGACACGTTCGAAACCATTCCACTGTCTATACACTAAATTACTTGTATCTATATGCTAAATATGGAGATGGAAAAATTGTTGTGTGTAAACATATGCCCTTGGCAACCACCTCTCCGCATGTGCTGCCTCTTCCTGTGCCAACATTTTACCTGACACTCTAATCTCTCTGGATAATGCTAATGCTAATGCTAAACTTCTGAGTAAGATAGGTTGGTCTGTATGGAAAGCAACGACTGCAGGCTGACCTGAAATTAACATCAAACTTACTGAAAATCTAGAACTGGGACCACTCTTTGGACCTGTCCACATTAAACCTGGCTCTACATTTGCATGCTTCACACAGAACATTACATCAACCTTATCCCTTGGCACAAAATCTGAACTTAAACCACGATATTTCGGACACAGTGACGTGCGGTGAGGTTCAGGGCTAGTGAGGCAACAGACAATGAGTTATTCTATACATCTCATTTCAGCATTCTTTGCACAAACAAGAGACACATATTTTATAGAAGGTCAAAATTAATTCTAATTGAGCCTATTTCAAGCCAAGATAAATAAAAGTTTCTGGTCTTATCTTTACATTTTGATAAGCCGGATTGTAAATAAGAAATAAACGAGTTCAAGAACGAACAGTCCACGGACTCAGGAGTATTCTTTGCCTCACTGAGTGAACTTTTACTGCAGGTTTATAATGAATCTGCAAGCCTAAAACACATTTCAGAAATACTTTTTAATCGTCAGTGTTTTATTAGATTATAAACAGGGGGACAGTAGGACATGTTATCTGCACGGCACCAGCACAGTTTGTGAGGCATTATATTGTGCTCCGAGAGGCAGGGTGAGGCGCTGCCTCATCGCTCCGCCTCCCTGTATCTGAACGGGAGTTACGGGATATGCCAAAACTCTGATTAATTGAACATTATTGTTCCATATTGGATTAAAGGGAAAGGAGGTTTCAAATACATACCAGATGACAAAAAATAACACTTATTGTATTTTATAGAAATGTTTTTTTTTCTCCCAAGATTGACAGGTGAGGCACTGCCCTCCCCTGCTTCCCCTGAATGCATGTCACTGGTGGGACAAATCCCTAATATATATTGTTCTGCAGTATATGTCCTGTGCACCTATCTGACGGATGGCATTCGTTTGAATACCATCTCAGGCGGGTCCTGGAACCACATGTGCACATCACTACACTGTACCAGACGTTTTAGGGACTGTTCCAATAGAGGATTAAATGTTTCTCTGTGAATATTATATGTACAAATGTCTTCCAGCCGGATGGGTGGGACGCTGCGATCCCTTCGGATCATTCGCACATAATATCCAGCAAACCACATCTCCACACACAGAGCTCAACGGGATCTGCTTGGGGGTCTCTGTTTGGACCACCATAGATTTGGATGGCACTTGATGGCGGTCTCAGGCATAGTTTGTGTGTTATCATGCTATTATGATTATGTTAGTGACTCAGATGACGACTCCATCTGCAATGGAGTCCTGTAGATTAGTTTGAAATCCTTAGATTCAAAATAAAACCAACAATATAATAAACAAAACTTGGTTTGTTCATTTATTCTTGATTTCTATATTCAACCCAATCATATGAAGAATGAAGGACCCTTAGGAAAATGTCCTGATAGCCTGGGACCCAAGGATGTCTCACATGCGCTAAAACATTCAGTGCAGTTTTGCAATATGTTGAGACTGGGTTTTTGCATACGTGGCACCTGTTGTGCCTTGATAAATTGGACACATTTTTGTACTTGTGTCAGATCAGGAAGGGAGAGCATTTTGACTCAAGATCTCCACAGGGCTGTGTACTTTATTCTCTGCGCTTCTCCCTGTACACAAGCTCCTCAAGCCACGACTCACATAAACTGATCATCTGGTCCAATATTTTTGTGCAGCAGAACAGTCCCAGATCACATGATAATAGTTACGTTCCCACTTGATCAGTTTAGTCCGGACTAAACTGATCCGGCTCAGTTGGCGGCCATCTTTAGACCGGATCAATTGACTGCGTTCACACTCAGGAGCGAGACTGGGGCCAATTGATGTTTACCATTGCATATGTTGGCACTATATTGTTGTGCGCAAGGTTACGTGCTGTTAAAATAATAAAGGCAGAGCCTCCTGTTCTCTCTCCGAAACAGAGCGGCTGAGCAGCGTGGCTACTGAACGTGGAAGACACTCATGTCTCCTGTCTGTATTGCTAACTTGGTGTCTGTAAAGATGTCTACACAAGCAGAAGGCACGGGTGAGAGTTCCCGTGCACATGCAGAGCAAACCGCAGCGGAAGACTCAACACAGACACTCAATTGCCGGTCTCGCTCCTGGCTGGTCCCACTCGCTTCGGAGTGAAACCGGGGCCAATCTCGCTTCCCAGCCGGGGCGAGTGGAGCGGCTCTAATCCAGCTATTTCACTAGTGGGAACAAGTTAGAGCAAAATGATTCGGGACGGCCCCGGACTAAAAAAAAGAAACATTCACATTCTTCCAAAAAAAAAATCCTTCCAAACATGAAATGTTGTAGTCTTCTATTGTGAAGTACACACACTTTCCCACTACCTGTCCGTCAAAACAAATTACCCTATTTTTCCCATTTGATTTTAATATACATAGAGATAACAGATTGGCTGTCCAGATCATTAATGCATTTACAGTATATACATTTTAGAATTTATTCCCCTTGAAAAGTTTTCTTAGTAAAGCTTTCAGTTAAAGAGTTATTGCAAATGCTACTTTATTTTATTTTTTGATTTAATGTCTTATTTGTAAATACCTATAAGAGTCTTGTTTCTCCAAGCCAAAGGATTCCATCAACATGTAAACACTGTTGAAGGACACTTTATATTTATATTCTAAAGTAGAATGGCAATCATTGGATTCAAGACGAGAACAGACCAAAGGTAGTGCCTTTGGTTTGTGTATAAGGCTTATTATTTATCAAGTTTATCGCACATTCAAGTATTCACAGTTTGAGGACATTTTTATCTTACAATCCCATCGCGTTAACACAGAGACCGGAAGAAAGGTTTTCTACAACTTTGCTCCCTCCCTGAGGAACAAAACACATTATTTTAAAGCACTGGTTAATGACCAATGCACTCAGTGCCAATGCACTTGTTTTATATAATTGTATCTCAGGTTGTATGTTTAAATGTGTTTTCATGTATTGATTAATTTTATTCCTTGTTTTATTTGTGTTTTAGTATCCAATGTTTGTTGTTTACTTTGTGTTGTGTTTCAACAGGGACCCATGAAAAAGCAAACTTTTCTCATTGGATTTTCCCTGTATAAATAAAGAAAAATTTAAAATGAACATATCAAAGCTTTTCATTTAATTTTCAAACACAATCTGGTAAAAAAAAAAAAGGTTTCACATTACAAACATATAAATATAAAACCTCTTCACAACTTTGTTAATATGTTGTGTTTATAGTGTGGTTATTCTTCCATGTACTGAACAAAAAAACTTTTGTTGCAGGGTCTTACCTCGGATACAAGTTTTTTTGCCAGGCAATACAAATCTAGAGATCGTTTTCTTTCCCTCATCAAGTAACTGGTTGGGGATGGAAATTGTCAGAGTCTGGAATAGATATAGAAATCTGGGCAAAACACTGAACGCCAGGAAAACGGGTTAAGTGACCTCGTCCAATTAGTTATTTAAATCGATTTTTCAAAATGCATGTAAAAGCGGGAAGTACAATTGCAATATCTCTTCAAATCTCAAACATCCCAATAACACATTTGCAGAAATGCTTGTGTAGTGGTAATGATTCCGCAGGTACTATAACAGCGCATTCCCATAAAGACTAGGAGCAGATGAAGAGAGACAACTGTGTAATGTGAGAAACGGCCTGGTTATTATCAGACATGAACTTGGACATGTACTCACACATTTTAAAATCAGCAGACAAACTATGGCCCCTCAACCACAGACTAGCATGTGTGTTTTTGTTTTGATCCGCTGAGTTAAAATGAAAGTGAAGACTACTGGAATCAATGTGTTTATTTGCGCTGTGGAAAGCAAAGAACCTGTTATCAATGCAGTTTCTTACGTTTGAAAAGCAATTATAACTACGCCGTTTTAGTAATGCTAAATGTCTGTAGACTGACGAGAGTGGTCAGTTTTGGGGGGAAAGACGAGTTGAGTTTGGTTGTTTAGCACACTTTGAGTTCTCTGCGCACATGTTCTACCTAAATAAAATTAAACATTTACTGGACAAATTTCTTTCAATATGATGCTGACAAATTCTGGCAGGCCTGGCCACTGACCTGAAAAATGCTGACTCTACGTATTGATGCTTTCATAACCTTGATGTATTGATACTCTATAAGCAAAATATAATCACATGTACATAATTGCGCATAATCACCTGCGGATTGTCTTCTACCATAACAACACATTTCAGCCTTATGTGGATATTCGTCAGTGCCTCAGAGGAGAACAGGCAGCAGTCGTTGGAATTGCGCTTCATAAAGATTCATATGGAAATAGTTGGCAGCCTCCATGTGTACACATACTGTATGCACAGATGCAGAGGTATCCCTTGGGGTCTGTGTAAGCCTCTATTCTATCCGTCACCTGCATATTCCCTCAACTCCCCAATAATATAGGCAGAAGGCACAATATTGTATCCATGCACTGTGCCTTCAGGCCATTTGAGGGTAGCAGCCTCAAACACTCTCCTGGAATATGTTGAATCGCAATAGGAGGAAAATAAATCAACATAATTTGCTGTGCGATTTGAAAATGTGAGTTCAAATATGTTAATAGAGTTGTAAGTGAAATATTAACAACATAAACAAATTACATGGAAATAAGTTCCATTATTCCTTGGGGTGGTTTAGAAATACAGTACTTGAGAAATCAGAGTCTGTGTGAGCTGTTGAATCATTCATAGCCCTGGGTGATCATAGAGTTTTACCTTTACCCGAGGGTTCAGGGACACAGCGAGAGGGCGTGTGAGCATGGAAGAGCCCCAGAGAAATTCAAATTGCTACCCACTTTAGCGGACAACAGTTCCTCTCCCACACACACATGAAAATTGGAGGGGGGGTTTACATGTCCTTGATATAGCTGAATGTGTTGTCAAGGGTATGGGTAATAGACCATTTCCTAATATTTTAAAGGACTTTTTCTTTTGGCGTAATTAATTATGTGTCAAAACAGGCATCAATTAAGCCACTGTAATATTTATTGCATTAATATCTGACACTAAAAAAAATACAAAAATAAATTTAAAAAAGCTTGGTCCCTCAAGAGGTAATGATAGAAGAGTAACCACCACCCCAGTCTTCTTTACCCTTTAGCTTCCTGTTTTAAAGCACACGCGTTTTTAATCTTTGACCCTGACCTAAAACATTCCATTACCGACAAAATAGAAAGTTGGCATAAACACGACAGGTAACATTTCAAGCGGGAAGTGTATGTTTTGAAATAGAGTCATCAACCTGACATCTGCAAATAAACAAATCACATCAGTTTACAATGTTTGTTCTGATGAATGTGTCACAAAAGCAGTGATTAAATGAAATAAGTGCACACTGTGAGCAAAGAAATCATGCTTTGACATAATTCTGCACCTGCACGCACATTTATCTGTAAAGATGATTTTCTGCCATTTGCTCACTTCCATGGAGATGTTTTTGCCTTGCCTGGATAGTTCCATAGTATATCATTCTTTTTTTTTGCAATTACAGGTGTTTTTATTGCAAAAAACAACAACTTTGAAACAAAACAAATGCATCATTCTTGACCATGAGAGGGGTTCTCTCTCCTCAGATCTGACTTATAACTTGACCTGGCTGGGGATATCAACCTGCTCGATGGTGATGGAAATGTTTAATATGCCAAACTCTGAAACCATAGGCAAAGCAATAACATCTCCAGGTGACATGCAATTACATAGTGCACCTTTTAAGGATCATTACCACTGGTGTCAATTCACTGTCTCCGTCATTGTTTTTCATTTATTGGTAAGAAAAAACTGGATGAAGCAACCTCTGTGTAATCGATACTGTAGTGATACTTTATGTGCCCTCATCTACTCTACATACACTTGAGTCTGTGTATTAGGCATCACTTCAACTTGTCAACTTGTAGAAAACAACATTGCTACATATTTATTTACAAAGCCAGTAATAAAAATACATCCCATCCCACAGTCCCTAAATTTCCTTGCTCCGCCCCTGGTCTAGTGTCACCCGAAATCGTTCAACTGCTCTTCTGCCGATCAAATCGAGGCTCCATAAACACTACATGCCGCTTTCTGTTACATTTATGAAAACATGATTTAGACATTTGAAAGAAGTTGATCCACTTTGCCTTTGCGCACGCCTGGTCTCATCTCTGTGGAGCCGGGCCAGCTCGATGCATCGTACGTCATGTTTCATTGGTTCTTTCTCATGGTTTCCAATTTAATTTTAGGCCGATTTTCATCATCTAAAGACTATTCAGCTCCTTGTGGATCAAATAACACATACGTGGAGTTCAAACAGCTCCCAGCTGTAGCTCTGATCCGTCTGATCTGTCTGTTTAAAATGTGGCTTGTATAGTGGAGCTCCCTGTGCGCATCTCAAACTCGCTTTGGAGTTAGTTGTGACGTTACTCCAGTCCTAGAGTAGGTTTAAACGATAAAAAAGTAGGGCTACCATATATGCTTGGCGTTTGATTGTAAAAGGAACAGTGCAGCTTCTGGGTCAGGCTGGTGGTGCCTCGATACCTCTCGGAGCCCTAGATGCCCTACCACTGTGCGTAACGGGAGTGGCTGCACTAGGCCAATAAACATCAAATGTATCTAATAAATGTAGATTTATTGACAAAGTATAAGTTGTCATAAAGCTATGGTGACATTACGCCACAGCAAAGCCACAGATTGTTGGGACCTCAAACACTTTTTGTTGCTATCTTTATTTTATGTAGTTTGTTTTAAAGTATTGTCTGGTTTCAAAATGTGTCACAAGTGTGTGCAACAAACTGGTGCGCTCAAAGTACGTACAAAATCCACTTCCAAAGACGCACTTGTCCACACATGCAAGTCCCGTGCATACTAATTAATAGTGGGGAAATTTAATATTATCAGTGTAAACAGGCACTTTACATGGGGATACTTAGCGCTCATTTGCGCTAAGTAGCTCACTACCAAAACTGCTGTTGGTTCCTCGCACTAGTTATGGGAACAGAGACCGATCCTTCCAGGCTGTTGCACCCAGACTCTGGAATGACCTTCCACTCTCCCTGCGGCCACTGGACTCTGCTTTTAAGGGTCAGCTCAAAACCTGTTTATGCAGGCCTTTTTAACAACAGTTGCTTTGGGCTGATTTGACAATATAATTATTGTTTTTTGCTCACTGTAAGTTTTGTTTTTTTATTCTGTGGTTCCACTGTTTTTGTGAAGCACTTTGTGACTTCTGTCTGTGAAAGGTGCTATACAAATAAAATGTACTTACTTACTAAAGCGTTCACCAACTCCTGCATGTTCCATCCATATAAACATGTAATGCAAACATTTTACATGATTATTTTAAGGAAAATTTGCACACCTCTAAAATCTTTTGGGGAAAATTAAATAATGCATTGCCAGATACGAAATGGCCAAACCAAATCCGCCCAACCAAATCTCGGCCATATTGGATTAAAATAAGCTAAGCATGACTCACCAGTTTTTCCAAACGTCGTACTTTATAAACTCCTCCCAGGGCATTGGCCTGAAAAAAGCTGAAATTTGGTGGAAATGGTCTTAAGGAGTGGGGCATCAAAGTTATCTAATTTATGTTGATACCTTTCACGGTCTCTGTGTAGCTCTCAAATATTACATTTTTAAAAAATGTCTCAAACATAAAATTTGCTGTTATTTGCACATACAAAATCTGAAATGCGTCAGATTTGAGTCCGATGTTAAACCCCTTGTCCTGAACCTTCTTTTAGTGAAACATTTTAATTTTGTGTGATATTGCCCGCTACAGAGTGAAATCAAATTTTATACGGGGAGCAAAACATTTTGTTTTCAGAAAATGTATTAAATTTGGCACAAAATTCCCTTTTCGCGCCTTGATAAAAAAAATCAATGACACCCATGTCATATGTGTTAAGGCGTAGCCATAGCGCTGACAGAGGCCTCCCATGTTATTCCAAAGGAAAAATCGCCAAATCTCCAGAATGTTTTAAGATCAAAAGATATAAATAAAAAGTGATTCGGTTTGTGTGCGGCGAAACTGCAGATTTTGCCAAGATTTTTTTAAAAATCATTGCCTTTTGAATGGAGATCACAACATTTAGTTAGTCCAAATGTAAACAATTTAGCACAAAATTCTATTTTGGCGTGCTAATCAAAAAATCCAATATTTGATATGGCGCAGCAAGAAACCCTCAAATTTTATTCCAAAGGGAAAATCGTCAAATCTCTGAAAATGTTAACACTTTTACTTTTACAAACTCCTCATAGGAAATGGGCCTGATTAACTTAAAATTTGGAGAGACTCATCTTCAGGAGTGGGGAATCGAAACTTATCAACATTTTTCATTTATGTACAAAGGTCTCTATGCAACAGAGCTGCAAACTTTGCCAAAAGTATTGAACATTTCAGTACACAATAATGCCTCTATTTACAAAGTTAACGGGGGAAAGCGCCATAGTGCTATGGATTTGGCAGTAGGTGCAATAAAAGGAGAAAGGTTGGGGTGCATTAGGGGTATAATAATATTTATTATTATTTTTATTAATATTATGATGATCCTGGGCCAGAGCAGCATCAAATGATCTCTAGGGGTGGAGTCTGCATGTACTCCCCGTGTTACCATGGGTTCTCTCTGGGTTCTCCGGGTGTCTATGTCTCTGTGTTAACCCTGTGACGAGCCTGTCCGAAGGCTCAAAGTCACTGGGATAGGCTCCAGTCACCCACGACCCCGACGGAAGCAAGCGATAGAAAATCAATGAATTTGAGACGCTTCTACTCTGTTTATAACAGTATAATGTATCACAACTACTGATTGTAAAGGAGTGATTATGCCTCCTGAGTTTTAAAATGCACACACACAAAAAAAATATATTAGTGCCTCACCAGACTCCATGCAAAAGAGCAAACCAGGCATTTTCTTCCCTTGAGTTACAACGAACAGCAAACATATAAATAAAGATCCCCATTCACTTTTATTAGTGTCAACATTTATCTCACTCAGGTGACTGTTATAATTCTTAGCAGGCACAACCTCATAAAGTCGTTGTTCAGTGGCAGCGGGCCCATAGCGCTGTATTAAATCAAAGTTTGTCAGAACATTTCCTCTTTACAGCGTACAAAATGACTTACCAGACCATATGTTTGAGAGAGAAAGAAAAATATCCTGGCCCAATGTTAACACAAACAGATGCTTGTTTTATGACAAAACATTTATATTCAGCATTGAATTAACTGGCAGCGGATGATTTAGCCTGATTACAACTATATTGGTAATTATATTGGCATTATTGTTTATTGTTTTATTAGGATCCCATGGCCTCTCATTTAAAGACAGCCTTCGGGAAAACTTTAATCAAATTTAAATACCTAGAAAAATATAATAGAAATACACTTATATGATTAAACTTTACATATGCTTAAAAAATAAAAGGGAAACATTTGAATGAGGATTAGTCTACTTCTTCACATCTAGTACTTGTAATGTTAGGTTATTTTTCTTCAGCTTTGCGCGCAGTTAATAAAATATGGCTCCACAAAGCATATGGGACTTCAGAGAATTCTTCCTGGGGCAAAGACCTAGTCCCTGTGTGGTCAGATAAAGCCTTTTGATGAACTAAAACATCCTTTATTATGGAAAGTTTCCTCAGCATAGCACTGCTGTTGTGCAATAAGAAATGAGCTAATATAAAACATCCCTTTGAGATGTCTGTCTGATAGAGATAGAAAACACACCGGACCTGCTGTAGCTGATGCGTAGTGCCATTGTGCAAAGATTTGCCCTTAGCCTGCTTCCAGCAAACATGTATAATTTAGATACAGAGGCAATGATAAACAAACTAAAACTATTCTGGCTTTGATATTATATCAGACAAATTGATCAAATGTATGTTGTATTATGATGCTAAGAATATGTAATACTTAAATTAATTAAAGCACATATGACCACAGATTTAACTCTTATGATTATAGTTCAGTTTTGCCTAATTCCACAAATGTTATAGAGATCATATGATAAATGAGGGTCAAAATCCATATACATTACACAACAGTTGATTAATTATTTGACAATAAATATTACCTGATAATACCTTTTATTTTGTTGAATAATCATTTAAACTGTAAGAAAATGATGTCCGTCAAGTGTAAATTGTCTGTTTTCAAATTGCATGTTGCATTTTGATGACATCACAGAGGGATTCTGTTTTAGAACTAAGATCTACTTCCTGTAATTTTAAAGGGTTATTTTTTTGCTACATTTCTTCACAAATTGCAACTTCACAGACGTAAAACTATGATGAATACTTTAGGTTCCATGTGTGGCACTACGGCAGTAGAATGATTTGTAAATTAAAAGGTTGCAACAACACCACCCCCGGACTTTCACCGGGAGAATACTAAAGTAAATGGGATTCCAAGGCACACAGGAAGGTATACCAAAGACAGAGCCAGGTTCCAAGTTACAGAGTATTTATTTTACTTTGGATACTTTAAAAACACAACACATATGAATTTGATAAACAATGACTATGAGGGTTAAAATGCTAGATCAACCTCCCCTTTGTGCATGCGCCTCCCTCCCTTCCTTCCGGCCGGACTAGGTGCAGGACGCCAGGCAACAAGCCAGGCAACGGAGGGGCCAACGGGGACACCGCAAAGCGGACAGCAGACAACAACAAAGCAGGGGCAGAAAACAGCAACAGTAAACAGATAAAAACAGAAACAGCGAAAAACAGTAAGAGCAACATGGTAAACGGCAATATAAAGAGCGACAGCGTAAAAGCAACAGTGTAGAAGCAACGTAGAGAGCGACAGCGTAGAAGGACAGCGTAATAGCAACTGAGAAACAATGTAGAAGAAATGTAAAAGTAAAACAACAAGAACAACAGTAAAAGTAGCGATGTAGAAGCAACAGTAAAAGTAGCAACATAGAAACAAGAGTAAACAAAACAACAAGATCAACAGCGGAGTAGAAACAGCGAGTAGAAACAGCGGAGTAGCAACGTAAGCAACAGCGACGTGCCCAGTGCCGCTCCTGACCACTGCGGACACCTAGAAAAATACTTTGTTAGAGATTGCCTAAAATAGCCCAGTTAAGCCCAATATCATAAATAAGTAGCATACCAATTTTGAGGAAGTTCTAAATGCAGTCCACGGTGTGAGGCCAAACAAAAGGCAGCGTTTAGACTGACTTAGAAATGACCAGGAGGAACAACCAACCTGCACTGCTCAGGCTGTAAGATTCAGCTGAGAGCAAGCTAAAATAAAATGATTTTTGTTTAAGGTTTTGGAGGACTGGAAGTTACAATAAGTTAAATTTACCTTTTCCAATTTGTATATATGTATAATGGACCACCTCGTATATGGCTTGCTGGAGGCATCTACTGTGCAACTGCAAAATAACGCAGGCCTGAGGCCAGCAAATTTATGAATGAAGCAGAGGTCAGAGAGTGGGCGTTACCTGAGACCCTAGAGAGACCCGCCAGCTGAGGCGCACAAGCTACCGCTGTGCGATCGGCAAGTTAAGTGGTTGGTGCCGAGCAAGTGGCTGGACGACGGCACTGAAATGAACAACGTTTCAGATTTTGGATACCAAGTGTGGCATTTCGAGGGTCGTTAGCTCAGCCCTTCTGTCCATAGTGGCTAAACCAGACTAAACCATCTCATGTTTTATAAAAGACAACAACGCCACCTAGGAGTTAGCCCAGGACCAGCTAAATATAAGGCACGTAGGTTTGTTGTTGATAGGCAGAGACTTGAGGTTAGCAAAAATAAATGTTTATTTGTACATGGTTGATAAGTTAATTGGACATTACAGTTGGAATAAATTACGCATGGTTCATTGTTCAGATAAACCAGGAAAGACACAACTGCAAGGCAAGAAGGCAACAAGCAGGCAAGAAGACATGGCAAGAAGACAAGACAAGGCAAGGCAGCAAGGCAAGGCGGCGACAGTGCACCCTAGCTCCATGGTTCAGATCTGCAGCTGGATAAATGGGACGGAGGACTGGACAGACTGTTAATAGCACGCCTGTTAGCCGGCATAACGGGTGGCACACAGAGCGCATGGGCCCATGGCAGCAAGCATTAAATTAAAGTTACAATCAGCGTTAAAGAACGCTGACGGTCTCATATCTGAATATCTTTAATACTACCTGAGAGTGGCGTGCGCGGCGTAAACACCAGGAACCCGGAAGTAAGAGCGCGAGGTCAGAGGGCGCAAGGTAAGGATGGAAGCGCTTTTAAGAGTGGTTGACGTCACCGTCAGCCAATAAAAAGTCTGCTCAGTAGTAGAGCCCGCCTGCAGGCTAAACTGTGTTCACGTTTGAACACAAGATCTACCTGGAGCGAAAGGATGAGCGGCCAACACCAGGACCCGGAAATGCGTGTGGGCGGAATAGGGGAAGCAAAGAGAAAGGGAGCGCTTATAGAGGACGTGCAGTGACGTCACGCCGTCATGTGGCTCCACTATTGTGGACTGCAAGAAAGACGAGCACGCACGTAAACACGCCAGAAAGATTGCAGATTTTGGCTGATATTGCAATCATCCTGGACCCAAGATGGGTAAATCTTGCTGTGCAGTTGGATGCACCAATCGTCAGGAAACAACAGACGGAGTTTCTGTCTACAGAATCCCGAAATACACGGAGAGAGGGTGGAAATGACTAGCAGCCATAAAACGCGAGCACTGGACACCACACGACGCCACAACACAATTGTGTAGTGGTAGGTTCATCATCTTTATCAATTAGATCTGAATTTGTCCACTTGAATTTTGCCTCGCTACTATGCTACAAGTAGCCAAGTAGCCTAGTGTCCAGTACTAGTCCTCCCCTGCTTAGTAAAGAAAAAGAACAAAAATGTGTAACTCTTTTTCTTTTTTTAATTACACACATCCAAAAATGTGTCCCTTGAGGATAACGGTTACCTATACCACTAGCATCACTTTTGGAGTATTACGTGATCCATTGAAACATTTTTCAATATAATCTGATGCATCCACGAAGTCTTCACGGTTTTGCCCATTTATTCCAATTATTTCCCCGTGCTTGTAAGGCCCTTTCACTTTATCCTTAACGCCAAAGTGAATGGTTCCATTGGCTGTCAAGTTCATGTAAACACAGGCAAATCTCAAAACTTTCCTTGCCACTTTGATTCGTAACTTTTTTGAGTCCAGGTTTTGTGCCATCTCAAGTGACTTGTACTCATAGCATGGCTCCAACATATTTTCAGTTCCTGTCTCTGGTTCAAGTAGACTGTGTTTGATGTATCTGAAGTCTAGTCCATCTTGGTCAAATGTACGGTATACACTCCATCTCAATGTATCTGTTGGAGTTGTATCCTCACTGCTCTGTTTGGGAATAATTTGCTGCTGATTTATGATTATTTTTTTTTCTTGGGAGTCACATTTATTAGACTTGCCTGAGCCCCAGTGTCCCATAAAGCCTCCACGGGCACATTGTCGAGGTGACATTAGACAACACATCTTCGTCCGATGAGCTTGATTTGGCGCTATGAGGGCATGTAGCTGTCAGACTGTGGAGAACATTTTGGGTGGGCCTGTAGAGGGGAAATGTTGATATGGGACCCGAAAGACGACTGGGTTACTGCTGGTCCCTGTTCAGCAACCCCCTCTCGTTTCCCTGTGACGGTCTGCCTTGTCTGCAATTGCGAGAGAGATGGCCTTCTTGTCCACACCGGAAGCAATGTCGGTACGTGTCACCAGTCCCAGCCTCTTTGGAGCCTTGGCAACCTTTTGCTCTTGGGGGAGGGCGGCTCGATGTTGCTGCCCCTGCCGTGGTATGTAGTCTCTTGATTTCCTGCACATCTGCTTTGAGGCCTTCAATAAGCTTAACAGTCTCTGGATCTGGCCCTCTGTTTTGTGACTCTGTTTTGCACCTCTGCTTGTATTTCATTGACTCTGGGTGGTTTGACTGGTATGGGTCTCTTAAGTTTAAGTCTTAAGACTAGTTGCCTCATTTATCTTTTTAATTAAAACCTCATCTGCTAAATTTGTATTGCTCAGGTATGGTTTTAATTGGAACTTGACTGCTTCACTCAACAAACCTGTCTCAGGTGACCGCAGGAACTTGCGCTGAATCATATTTGGGCTGAACTGCCCCCCCTCATCTTCTTCCTCAGACTTGCAGAGCAGTTTCTCTCTCAACTCTAGTGCCCTAAAAAGGAATGCCTGAGCTGACTCTTTGGGGTTTTGGGAAATGTTCATGAGGCTGTGTAACAGATCAGATTAGTTGTCAACTTTGTAGTAGACTCTAAGTATGATTTTGAGTGTGGGAAGTGTGAGGTCACACTTCACTTCCAGCAGATCTCAGAGGTGAAGACCAGGGCTGACAGCTTTTATGACTTTTATGGCTTCAATTATTTCACTCTCAGAGTAACCCTTCTTGAGGCCTGACTCGGACTGGTGAAAGAGAGTTTTTCTTTCTGCCCTGCTTCCCCTATTCGACCCAATATTTTAAAGTCTATCTTTAGTGACTTCGGGTGCTCTGGGTGTCACAGGTGGAATAATTCTTTTTCACTGCTTAATCCCCGAAAGCTCCGATCTTTTTCTCCAGAATATGACGTTCATCTGCTTGTGCTTGCTGAAGTTGTGCATATTCTTGTTTGAGTCTCTCTATTGCCGAATTTTCAGTTTTAGGTGGCTCATGTTCTTCTAGTGACTGAACAAAGATCTGGAGATCACTGATAAACTAGTGGAACATCTGGGGATCTTCACCCTCTTTCACTTCACCCAGTGTACTCTCAACCATCTTCATCAGGGCATGGCTGGTCTGTCCTTTGAACCCTTCACCCGCTGGTTCGCTGCACTTTAGATGATAGCACACTTGGATGAGCTCTGATGTCCCCAGGGACCACAGTGCTGTGATGATCTCGTCCAGAAGTTTATCCGTCTTGATTCTGGAATCACGTCTAGGTATGTCTTGTAGGTTTTAGCCTCCTAGCCTGGCTCGCCAAGATTTTGTAACACACGTGACGAAGGAGGCATGTGAATAATTGTTCAACTTTACTGGCTGTACGCAGCTGCCGACTGAGCTGCGCTTCTTCTGCTTAAAGCAGAACAGTCTAATATTTAGTACACAAATATAAACAGCATTTTAGCACAGTAACATCAGTTACACAGTGGCGGCCGTGGGTCTGGGGCTTGAGCCTTCAGTGAGGTCATACACAGTCCCACCCGAATGAATCCACCTCTTATTACCATCATTATGATGCCATGGCTCTAGACACTATACATTTAGACAGAAACGCAGATTAGCCAGGCGTTGCGTCACCTTGTACCCGTTGTCACATTCTCCGCGTGTTGTCAGCGGCGATGTCCTCGCGTTCACCGCACCATTGTCCAACCCAATGTCTGCGTGTTGTCAACGTATTGTCCGCACCGTTCTCCGCACGTTGTCCGCACCGTTGTCAACGTGTTGTCCGCGCGTTCTCCGCGCCACGCAAACATGAACATGAGAACATGTGCCTTACATCACTAGGATATGGGCACTATATGCCTTTGCAAAATAAAAGTACACCGGATCCCCAAAATAGCGGTGCATGCACAATGTAACATTACGTCAGAAACTGAACAAGTAAACAAGAGTGCCACACACAAAACAACCAAAATATAAGAAGAATATTACAATATCAAAAGTTGTTCAGGGGGGTGTCTTCTTATAGCAAATATGTCCTGGGTGCCACACTTTGTTCAACTTTTCTGCATCGGCCACTTTGGACACTTTTGACACTCTGGACGCGCGTCCAAAGAGTCCAACGCTCAAACGCCCCGACGCGCCAAAAAAATGCAAGATTCGCGCCACAAAAACGCTGGACGCCCAAGACGCGCATCCACATAGACTTTGAATGTAAACTGGACGCTTTAGACGCCGCGGTATGAACGGGCATTAAAAAGTACTGCTCTACAAACCTATATATAGTTCACAGAAAGTAGACACCATTGTAGCTCTCCGACAGGTGTTGATATGACAACTTTTTAATAATGTATTGGGTATATCTAGTTACCCTCCCCACCATTTTATCTTCCAAAGACTTCCACACATGTGCTAAACTCAGCATGCAAAAATACCATCTGCTCTCCAATCGTCAGAAAGCTGCCACACAAACAGGGGTGGAAGGATATTTTTAGAACGATGCATTCAAATCCGAAATTACAGTGCAAGTAATCAAAAACAATGCCATCTTTTGAATGTTTGAGTGGGAGAATTGCCACCATGTTGTGTACATTGTTGATGCCTGACAGGAGTGAGGTGATAAAAATGACTTTACTACTGCTTTAATTTGGGGGGGTCTATGTTACGATCCACCCAATATGTTGAAAATGTCTACTTTTGTATATGAAAAGTATGACTTTCACCTCTATGAGATGCTTGGTCTCTGGAGGTAGAAGTTCTTTCTCCCTGGTCTAAAGCCCACCTAAGGCACTGCTCCTTAGTTTACTGTGCAACTTGGGGCTACTTCTTTCCTTGGTATTGCTTTATCATATTACGTTAGACTTCTGCAATTATGCCCTGCAGTGTTTTTGGACAGACTGTCTTTCATATCTTTAGGCCTCCACATCAGTATTTCCTCAGTTATCTGTCATTTTATGCAGCCATGTTAGCCCCAGCTACTGTTTCTTGGCAATGTAAGCGTAGAGAAACCGTCCAGCTCATTCCTCGTTCCACAGAATCAGGCGTCAAATCTGTCCAGGCAAACTCTTTATGCAGCACATAAACCAGAGATTTAGTCATAAATTACACTCATAGATGTTCAGCCACTCTTCTCTCTGTGCTTATCTATCCATTATGGCTCACACACAGCTGAATAAGAACCAGGGGGAAGTTTGGGGATTTTTTTTTTTTGTGTTATTCTCCACAGATTGCCTCATATAAAACTAAATTATTTTTATTGTACAAGTCAAGAGCCAAGCCTTTTTATGACAAAGACTTTGCAAGCTTATGAAATATTTTAATGAAGGCATATAGTGCATTACAGTGAAAAATCTCATCTCTATAAATAATTTGCTTCTTGGACAAAATCAATAAAGATTACTGTATACATTTTTTGTTTTATTAAGAAAATTGATAGGCTTTTCGAGCAGAAAGGACAGATCTGGAACACCCTTTGGCAAAAAATGGCAAATTTAAAAATATGTTATATTTGTATATATATATATATATATATATATATATATATATATATATATATATATATATATATATATATATGCATGTATATGTGTATATATATATGTATTCCATAAGTACATCAAGGACAAGGCTCCTACAGATGACGTGCTCAGTGAATGTCTCAGACAATGGGGAACAGAGGATGATGAGGTGCTGGAGGGACCATCATGGGAGGAGACAGTGTTGTTTTAGGTTACGTTGTGTTTTGTGTGCAGTAACTCTACAGCTGATCCGTGGATGAGTCTGCACTGAGGTCGAGTCTTGTTGTACCGCTCGGGGCTCAGTGTCCTTCACTTTAGCCTCTGCGTTTTTGCCTCTCGGTGCAAACTTTCCGTTTCATCATGGTGGTCCTCCGTGCTCTTGCACACAACAAAACGGCGCCACTTTCTCCTCTGTTGTGTTTTAGTTACTGCATGCGGAAACAAGCGCTGTGTGAAGCAAGCACCACAAGTAGTTCTATGTGCCCTGTGCGCCGCAGATTCGTGCAGTTTTTTTTTTTTATTGAATATGTATTTCAAATGAGTGAATAAAACAATAATCAATGTTTTTTTGTAGAGACCACCAAGTGTCCAGCATTTTGAGAACAAAGTTCTCGGTTTGGATGATATGATACTATAGTGTATTTGAAATGGGATGGTGTGTGGATGTTCAATATGTCTTGGATCATCCAAATATCCCAAAATTGGACAGATGTCTGGTCTCAGACCCTCCTGCATTTGAATAGAAAGCAGTGACAATTGTATCTGGCTGCAGCTGTGCATTGATTTGCATATTGATATTGCCCATTTTTTCAGTCATCTATGTAGTAGCAGGAAGCGCACTGCATACATCTGCTGGCAGTTTGACCCAGTTCATCTTCAACAGATGTTACATTAGCCATGTTTGTTTACAAGTGTGGCCCTGGTGTGGTCCATAGGCATCACCAGGCATATTTATCAGGGGCTGAAGCCCAACAGAATCAAACCCAAACCCGACCCGAGCCAGACAAGCTTACAGCTTTTAAAGCCCGAACCTCTTTACAGCCCGACATTGTTGAAATGTGCAGGTTTTGAATGACACACACGCGCGCAGCCAACCGAGCATACAGCACACAAACTAGAACAGGAATTAAAAATCAGATTAAAAAAAAAAAACGCGTCTTGCAACCAAGTGAATTGGCAATGGTCTGGTAAAATAGTCTCAAATTCACCAGAATACAGACGTCACCTTCAACTATAGGCAATTACAATTAGATGATTCAACTGATTGAAATGATTAGATGTCAATGATTTAAAGCAAAAGATAAAAAATATTTAGACATAAGTTATTATGTAAAATATAGAAAAATGTCTGGCCTTTAAAGGCGCAATGGACGATTTTTCGGCGATTTGAGAACGCAGGCGGAAGTGTGCATGCGCACTCCCCCGTGCGGACTGATACAACACACACGTGCGTTTGTTTATTAGCGCAACGGATCACATCGCATCTCGTCTCCCGTAGATTTCCGTCTTCTTCTGAGTCAGCTCAAACTGTCTTTCTCCGTCTTCATTTTGTCCCGTACACTGAGGGAACTATATTATGATAGGTCAATGTGCTTTGACACGCAGAAACGTGCTGCTCGTGGGGATGAGCCGCACGCGGCTGCAGGTGAGCGGTAGGTGCGTTTTATGATTGATACGTGGCAGGACTAATTGGCAGTCCACGCCACGAGGAAATGAGACTCAGATTTGGGTCAAAGAAATCATCCATTCAACCTTTGAGTGCCACATTTGTTTATTAAAAATACTCACATATTTGAGCTGCCCAAGAGCTCTTAGATATATTGCCTGTTCTTTTCAAATGTTCCTGGGTATGTTTTAAAATCAAAAGCACACATTAAAATACTATTATTGGCCTGGACTGAGCCCCAGATTTCGTTCCTAGCACCTCCCCTGGTTATTAATGACCAACATGACAACCAAGTGACTACCTGGACCACAGCCACTAATTATACAGCTCAAATGATGTTTTGGTCCATAGGCTTTATTAGACAGATCATATGAGTGTGAAATGGGAATGAGAGGATGGAAGGACGTGCAGTAAATTGTTGAAGCTGGGATTCAGATAAAAGAAAATAATATTATTGGAGAACCAGGATATAGGTGATACAAGAGGTCCATATCTGAGAATGAGATAAGCGACTTTCTTTTTCATAATCTCTCAATCTTTTTTGTATCTTGCTTTTTACATGTGTTAGATTCATATTTATATTTCTGGAAGTCTCCAAAGACTTAATTTTAGCCGGAGGACAGGTGTCTTTTTTGGAAAAGTAAGTGATTGTTTCTGGGCAAACAAAAGACATTTCTCTTTTAAGTTAGAAAAACGGGTGAAATGCATTGTGGGTGGTTTAGTCTTATATTTTATACCTTTACACGCACCTTTAGGCCAGTCCCCCTTCTCTTTGAATTTGTGGTTTGAATATTTGCAGGCATATGTTCTTATATTTCTTATAATACAGTGTGACCATGTTCCACTTTCATGTTTAAATCAGTAACTGTCCTATTCTTCACTATCTGTCCGTTCTTTCTTGTCCATCTTCAAAGCTTATTCACTTTTGTGGCAGAAGAGGCAGAGGAGACCAGTGTTTCAGAAGCAATAAACATATCTCTTGTATTCAACTCTTATGCCTCACTGTCCGTTTGGGCCTGATCCAGATATTTTTGTAAAGCAAGGTTAGCCTGCAAGAATAGCTACTTGTAAATAATCTAGAGAGTATAAACCTTTTGGTGTTTTATTTTAGACAATAATCAGGGTGTAAAACTAGCATTCGTAATATATTCTTCTGCATCCAGTGACACTAAACATGATTTTCTTTCATGAGGATAAGACATAAATTACATAATGTCATGAAATATTTCATGTTATTTAGTTGAATATGGGGATTTTTTCCTTGGCTCATAGCAACAGGCAGAGATAGAGAATTCCGTGTATTGTTGACATGTTGGTGCTCATGAACATTGGACATTTTATGCAAATTAATCTACTTTATAGCATATTTTAGCATCAAAACTTTTTTCTCCACTTAGAGAACAGAATTCCTGCTCAAACGGAAGTGCCAATCCATAACAAAAATAGGCAAAAGTGGGCGGGCTTTCTTTCCTTCCTCAAAGGGACACAATTCAAATGTGGTGTGTAAATGAACTGACTGGAAAGGCGTCTGATGAATGCAATTCACGTCAAAATGTTCTCATACTGTCACATGATTTAGAATGTTTTTTGGTTGACCAAGTTTCAAATGAAATAGACCACTTCAGTTCACATTTGTCCAGCTGTGATTGGACTTAAAAGTGGGGGGAGGGGCTGCCTCCTGCTTGTAGACATGTTATAATTTTACCTGGTGTTACAGGTCTAAAAGCTCTAACAATTTTAAAACTTTTTAACAATATTAAATTATATTTACTGTTGTCATTATTTGATTATTTGATAGGATTGGAGTGCATGTGATGCAAATGTTATTACACTGGATAGTTAACATGACTAAGTGTTGAAGTGTGGTGTAAAAAAGTGTGAGTAGTTCATGGCTAACACGGGGCGGGAGAGAGAGGCATTCCCACTTCCACGCCTCTTATCACCAGTGGAGCTGGCCATTGGCCAATCACAGGAACTGGAATAATTAGGAACCGGACATAATTAGAACGTTACACCAGGTATGTTCCACAGTATGAAACTGAACTTTTCTATCATGCATTTATTCAATTACATGTTTTAATTACTGATAATGAAACCTTGAAAAACATGCATTATTACCCCAACTTACACCAAAGCAGCAGATGCATAAACATCGCTCGGTTAAAACAATGTACAACAATCAGTAGCGTTTCCTCCCTGATTTAAAATAAAAAAATTACAAATTTGAACATGCATTTTTCTACAACCCCTAGTGGTAAAAGTTGATTTGTATTAAGTTCATGTGATTTGTCTGCTCAGAGCTATTGTTTTTCCCACATTGTTCTAGACATAGTTTAGGGCTCAAACAACCTGGCAAGTGACTGAACTGTAGACTGTCATTTGGCCCATTTAAATATACATCTGCCTGAAAGTATTGTAATATTAAAAGGTGACATTTTCTGTATACTCATTTTAGGATCTTAAAGTTGCTCTGTATGTGAAATTTGCGTTAGAACCTCCGGCCACAAGAACAGTTTCTTTCCTTTTGCCGTTGGAGTCAAACACTAGACACCTGCCAATTTAACTATTATTCAAACAAATAACCATTCATTACACTGCTCTTTGTTTTTTGTTTTTTCCACTATTCTGACCAAATGTAAATAGTAAAGTGTTGCACCTTAAAGCCAAAGCAAGTTCCTAGTTTTTGAATCCTGTTCATTGACAATGGCAATAAACCATTCTGATTCTGAAAAATATAAGATGGGATTTTCTATGCATGTTAGCATCAAACTAACAGCTAATTTTACACTTTTCTTTGTTTTTTCTTAAAGCCAATAAATGCGCATTTAATAACCCATTAAGCTATGATACATTGTTTTATCAAGCTGTACATATTTATGTTCACTTACATGTATAAACATGATTGAAATATGCATCTATATTTTTGTATTTTATTGTAAATGTTCAAAACTGCTTCCTGGTTGTTTATTGGAACAACTGTTGGTTCCAGAACACTAGTGGAAGCGGTATAGTTTTTTGTTAACAATGTACCCTCAAATTATTTTGTATTGAATTTTGTCTAAACTTCTCTGACAAAAATGCTTGTGAAATTTACTTTCCAGAACCACGGTTAAACTCTGAACTGTTGGTGCCCAAATAAGAAGATTAATATACCCTCTCAAATCTGTGTTCTTTAGGATTCTTCTAAATAAATAGGAAGAAACATCAAATATAATTGTCAATTTTACAAATGCAAGGGTTGAATTATTTAGACACAGTGGGACCAGACCTGTTGCCACCATCTGGATAAATAAATGTTCAAATCCAGCCATGTGGTAAGTACATCCCATATAACGCATAGGTGGATTTGCATGGCAGTTACAGAAGATTAATAAGGGAGAAACAGGCTTTCTGTAATCACCCAGGCTTTTCACATTTATAGAGGCGGTGGGCCGGTGACAGGAGCTCTACGCCTCTTGCCATATTTACATACACACATATTACCTATAACCTTTTTTTTTTCCTTTTTCCATAATCTGCTATTATGATACAAGCTCTTTTATTATGCCATATAAATCTAGAGATTGCTTTTTTCCTCTCAGCCGGTTGGGGATGGATGTTGGGGATTGGCATATTTTCCAAAGAGTCTGGAATAGATCGAGAAATCTGAACAAAACACTAATTTGAATAGTTTCTACACTTTTTCTTAGACACAAAAATGGTTCCATTTTGCCTCATACTACACAAACACACACACTGCTTTGAAAACATTGTCAAATACTCAAATCTCTGTCTGTTGTATGAAGTAATTCAGGGTCTGTCATCTCCACCAGCCACAGCAGGGAGAGGGGACTACATTTTCCCCTTCAGGAAAAATACCTTCAGTCAAACTCAAAGTCATGCTTTTTCTGTCCGCACTGCCTCTGATTGGCACCTCACATCCTCAACTATCAGAAATGCAAACTTGTATCACGCCTTCAAAATACAGTTAAAATAATTGCTCATTTGACTCTCACCTGCTCTGTGTGTGTGGGTTTGTTTTCTATAGTGTGTACATCTGCTTTCTTAGATGTCTGTTGGTCAAACTGACCCTCTACATTTTTCAGGGATTGGGACTGGACCGGCCCAAAGATTAAATTGAACTGTAACTCCTTGTGGCCAGGAGATTATTCCATCAGCATGACTTAAATATTGCCAATTGTCACTACCATTTTCTGTTCCACCCTCAGACCGATTTGATCAATTGCCTGTTTGTAGAAGCTTGAGAGAAATTAGAAACATGTATTTTTCTGCGAAATCACCATCCAACAAGCCCTTCACACATGTGGCCATAAACTGTGCATAAACTGGACCTCAGCCACAATGCATCCACCAGAACAGAGAGTTAAGAAGAGACTTATGTTAGAATGAAATATTCCACTTGACATTTACGATTACATTGGTCATTTTAAATAGCTTTATATGTTTTTAATACAGTTTTGAATTCATATTTGAAAACATATTTTTATTGATCTGGTTTTCAAAAGGAACTTTTCTAGTTTTACAGTAGCAGGTATGACTCAGTCCTATGCACTATGTCTTGGCCGTTGAACAGAAATTAAGTCAGTCCAACAGATTCCTGCTGAGCCCTGTCAAAGAGGCAGGTTTAAAACAACTGGAAATGAAAAGACCTACTACATGGAAATATACACTACAGTCTGTACAGTATCTAAATTACAATATGCCACAAATGTATGAGGAAATATATGAATTGCTTTTTTGAAGGAATTATTGTATATTTTAAAAGTTTGATAATAAATCAATATTTTGTCAGTCTTATACAAAGAAAATAGTATAAATCTTGTGTAAATCCGCAGTTTTGGTACCTAAGTGTATGCGCACAGGTGGATACTGTGAGCCCCTTCTCCTGCTCTGTTGTTGCCCTGCAGACACCGCCTCCTGATAAGGCCGTCTGTCCTTGTCAGAGAGGACTGATGTGTCTCTGTCAGCTCCCCGGCAGCACTCTTCCTCATTTGCCACCATTGTTTTTTCCCTTCCATATGTGACACATTTCCGGTCTCCCTTCATCCCACATCCAGCTCCTGTTCCTTGAGCAGTATTTGTAGTTCTATCTACCACCACTTTCTACTTTAGAGTGTTATCTCAATCAGCGCTCTTTTCAGTGCCTCCACATTAGCAGCAGCTCATGAACCTTTGAGAGCTCACTTGTCTGTCTGATAGCTTCTTATACGTGTACTACCACCAGGCAACATTACACGGTCCATTGTGGTAACATCCAATCAGCTCTGGTGATATTTGTGCATTTGTAAGAGCCCTTCCTCAAGCGCACCACACTAAACAGCACATCCATTTTGCTCTGCCACCCACCTCCACAATATTTGTGTGAATGCCTCTCCTGTGGCTCAACACCTCTTGTTCATTAGGACTGTGCAGCACTGTGTCAACAGCCTTTATTTCCTAATTAGGGACTGATGACAATAACTGCGACACAACAGAGCGGACAGTGGTGATCATCATTTGTGACATGAGCTGTCATACGACTTTGGAGGTGTTTTGACTCATTCACTTTATATTACACATGTTTTTGCCTGTTTCTATAGAATTACTTAGACATATTTGACATTGATCCTTCATCCTCTATTTAAAAATGTTGAGTTATTTTTACACAATTGCTACAAGAGTAAAGTAAGTAAAGCCAAGTCCTTGGAACATTTATGCCCAATAGCAAAAACAAAAAGTTTGAATTATCTTAAAAAGACATATTTTATAAATGTGTTTCTCACTAAGACATGCTATTGCTCTGATTATGCCTGGCCAAAGGAAAACGGTCTGATCCTCTGTAATGAGAATAGTCTTCCACTCAACCAGGTAAAATTGAACAGCATCTGGTTGTCTTTGCATAGCACTGCAGAGATTTTTAATCTCCTCTGCTAAATCTATTCCACACGTCTTTCCATTATGTTCCATTCTCTCCCAGGGGGGACTGTTCTGTGTGCTGCTGCTGTGTGATGTAATCCTCAAAGATGAGCCATAACCCCTAGGACCAGAGCATGAGGCAGGGAGATATGCATTTCATCAGCAAACAATAATGACAAAAACACCCAGCAGCCATTTCAAAGATACCTGTGCAAACAACACGCAGAGTCACAAGCCAGAAACTAGTTTTAAATAATCACATACTTATTGGATCAAAACAACTGTAAATACGGATGTTTTCTTGTTTTAAACCAAAGACGACTGAGATGATAAACAAGTGTAGTTGCTTTTTCTAAAAAATGCCACCGCCCAATCCTGTCAGGTCTTGGACGCTAAGCAGGTCAGGGCCCATTCAGTATGGGGTGGGAGACCATTAGAACTCTTGGAGTCACAGTGGTGCGGGAATTCTGTTATATATTTAGTCAATATACTTCACCCACATTGCCTAGTATGAATCTTGTGAGAATGTTGCTGGTAGACAGAGGGGCCAATGACACATTATTGGCCGCCTTGCTTCCGTCAGTCTGCCCCAGAGCAATTGTGGCCACAATAGAAGATTGTGGGATGAAAGAATATACATATTTCCAACTTTTGTTAACAGAGGTCATTGAATTAAAAAGTGCTTACTAAGAACCTGGGATAAAATGTGCATGAAAGGTAGGCCCGCTGCTGAAAAGGTCCAGACAGGTCAAGCGAGATAATAGCACCATATACAGTGATAAACAATAGCAGTTTAGAGATAATCCATAGGCTGTATCCTGCTGCAAACGCATGGCCCTGTACACTTTCTCATAAACAATACATGCCTGGCCCCAAGCCCCACAGCTTATTGTGAATGCAAATTGATGCCGCACTTAAGTCTTGACAAGCACCTATATATGCATCAAAGTGGAGTCCTGATATCCTGCACCGTGTTTGTATAGTATGTATTCAGTTTTTGATGTTAAAAGTTAAGATTCAACACTACATTCTTTCCTTATCCAAACCCAACATCTAAAAATACATCAACAACAGACACTTTAGGGACTTGCATTTTTTGACATGAGCTTCACAGAGAATTCAGTGACCTCCTGAGTGGGTGCCAGCTGCTGCGATTCCCTGAAAACCAGCCGCACCTGACCCTGATGCATCACTGGCTCACAGGCATCGAGAGAGAAAATAGAGCTCACTGTCTCCCACAGCCATGTTTCATACAGTAGATCAGTGGTCTACTCCTGCTTTCATCTCAGAACTCCAGCAATCTGCCACCTGGCCTCCATGCAAGAAAAACCCCTATATCTAAAGCTTGGAGCAATATTCTGCCTCGTTTCTGCATCTGCTGAAAGAATGCTGGGGAATATTCTTGGAACACACTTTTAGATAAGATAAGATAAGATATTCCTTTATTGTCCCACATGGGGAAATTTCATTGGTGCAACGCAGGTAGATACAGAGGTAGATACAGAAGAACAGATCACTTATAGGAAGTCTGAAAAACACTTTCACTAGAAGATCTCCTATAAATAAATAAAAACTCCCATAGACAAATAAATAAATAAATAAATACCATTGCATGCGATCCCGACAGTAATTGCACATGAATATGTGTCATGAGAGCACATAGATTGCACATGAATTTCATAGTAATTGCACATGAATTGCACATGAATTCCAACAGCAATTGCACATATGACAGAATTGCACATGGTTAGGTCAGTATTGCGAGTGTTCAGTACTAACAGTTTTTGTTATAAAGTCTGACAGCAGCAGGAAGGAAAGACCTACGGAACCTTTCCTTCACACATCGAGGGTGGATCAGTCTCTCACTGAAGCTGCTCTCCAGAGCGGAGATTTGGTGGGTTTATGAAACCCACCAACGTATATACGCATTCTGTGCTTGGCAGGGGATGATATACTGTTGTACATTAATCAGTTCTAATGTTAACAAAGCATAGCTCTCAGTGTTCAATGCAAAGGACAGAAAACACAGAAAATGGGCGAACGTCTCTTCATCACCATGGCATTAATAGTGGTTGAGATGTGCCGGGCTGCAAGAGAACATGAACGTGTCCTTGAGGTGATGTAGTAAGCAGAAAAAACATCAAGACTAAGAATCGATATAAGTTAAAGCAGGTGTGTTACTAGGTCCAATTGATCAGGAAGTTAATATTGGTTAATATTGGATCAGAATTGTGTGGCAATACAGAATATATATGATTTTGATGCTGAACAGTCCGGTGATACTACAGCTCTCTATAGCACAGTACCTACCCACATGATTTCCCCTGGGGTCAAAAGACACTGCACCTGACCCAACGTCAAAAACAATCTTCCGTAGTGATGGTGGACTCTTGTCTTGCCATTGCCTTTTCTCAGTGTGAATTATTATTGATGGGATATTTGGTTGGGACAGTGCAGATTAATGGATAATAATATAGGCTAGTTTCCATCTGTTTTCCCACATTCACTCTCAAACACCAGCATACGTGTACACTGTAGGCAAGGTGAGTGAAGTGCCTTGCCCCAAACACACAATGACATTATGTGGCCAGTGGTCTCTCATCCAAACTAGTAACCAGGCCAATCCCTCCCTTAACCCGTGAGATGTGACTAGATCAGGCATTAACAAGTTGGTATGGCTTTTGGACTCAATCAACTTCCTCTGACCCACAAGCGTTTAAAACTAACCTTTTCTTCTCATTCATTACTTCAAGTCAATTATAGTAACTCCTTCTTGTAATCACACTCCCCTATCTTTAGTGAGTGCACTTTAAAGGTTAAACATCAGATCTTAATGCTTACAGTTCTTTGCAGTGAGGCTTGGCAGACATTGATTCGGCATGGTGTCCTCACATAAAAGCAAATGCATTACTCTCTGATGTTTTCTCCACAGCGGACAGTAAGTTGGTTATAAAAAGGTTTTGACTGCTGGTCAGGCGCTGGACTGCTCTCAGTGGGCCGATAAAACATACAGCTAAGGATCCGGACATGGGGGAGAATTTTATGCTGTCAGTCGTAAAGCTCAAATCACTTGAGGAACATACTGCACTGTATGTTAGTCATGTCACTCACAGCTTAACCACTGCTCCTTGTCGTCATCACATTTGTTTGAGAATGTATGTTTTTGTGTTTTGAAAGTGAAATGTTTCCAAATTTTCCACAGATTTCACTCCAGGCAGAACTGGAAGTGTAAGTAATAAATGTTGAAGAGACCAAAAGTTACTGCAAGTTCTGATAACAGTTCTATCAATAAAAAGGGGTGGAAAGAATTAATTAGAAATACTCACATTACTATTGAGTATAAATCTGGGGTTTATGTTCTTTTAGTAGATTAAACTGTTCTTCAGTGTAGTTTTTTAATGCATACTTTTTTACTTATGCTTAGTACAACTGATAAAACTGCTCCTAGATTGTTAATTGTCATGTAAATGTACTTTTACTTGAAGTCTAAATGTCAGATTGGACTACACATTTCATTAAAACGTAGTGAACACAATTATATTTCAGATTTCACTAAACATTTTGCCTAATTGTCCCCAGTGTGACCATTGTTGTACAGTTTAAAATGTTACTTCTTGGTTGGACATGGGCAGCAAATGTGACATAGGTAGAAGTAATTCCACAATTGTTACCTAGAAATCTGTTATTTCTAAATTAATTTAAAAATGATATTACTTTGCCTAATCTGTGTTGCAACATTGAAATTTCCCCATTGTCGGACAAATAAAGGTTCTCTTATCTTATCTTTGACAAACAATAATTTGTAGCACCAATTTGGAATATGGGTTAGCATTATGGCAATGGATACTATATGACAAATGCAGAAGAACTGGTTGTTTATGGAGTTTGGGGAGTAAGAATAACGAAACACAAGTCAAAATGTAAATTAAATATGTATTGGGGGTGACAACAAAAGATATATATATATATGTATATATATATATATATATATATATATATATATATATATGAAACGAAACAAAAATAACAAAGACTTCAATTTTTCCTTGGTTTAAGAGTTCAGTTTATATTATTCCTTGTTTTCGGAATGTCTCAATTTCAAGAGTTCAGTTTGATAATCCTTTGTTGGGCACAATATATATCCGTAATCCAAGGATAGATTAGAACGTTTCCTACCATAGGCCGTGACCCCAACCTCAAAAGAATCTTAAATTCTTTATCATACATTCCTCTTATAAGTATCAAAGTGTAAGTGCTGAAAACGTTTAAGCTGTGCATCTTTGATATGAATACAAGCAGTGTTGTGCTTGAACGCGTTCATTGAACGAAAGTTCATGAACGCGTTGGTGAACGTGAACTGAACGAACGGTATTACGGCTGAAGAACGCGTTCATTCTGATGTCTGTGAACGGCAAATTCGTTCTTTTTATTTTCGTTCAATAAAGTGTCAGATTTCTAGAGACTTCCAGGCGAAAAACACTGTTAAGTTGCCCAAAAGAGCCTGTATCTGGCAAGTGTGAGAGCTCCAGAGTTGTGGAGATGATAGATCGCGGAGACAGAGATTTCAAGTGTCGCACTGCACTGCGCATGCGCATCAAAACAAAAAGCAGCATTGACGCAACCGCAACGTGTGTCAACAGAGCAGCAGGAGTCGCCCTTCTACGACCAGTTACGTGAGTTTTATGATAAGGTCGGTGAGGATGGGAACAATCTAACATTTCTGTGCAAACTTTGCCCAGCAAGTTTTCCCTCATGTTTTTGAGAATATACTGTGGGGCTGAAAGCTGCAGCTGCTGCTAGTACTACTACTACTACTACTACTACTACTACTACTACTACTACTACTACTACTACTACTACTACTACTACTACTACTACTACTGCACCTGCTGCTAGTGTGGGCTGGACAGCAACACATGGGGAAGTCTGTCCCTTCAATGTGAATGTAAATCCTGGTTGTGTATGGATTCAAAATTGGATATGAAAATTAAATCTGACACATATTTTCAGCATTAAACTAATACAATAATTGCTGCCTGTGGTTGTATTTGGGCTGTGGAAATAATTTAGAACAATTATTGCATAATATTGAGAGCTGTGAACTTAGTTCCAAATTTTGAATTATGAACTATGAACTGAACAAGTTCATTTTAAAATGTGTGAACTATGAACTGAACTAGTTCATGTAGAAAGTGAACTTTCCCAACACTGAATACAAGTACAATGTATTGAAAGTGGCTAAATGCTAAAACGAGAATTTCTGACATGCCCAGCTTTCAGCAATTATACGCTGATGTTGAAAATTCATAGAAAAAGATTTATATTTTGAGAAAGTTAATTGTGAAACATGGCAAAAAACTGTTCAAAAGTTTTTAATAGCTCTTTTTGAAAAATGAAAATTTGTGGCACTTTTCAGTTTGATTCATGTCTAAAGTGATACAGCTACATTGATGATACTCTGGAATCATTTTATTGGTAACAATGTGTAAGTGCCGACCGAGTTTGAGATTTCCATCTATTTCAGTTATCTAGTAATAGTAACTTGAAAATGGCAAATATGTCAAAAAGTCACAAATCTGAGCAGGCTCTTGCATCTCACTATTGTGCAAATCTCAGGTGGAGAACTTTTTACCCAGTAAGGAACATAATATTTGAGATTACAAAAATGATAAAATTAGTTAGTGCCCAAATTTTCGGAACGAGCTTAAACGACGTGGCGGGGTCATGGCCTACGAGCTCGCCATCAGTAGTTTCTAAACAGTTCGTTAGTCGAGGTCAACACAAAAACCTGACCTGTAAACAAGGTCAAAAGGAAATTTTCAATTTAGGTTATTGGTAACAATTTCAACTAATAACTTTATCCAGAATGCCAACAAAAGGCACATAACATAAATCATTATTATCATCATTATCATCATCATCATCATCATCATCATTATTCAATTACGCAAACAGGCATCATTTAACGTAATGCTAAAACAACATACATAAACAGTGGCTTTAAACAAACCATGGGCAATTTAGCGGCACAACATGTCAGCAAACTAAGGATAATATGTTAAAGTAATAATGTCAAGTCAACATGTCATTCATATGGCCCATATCTCTTAAACGTTTGATGCAAAACTTAAATAGCACCTCCACTAACAAAGCTCAGCGCGACATGAGGCGGACATGTCAACCGTGCAGGATAACACAAATAACTATTTCAAAACAGAATAAGCAGCAGTGGGATAAGTCAGGACAAATAACTCATTTAACTCACCGCTGAATCAGCTCAACCAAGATCAATCAGAAATAAACGTAGTCGTAGCGGACAATGGGACATGTTCGTCCAGACCAGACGCCAGCTGCCCCAGCAGCACAGTGGGAGGAAGAACAACATTACGATAGAACTGCTTGATTATTGATTATCACCCAGTGTAAAAACTCACCGTAATCAGTGATCTATGAGAATAAATTGAATTGAATTGAGAGTCGCTCAGTCCAGGTACATCTCAGCTGCAGAGCACACCGTGAGAGGGAGGCGGAGCAGGAAGTAACTCAAATATTTATGAATGGGCCCTACTTCATTACGTAACCAGGGTTACAAATACCATATAACACATTTATTTTGTTGCATGAACATTTTAACTGTCAGAAAAGTGTGCCGGTTAAGTGTAAATTGCCTCGTAGCACGTTGCATATTGATGATATCACAGAGGGATTCCATTTTAGAACTCAGCTCTACTTCCTGTAATTTGTATTTACCACAGGTGCTATCCTATCAAACTAAGTCATAATTAGAAAAACTGTCTTTAAATCAGAACTGTGTAACGCAATTCACCCTGGAGAGACGCAGAGACGACAAAGAAAGGACCGTTTAGGAAGCTTTATTATGTGGGTTATTTGGCGCTCAGACCCCGGCGGAAGACATTGCGATCATGGGCACTCCATGATCTATTTGTATTAGATGTCTCCCCCCAGGGTCTGGAGACTGGTGGTGGTAGATATGGTGAGAGGGTAGATGATTAGGATGAGAGGGATGCAGAGGAGGAGGAGGGGAGGTGGTGGGGCGCAGTACGGTCTGAAGCGGCCGAGCCAACTGAGTGAGGGTTAATATCGGACTGGATGTGCGCTGATTGGGAGCAGAGGTGCGACGTGCCGCGGGGAAGAGTGACTTGGGTGCGTTGATGAAGATGGGGAGCAGGTGCAAGGGGCAATCCTTAGACCCTCCTTCTCGGCCAGGAAAAACTACAAAAACCTCCATGGGAAAAAGTAGAAACCTGGAGGAGTTCCATGGTGAAGAAGAGATCTGAACTCTCACAGACGGACAGGCTGGACTGGGTGTGTTGGTTGAGCTGGGGAGCAGGTGGCCTTGATGTAGATGGGTGGAGTTAGGTCTTCCAGGCTGAATTTACGCAGGCTTCATTAACGCTCTCCCTGCAGCTCATAATACAGTATAATTGCATATACAATAACATATACAATAACATACACATTTCACATAATTATCATATATTTCATATATATATATATTGAAGACTAATATTCAGTTGTAGTCATCTGGACTTTTAGGAAAAACAAAATGTTTTGAGACTCATAGGAGAGTCATTCTCAATCTGCAAATCAAGATCGTAAACTCAGAAATTCATCCTAGAAACTAACCCTCTTCTTTTACTATCAGCCCTTTAATGGGCTTTCACATCAAGAACACAGCTTCAATATTCTCCCAGTGGACAAGTGATCCTCAACACAGCTGATTATGAAGCCAAAGTCCACAGCCTCCTCACGGCCTACTCAGAGTAGGATAAATATCTGAGATCCCGGTCTTGATTTGCAGATTGAGAATGACTCTCCTATGAGTCTCAAAACATTTTGTTTTTCCTAAAAAAAACAGAGTCCAGATGACTACAACTGAATGCAACACTCCTGGACAAATGAGCTATTACACCAACATGTTTCAAAAAAAATTGGGCAAAAAAACAAATCTAGTTCGGGAACTCGAATCCACAGCCAGGAAAATAGCAAACAACAGAAAGCATCTGAGGTTCAATCTTAGATGCAGACAGAACAATATGATCCCGAAGAGCCCACAGATCAAATCATCAGTTAAAGGACACAGAGCAGAGAAGATCGGGTGAAGGAACTTAATGCAGATGCTCAGTGAAAGGATCCGGGAAAACAACTTCAGAATTGATAAACTGAAAGATAATACTGAAACTTTGCAGAAAAAAATTAACAAGCATCCTCTCTGAAGAAGCCTTCAAGAGAGTGATGGATTTTACACAGACGGCACAGGACGCACAGCACAGAAAAAGCAAGAAGTTTAACATCCTCTTGAATTAAAGACCCCTGGTAAGGACCAGCATGAAATAAGGACAGAGACAGACCTATTGGAGAGCAGCAAAAACAATTGGATCAAGAACCAATCAGATCGTCCTTTTCTGCCTTTCTCAGGTAGAAAAGGAAGTGCTCACTAAAGGGCTCAACTTTTCGATTACTTCTAAACACCTACAGAAGACTACATCACAGCCACAGAAACAGAGGCTGCAGACCTGAGGTTACGTGTCACAGCTACTCTGAAGAGTGCCACACCGCCTCCTTCAAAGATCACATTTGAAGAGAGGAAAGCACTCTCAGCACTACAAAAAGATCACAGCATTAACATTCTTCTAGCAGACCAGGGACGCTGCACGCTGATCCTCAACACAGCTGATTATGAAGCCAAAGTAAACAGCCTCCTCGAGGACATGACCACATATGAATGCTTGAAAGGATCTGACCAGTGGCTACAAGAAGAAGGTAATGAACTGTTTACTAAAGCTGGAAAAAGAGGAGGTGATAGACAGGCTCCTGTCTTACAGACTGTATCCTGGGGAAGCTATTCCATGCATTTATGGCCTTCCACTCAGACCCACAGTGTGCAGCACGGACTACGTCACATACAATGTGGCCAAGCACATATATATATATGTATGTATGTATGTATGTATGTATGTATATATATATATATATATATATATATATATATATATATATATATATACATATATATTATATTGTATTATATTATATTATATATATGAAATGGAAATATATATTTATTAACAATGTAATTTGTTTCACAAACACGTGTGTGTTAGTCTACAGCTGTCGGCAGCTTCGGCTAAGGGGAAGGAGAGTTGATAGCAGCATTTATATGATGTGCTCATCTTTTTTGTAGACATAACAGAGGTGAAAGCAATAGATGATCAGGAAATGCTTCTTTTTTGCGTTAAAAGTATCTAATCATTATGTTGATTATTTCTGTAACACAGCTGGGATCTTGATCTCTGGTCTGTTGTTATCACATTCTCATTGACCTTATTCTGCCCCGCCCACTTTTTCAACTTTTTCTCAGTGTGATTGGTACCTTCATTGTAATCACACTTCCGGTCCTGCCGGAATTCTGATGGTTTGAATGGAGAACGAGGGAAAAGTCTCGCTACTAAAATATGCTTTAAAACCTGTTACCATCCACCTGCTCGCCGACAAGCATTTTCCAAATTACAAAAGTTCTCTTACATCATTACTTTTATTTCCATGGTCAATACCAGCAAGTTATACATCTTTTTAAAGGTTATTTTCTCAACAAAACGAATATGTCATTGATTTACATTGAATAATATGCCCCAATAAGCAATTGCCAATAGTTTGTGAGAAAGTCTCAACTTTTACAAACGCATGTCCAACCTGTTTGCTGTTTATGACGGACGAAACGGCTTTAATTCTGTACATCCTTGTACTCAGTCTCTCTGTAAGGATCCATAGAAAAACAATATCCACTTGTATTTTTCCTGAAGTTATCCGATTTCGAGATATTGTCAAGTAAACAAAGTAGTAGAAAAGGCTTCAGTTGTAGTCATCTGGGCTCAGTTAGAAAAAAAATAGACGTTTCGACTCTTATCCAAGAGTCATTGTCAATAAAAGAATTTAAGTCGAGAACTCCGATATTTATATTATTCAGTGGTAAGTCCAGCCCATTGGGAGGAGCCTTCCTGAAGAGGAAAGAGTTGTTTGTTACAACAGAAACTTACCCTCTTGGTATCTACCGAGCCTATTCAACCCTTTAATGGGCTATTAGTCTCCCCTTTGTCTTTGTGAGACCCTGGCTCACCCACCCTGAGTACCTGATTAACATCTAAATGTCCTGGTACTGGTCCTCTACCTCTCCAGGGGTTCAGGATCCCATTGTACACTACAGGAAGATTGAACCTTAGACCTCCGTTTCTGTTTAAAGAAGGTTTTTCTTTTTTTTAACAAAAATAGCTTCCTTCACTCCTCTTTCAAACCATCTTTTCTCCCTGCTTAAAATCTTCAACTCACCGTCTTCAAACGACTGATTAGAGGCTTCAAGATGGAGATGCACGGCGCTCTGTGGTCCTGAACTAGTATTTCTTCTGTGCTGATAGAGTCTCTTGTGCAGAAGCTGTTTAGTCTCACCTATGTAATGTTCTTTACAGCTTTCTTCACTGCATTGGATCGAATTAACTACATTGCTCTGTTTTTGAGTCTGCAACTTGTCCTTAGGGTGAACCAGTTTTTGTCTTAAAGTGTTTCCTGGTTTAAAATAAACAGGGACTTCGTGTTGTCTTAAAATTCTCTGCAGTTTTTTTCCGACAGGCCAGAGACATAAGGGATAGAAACAGCCTTCCTTCTCTGTTCAGTTTCCCTTTTGTCTTGCTTCTTGGTTCTCTTCACTCTGTTGAGAGCCCAAGCGGGGTAACCACAGGCTGAGAGGGCATTTCGGACATGTTTTTCCTCTTTCTTCTTGCCCTCTGAGCTGGTGGGCACACCTTGTGCTCTGTGTTGTAGGGTTCTGATCACACCCAGCTTGTGCTGTAGCGGGTGGTTGGAACCAAAGAGCAGATACCGGTCCGTGTGTGTAGGTTTCCTATAGCCAGGGTCTCACAAAGACAAAGGGGAGACTAATTGTCCATTAAAGGGTTGAATAGGCTCGGTAGATACCAAGAGGGTAAGTTTCTGTTGTAACAAACAACTCTTTCCTCTTCAGGAAGGCTCCTCCCAATGGGCTGGACCACTGAATAGTATAAATATCGGAGTTCTCGACTTAAATTCTTTTATTGACAATGACTCTTGGATAAGAGTCGAAACGTCTATTTTTTTTCTAACTGAGTCCAGATGACTACAACTGAAGCCTTTTCTACTATGGAACACGCCTGGACGAATGAGGGATTACACCGACATATTTTCTCAAGTAAACAAAGTTTTCTTCTCTGGCTCATACTTTTCGTCCGGCTCGTCCGGCGCTTTTCTCCATCCATAACAAATGACCTGTTTGACTTATAAGTCTGACTGATTGTGATTGGCATCAATCTTTTCTTCAGACTGTTAGCTACAGATTGAGACCATCCACAAATTTCTGTCCATGGGTTTTTTTTCTACAGCCTCGGGGAAAGAAATGCGCCGCTTCCGATGCGCGCATACATCTTTGTTTTTAGCCCTTAGCTAATGCTAACGGTGACGTAGGAGAGGTGGCTGCCCACGAGTCCGAAGGGTCACTGGTCCGAAGGTTCACTAGTCCGAAAATTCAGAAATGTTAAGGTTCACTAGTCCGAAGGTGAGTCCGCGCAGCGGCCTCCCTTTGCCCTACACACTGGCTTTTAAGACTTTTCTAGTGTTGATACACTTTGTATGATTAAACTCACGTATTTTCCGTAACCGACTTGTTTCTGTGCATAGCCTGAGCTCCCTATTATATTATTAATGAATTAATTAACTCCGGAATTAAACTGTTTTCCAGTAGCCGCGGCGCGGTCAAATAGCCCAGCACTTTCAGGAGCCTCGGCACAAAATAGCAGAGCAGTTTCAGCCGTGCGCCGCGGCTCTGTAGACACTCCCGTCTTGGCGAGCTGAATTTCCTTTTTGACTACCAATCCTACGGTGATCGGATCACGCGTATTTCTATAGTTATGATCAAATGAAGGCATAAAGTGGAAGATTCTGATAATGAACCTCGGATTCAGGAGGAGCAGAGTGGTTTTCGTCCAGGTCGTGGAACACTGGACCAGCTCTATACCCTCCATCGGGTGCTCGAGGGTTCATGGGAGTTTGGACCCAACCAATCCACATGTGCTTTGTGGATCTGGAGAAGGCTTTCGACCGTGTCCCTCGGGGTGTCCTTTGGGGGGTGCTCCGGGAGTACAGGGTCCGGGGCCCTTTGCTCAGGGCTGTCCGGTCCCTGTATGACCGGAGCAGGGGCTGTGTTCGCATTGCCGGCAGTAAGTCAGACCTGTTCCCAGTGCATGTTGGACTCCGCCAGGGCTGCCCTTTGTCACCGGTTCTGTTCATAATTTTTATGGACAGAATTTCTAGGCGCAGTCAGGGGTCGGAGGGTGTCCGGTTTGGGGACCACAGGATTCCATCTCTGCTGTTTGCAGACGATGTTGTCCTGATGGCTCCATCAAACCCGGACCTGCAACATGCACTGGGACGGTTTGCAGCCGAGTGTGAAGCGGCTGGAATGAGAATCAGCACCTCCAAATCCGAGGCCATGGTTCTCAACCGGAAAAAGGTGGCTTGCCCTCTCCAGGTGGGTGGGAAGTCCTTGCCCCAAGTGGAGGAGTTCAAGTATCTCGGGGTCTTGTTCACGAGTGAGGGAAGGATGGAGCGTGAGATCGACAGGCGGATCGGTGCAGCGGCTGCAGTGATGCGGTCGCTGCATAGGACCGTTGTGGTAAAGAGGGAGCTGAGCCGAAAGGCAAAGCTCTCTATTTACCGGTCGGTCTACGTTCCTACCCTCACCTATGGTCATGAGCTTTGGGTAGTGACCGAAAGAACAAGATCGCGGATACAAGCGGTTGAAATGAGTTTCCTCCGCCGTGTGGCTGGGCGCTCCCTTAGAGATAGGGTGAGGAGCTCGGCCACACGGGGGGAGCTCGGAGTAGAGCTGCTGCTCCTCCACGTCGAGAGGAGCCAGCTGAGGTGGCTCGGGCATCTGTTCCGGATGCCTCCTGGGCGCCTCCCTCGGGAGGTGTTTCAGGCATGTCCCACCAAGAAGAGGCCCCGGGGAAGACCCAGGACACGCTGGAGAGACTATGTCTCTCGGCTGGCCTGGGAACGCCTCGGGATCCCCCCGGAGGAGTTAGAGGAAGTGTCTGGGGAGAGGGAAGTCTGGGAGTCCCTGCTCAGACTGCTGCCCTCGCGACCCGGCCCCTGGATAAAGCGGCAGAAAATGGATGGATGGATTCTGATCACGCATATTTCTTAGGATAAAATGAGGGCATAAAGCGGAGGATTCGAGATGTTCCCTTCTAATTTTTATATACACAGTACAACTTGGGGTGCCTCCTGTGAGCAGCTGGTACATTAAACGTGACGAGCCCCAGTGCGTGTCTTCGTGCTTTGTGCACATTTTACAGACTGACTATTTCCCGATGCCGTCTATGCACCTTCACTTTAGCCCAATGAGGAACTTTCGGACTAGCGAACCTTCGGACTAGTGAACCTTCGGACTAGCGAACTTTCGGACCGGTGACCCTTCAGACTAGTGAACCTTTAAAACATTCAGACTTGTGAACCTTCGGACTCGTGGGGGGGTGACCGTAGGAGACTTTGATTGACATATTATTCTAGCCAATGACCCAAGCTTTCGAATGGTGGGTGGGACTAAGGCCTTATTCACACAGAATCGTCTGTATTCTCGTGCGTAAACGCTGTCAGACCCTAGATTTTTCGTCAGGAGGCGACTAGATTTTACGCATCACGTTTTCTGATTTTATTAGCCTTTTGGACGCGCATTTTGTTAGATATATGTATTATTATATCAATACAAAAATAAAATTAAAATATTATATATATATTAATTTTTTTTCACCTCGATATGGGAAATTCATGGCTAAAATCACATTTTCACATACATTGTTTTTAGCAGTTATAATGGGTATTAGTGGCCTACAAAACATCAAAATTTATGTTTTATGATCATAGAGGAAATAAAATTGTAATAAAACAGTTTGGCACAGTTGGCACATATTTGGATCACTCCGAATATACTTTTTGATACAAAAAGGTCAACATCACCAAAATGCCTGTTCCTAGAGATCTGAAACTTTACACAGTTGTTGTCAACAAGTTAAACAGCATGTACAGTGAACAGCATAAGCACACAATGAAGTATGTCTTTCCTTAGGACCATTAAAAATTGACAATATTCAGGCGAGACTAAAATAAATTGGTTTTGTTTATGTTTGGGCTTCTGTAGTGTGAGTTCTGTGAGAGCTTTCTAATGATGCATCACACTTGGATGTGGGCTGTAAGATCCTCTTTTAATAAGCAATGCCATTTGGGTAAGTCCAACCATTGTGCAGGGAGCAAAATAGGTGGATGTTAACAGGTTAAATGTGACTAGTAGAAAAGTTTCTAACAAAAGTATTTTGTTTTGTTCAAGGGTGAATGAAGTTTAACAAGACAATTATACAGCTCAGGGATGTCTCTTTGAAACATATGGAGTGGAGGGCATCAGACAACATGACAATGAAGTAAATCAATTTAAATTTTGCATTTGACATAGTTTTGATGAGCCTCCGCACCACCAACAAAATGTTTGTTATTTTTTCCAACTGTACAGTAAAAAGTACTACTTCTGGTTGTTTGGGCCGATTCAGCAGGAAGCCTGAGGGCGGACAAAAATAAATCATCTGACAGCCGTATTTGGCCCCCGGGCCATATACAAATTATATAAAAATTGTCTGTGCTTTTGGTTGTCATTGTCGATGGTTGTCACTTGGTCCGGTCATTTCGGGCCCCACTGTTGGTACAGTCCAGAACCAACTTCTCCAGTGCAAAAAACATTCAGGTGAAAAAAGAAACCAAACTGGAAGTTGTATTTAAATGTTGAGATCTAATGGAAAAACGAAAAATCAAACTGTTCAATTGTAATTGTTTTTTTTAAATCAAAACAAAAAAAGAAACATTTCCTTTTTTTGTTTTTACATGGATTTACTATATACATATCCATTATTTACAGACAGGCCCTCCTATGTGTGCTATTTAAGGCAAAGGACTGTCCTAATTGGACTGTATGAATTATTCTATAATGTATAATTATTTGTATAATTTATGCCCATGAAGGTTATTTATTATGATTACCTCGTCGTGGGGATAGTAATACGACTCCAGGAAATGTCTTAGGCATGCTAACCCTGTATGTTCTTCAGTGCAGTGGTTGTGAAGCTTCTTAGTTAAGATTCTGGTCATTCATAGAATGCCCCATGCATTTGCTTCACTCCACCTCATATTTTGGCATGATCACACCTCTTGTTTAGATTTCCACGCTCTGCACTCTCAGCAAATGCGCTGACTCTAGATGTCAGCAAATCAACTCGTCAACATTACCGCTAAGATTGGGGGCAAAATATGGCCAACATATCTGATAGCTTATCTAAAATGAAAAAAAATAAATGGAATTTGTTCTATTCCAGTCATAATGCTGCAAAAAGCTGTCTTCTTGTCTCCAGGAAGCTTCATGTCCCTTGACCGTCCAGCTGGCGTCTCTCTGTGGTGCATCTGGAAGCTCACCACCGGGAGGTTTCGATATTTTCAAGACGTTCAGCTCATGCTTACCTATCCTAGGGTATAAGCGAGGAAAACAAGCAGCAAATGCCTCGCCATATGGGCACGTATCCACGGAAGTGACTGGTGAAACTTTTTCAGCAGACTTTGCTCTGTGGACAGAAAATAATGTATACATCATATATATATATATATATATATATATATATATATATATATATATATATATATAAAGCTGCACATACTTCTTATTGGTACATTTGTAACATCCTCCTTTGAACTTATGTTGTGTGTATGGTTGTTTTAGCTTGTTTTGGTTTGTCCAGGTTCGTCCTATTTGTCCAAGTAAATCTACTCTATTTTTGTGAATCCATTACATTATTTTGTGTTTAGACATATGTTACTTTTCAGTGTACATCAATCCTAAGACTGAATACACACCTTGTGATACACATTGTGGAAGAAGAATAGGGTCCACATAATGCCACATAGGCATATAAGCAACAGGCATGCAAAATTGGGATGATTTTGGATAATTGTGGACAATTCTGTTCAATATTCAAATATTATTAAACTAGTTATTCATTTTCAAGCCTTAAAATATTTGTATTATGAAATATATTTACTGTATCTGAAGTCTATCTATTGTCTCAATGTACTTTTAGTGTTAGACAGCTTTATTTTGTTAATAATAAATATCTGTTGCCTTTGTATCCATCCATATGTACGGCATATGTGTTTTGCTCTGTATTGGCTGCAGCTGTGTCTGTTCTCAGTGTTAAACAGTATGCTCCAGATTCTGTGGTTTGGTTGATTGTATCGGGGGCATGTTACTCCTGTATTTATACACCTTTATCTTTTACAAGCTGTCATGAGTAATATACTGTCTATATGTACTCTCTAATCAGTCCAATTTTTAAGTGCACACTTGAGAAAGAACATTGAGGTGGACAAAGCAAAGTGCCAGCACACAAAGTCATCTTTTTAATGGTGCAGTATGTAAATTCCATCTTTTATTCACTCGAAAACAAAAAAACAACCAAAAACCGCATGCTTTTCCTGTGACACAGGCCCAGTCTCATGTTAGAGGACAGTTAAACATGTAAAGAGCAATTCAAAAATCGGACTTGTTCATGTGCCTAAATAAAACAAGAGCAGGGAAGAGCTGCAGATTTGGTGTTGAGACCTGAACACAGCACAAATGGAAATCAGAGATTGAATGTAGGCACTTCCAAAGAGAGGAATGACATTTGAAACAGGGCACAGGCGGTTTTCTCTTACCTGTGCCTAAAGGAGGGTTACAGATAAGGCATTACCCATTGTAAACATGTGTGTGAGGAACAACATCAGCAGAAGAGTGTTTTTTGCTAAGATAAATCAATCTGTGTCGTTCAATGAAGCTGCAGCTAGACCAATCCAAAAACCCTTTAGAAAACATATTTTCTTAATATCTTACCTTGGTGTTGCATTGATTAAATTGTTGATAAAAATATATATGACTTTGCCCCTGACATTTTTTGCAAGGATTTATCTTATGTTCAGTGGTGGAGACTTCTCAGAGAAAAAAACATTGGATAAAACAAAAGCAATTATTTATGAAATGTCTCTGATTGATTCTTGTGGTGTAATGTACAGTTTGTAAATGCCTCTCTCAGCATTATTTGCACCACAGTAATGACTTGTTATTTTCAGGGTAGCACTGGGGCCATGAGCGCTCATAATTTGCTCTTGCCTTTCACTGCATCTGCGTTCCCCTGACCTTCATCCCAGGTATAGCCCCGGTATTACTGCTGCTTATGCGCCTGATAATGCACTGCGGCTCGACCTTGCACCTGCAAGGCCATTTGTGACTGGTCATTTTTATTGTTTTGAAGTCGTGACCCTCCATTTCGCACGGCTGTTTTCCAAATTGACAAACAACTACAATTGAAAATCGTTTTCTGTTTCGACCTTTCACCCTGTGGTACATATTAGTTCCAAAGGTGAAAAGCTGAATTTTAATAAATGTCCCCATGGTACAATTTATACAAGACAATATTCTTCTATTACAGAGAGCTTGAAAATGAACTATAACCATGATTTAATCACACTTCATTTATCCAAGGGGAAATTAATTTGACTTGACTTTTCAATTTAAGTGTTCCAGACTTGACGTTTTTTGTGTCTCTTTTGACAGCCCTCAAATGAAAGATACCTATAGTAAAATCTTTACCTTTATTAAATCATCTCCCTCTAAGCAATCAGACCTAGGTTTCTCCAGGCGTTGTACAAGCTAATCAGTGAAGGTACCAGTACATTCGCTGGTGGTGGGTCCAAATCCATGGGGATGTTGTTGTTTTACCTGGAATGTTCCACAGTATGGCCCTAAATCTGCATTTATTGAATTACAGATGTTTTAATTGTTCAAATATACAGTACAACCACAACAATGAAACCACATACAACATTTAAGACAGCTGCTCGTACACCCCAATGATAAAATACACCCTGATCAACGATGCAATGCAATATATGAAATACTATGCAAAACAGGAATGTGAAAAACAGACTACCACAAGACTAACAGGGGCAGAAAACGAGAACGCACACCAGGAGAACCGAAAGTCAGCTATATCAGACCACTGCAAATGGTAAAATCATGTCATGGACTGGGACAACTCAATAATAATTAGAATAGAAGGACATAAATACAAAAGCTGGATATGGAAAGCAACAGAGGTCCGGAAACGAGGCACAACAACAATGAGCAGAGACGAAGGAGCGTTCATGCTTCCACACGTCTGCGACAGGCTTCTCCAGAGACCACTGGGCGGCAGGAGACGGATGGACAGTGTTGTGGTTAGATTGGAATAAAAGGCATTTTTTGTTCTCTGAACTGAAAGCAATATGCAGCCAGTCATCTGTGTTGTTCAGCATGACTCTAATCTGTTCATTGCCTCAGATATTTCCACTTGCCAATGGACATCATTTAGGAGGATTGGTTGAAAAAGTCCATAAATTCACTCATTCATTCATTCATTTTCTACTGCTTGTTCCCATTCATATGTACTGTAATGAGGGTCCAGAAAATCCCCTCAAAGGCGTAATCCAGTGTCTGGGGAGAGAAGCCGAAGCTGATGTGACAATTATCAAGGCCACTGCTTTGTCACACACTGTCCTATAATAGTAAACCCCTTTTAGCTTGTACTTATGTATTATTTAAAGCAACATCATGTGATTCAGTGACCTACTATAGACAAAACTATATTTAATGTCCATTACCAGCCCTTGTTCGGCAGACAGACATAGAACAAAGGGGATTTCTCATTTCTCTACATATTTGACTGTGCCTCCCCCTTGCAGTGATGATGCACATGCTGTGTTTCAGCTTGATCCGAGTGTAGGAGGTGATGTCTTTCTTTTCTCTCCACCTCCTTTTCCTGTTTGCCTCGGTTTATAGCAAAGTGAGGCACTGCCATTCACACAAGCAGACACTGCCATGAGCCTCTACAAAAAACATGCACAAACACAGATAACATCGCAATTTGTGTCCCGATATAGCCGCTCTCGAGCTCCCAGCCGACCAAGTAAAGAGTTTCACACACCTGAAATCTTAAATTAGCAACAAGTGCTTCTGCGTGGCTGTCATTATTGTCTCGTAATAAAAGGAAGAAGACACATTTCGCAGACAGACTAGAGATGCTGTTTTGAGCAGTCATAAACATGCAAACTTTCGCAAACAAGTCAACGATCATCTCCACTGTCTTCTGGGCATTGAGCTCCAGGTTGTTACCACTGCACCAGGACACCAGCCGGTCCAAGTCCTTCCTGTAGACAGACTTTTTAAGCCTGTCACTCACACACCAAGTTGAAACCCTCCTCTTGTACATCTGATGCCCTTCTCTGCAAGCTCTTCTTTAAAGTGTTTGATGTAATTGGGTTACAAAAATGGTAAATGTCTCTCTTTCAACCGGTGTGTTTCCTGGTTCATTTAAACATGCCAAAATAGAGCCTTTACTCAAAAAGACAAATTTTGGACCCAATAGAGTAGACCGAAAAGGTCTGAAAGGTCTGAAAGTTTACCTGTATTATTACCCTAAAGTGTTAAAGTTACACCACACTGCATACACTGAATACACTGTGGCATGATGAATTGTGGGCAGCTTGTACAAAATATCTGTGAGGTCTAAAAGGTGCGCTTAACCTGCCATTCGCCCTCTGACTTTGCCCTCTCTGCCTCCCTGTATCAGCTCCTTCCGGGTTGAGGGCGCACATGTCATGGCAGGTAAGCACAAGCTCCAGTCACTTGCGTGATTTGTTCAGTCAAAATCCTTACAAATACATTGTTCTCAGCTGCTAGGCCTTCAGCTGCGGGACTCCTGTGCCTTCCAATGCACCGAGCTGGTTTCTTCCTCTGTGTCTCTGATTCTTTGACTTGGAAGTAAGAGCTGTCGCTGATCAGCTGTTCAGATACACTGGTCAGTGTAACATAGACCGTATTTTATCCACTGCTATACAGATCGTTTCTGTTGTTGCAGTGACATTGTAGTGAGGGATGGTGGTTTGCCATGTGATCAGCAAGGACCATGAGACAGTTAACACTGTTTTTTAAGGGGGTTAGCAGATCAACCTCTAAAAATAATTTGTGTCATAAGTGTTACTGCTGTTGAGGTAAAGACAGCTGCTGCCATGCCTTTTTGGGACAGCTTCCTTTACCAGCTCTGAACAAAAGTTTAAATATACTGTTAACCAAGGATCTGTCATTATGGACTATAATCTATTCAGTTATAGAACTGCTAACAACTTACTCAATTATTGCAAATTATTGCAGTAACAATATACAGTATGAAAATGGAACATTACCTGTCATTTTACTATCATGAACTTACCTCTGCGCCTTGCATTTGGGAAATACTGTATGCTCTATTTTAATAGAGTTGCATTGTTGCAACAAAGCATCATCACAAATATAACTATTTAACCCTCCCCATGCCACACTAGTAACTGCAAGTAACTAGGCAAACACATGGGGCATGAAATGAAACGCCTCCAAGACTGTGTAGCTATGTTGTGCAGTCCGTCAATAATCCTTTTGCACATGAGCAAAAAGCAGGTGTGTGTTGTCTGCAGTCATGCGTCTCTCATCGTAAACGCTAAAAGGCCGTAGTGCAAATTTAGCTCATTGAACATAATGAATATGCAAAACACAGACATTTTGCCACTTTGCGTAAAATTGGAAGCAAAGAAAATGCAAATTATATTGTTAAGCGGTGCTGTCTAATTCCTCCCAACTGCAAGGGGTAAAACTATGTCAAGATTTGAGTTTGAGAAGAAGGTGTAAACTGTAGATTGAGATTTAAAAAGCCCACTTTACCAGAGACACTATGGCCTTGATTCTCATGTGTTTAAGCTACTGGAGCAATTCACGGACGCTGTCCATCAAACGGACCTCAAGAGACTGTCCCACGGTCTAAAAGACCTTGGTCTTATAGGATAGTCTATTGATGACACTGATGTCTGTCCCGCGGTTCACCTGTTCCTCTAATTCCGGGGCATCTTCAATGTATGAGCCACATGTATGTGTCCACATGTATGTGTCCATGCTGTGCTGCAATATCATTTCATATCATTCATATCATTTTTCGCTTTTGTGAAGACCATAATTTATTCCTTATCTTTGGTCACAGATTTGACTTCACAATAGTGCTGGTTTCTGTCCGAAGTGTGCACATCATGAGAGACACCTTACCAGTACCAACAAAAAGCTATTGTTGCAGCATAGAATTTCAATTTGATATTTTTAGATTTGGCTCGTTTTTTTGCATAATTAATAACAAAATCCAAAAATAATAAAAAATACAATAAGCAAATGTTTATATATTTTTTTCCTTGCAGTGGCAGCACTGCCATCTCTAACAAATAAGAACTATGGTCTGCTTGAGTTTATGTGTTCAGCTGCAGGTGCATGCAGGACTCAGAACTTCACCAGAACTCCACCTGCCCATAGTTTACCATGCTGGCTGCGTATAAACTTAAAGGAATAATTTTTGGCGCGCAATCTGAGTCTCATTTCCTCGTGGCATGGACAGCCGAGTAGTTCTCCCATGTCAGTCATTCCGGCATGCAACTGCACACCTGCAGCCTTGTTCCCAGGATAACAGCACGTTTTCCTGGCTGCGCATGCGTGGTTCCTTCAGTGTACAGGACAAAAATGACGACAGAGAATGACTCTGTTCGAGCTCAGAAGAGACGGAAATCTGCGGAGACGAGAGATGCCATGGATCCGTTGTGCTAATAAACAAACGCACGTGTAGCAGCGGGGCTGTTGCGTGCTTCCGCATGAGGTTTTTAATGGTAGGCGGCGTCTTGGAATGAACAGGAGGGAGGGGAGTGAGTGTGGTGAGTCAGTCGCTTGAGTTCTCAAATCAGCAAGAATCCTCTATTATTCTTTTAAGTTTGCAGAAAAGAATAATCTAACTGGTGTCCTCATCTCCCTGGTCTTTTGACTCCTTATTTTCATCTGGTTCACCATTCTGGCCCAAAATGTCACTGTTGGCTTATCAGGGTAGAAAACTTGCACCATCTAGAAAACAAATTCCACAAAACATGGTATATTTTTTGTACAGTTGATATGATTAAATTCATATACTGTACATATATAAAGGGTTAATTATTTGGTTGGTTTATTTTCTCGTACTGTGTTTAGTGACATGTGAATATTTTTCAAGTAGAAAAAACATATTCAGAGAGAGTTATAGGCAGAGGTAGCAAAATTAACGGCAGAATAAAATGATGGTGACAGCAGAAAATGGCAACCTGCTCCCGCACAGTGCCCACGGAGACAGTGCACACAGAGAGATGGTGTCACGTTTTGTTAGTACTTTGTCATCACTCTGGGCTGTTGTTTATCATTCAGACCTGCCTTCGGTAATGACATACTGATTCAAACTGCGGCTCAGATGACATCTGTCACAATGTTAGCTGACCTGTCGCCTCCTGCAGAGGCCGCATTACAGTAACGCATGCAAAGGTTATCAGTACTGTGTCGATTCTCAGTGTGCCATTAGGGGCCTATTTGCATATGCTGGATACATGCTGGAACTGTCAACTGAACATGTCAACTGGGTCGCCAAAATGCACAGTCATAGAAAAGTTATAGACCATACTAACTAATACTAACTACTAACTAATCTGTATGTGTCACCTCCAGGAACTCTTTCATACCCGATTCACATTCTGAGCTCCTCTCCTTCAATTACATCGATGTGAATACTCCTGCTGCTCCTCCCTCATCCACTGTACCCAGGTTCTGCAAGGGCCATTCGTAACAGGTTACCTTTGGTCTGATTAACGTAATTAGTATTTTAAGTAAACTAACTTTTTGGAGCCGGTAAGTCACCTGCATGATTCACAGAACTAGAAGTTTAAAATCATATGTGGCATGTTAGTCGTGCTACATGACTTACTATTGATGGTCACAAATAGTAGTTTTTTGACAAGTTTGCTTTTAGTGTGTTTTATCGTGTGTTTTACTGATTTGAACTGCTTGCGTTTAGTTAATTACTGTCAGAGTGTTGCCCCTAATCTCTGCACCTGTGGAGGGGTGTGCAATGTTACTAGAAAAGCAGAAACGGCATAGGGAGAGGAGGGCTGAGAGACACGAGCACAGGAGCCAGCATGAGCAGGAGCAGACTGGGCTTGGGGGGAGCCGCAGGTGGCGGTGTGGCAGGGCACGCCGTGGTGGAAAGGGCCACATGGGAGGACAACGGTAGAATGTTTGAGAGCCGGGCGGACGAAGCCAGTGTGGGGGCCGACCATTAGAGAGAGGAGGGGCACCGCGGCAGCATGACCTGGGAAGAGCTTCCCAACGCAGAACACCATCATCCGCCTGGTGTGTGAGTACCTCGTAAAATAATGTAGTGAGGCTTATTGCCCAAGGGTCATATCGTAGCCTTCATATCGGCCTTTCTGTGCGGTTACAGTTGAGAGTGGTGGCGTTTACCCGGGGGGAGGGAGGGGGAGCTGAGAGGAATGTCATAGGAGCAGGAAAGAGCAGCCGGACGAGAGGAAGACCCCCATTACACCGGGCCTGGTCGCCCCTGATACGGAGCGGCACCTAGAGCCATGAACCACACCCCTGACTATGATTGGAGGTTGTCACTGAGACGTCCATCCACCCATCTTCTTCTGCTTAGAAGCCGGGTTGCAGGAGCAGCAGCCTAAACAGGGACTCCCAGACTTCCAGCTACCCAGACACTTCCTCCAACTCCCGAGGTTTTCCCAGGCCAGCCGAGAGACATAGTCCCTCCAGCTTGCCCGAGGTCTGGCTCCTCCCGTGTGACTAAACTCCTACCCTATCTCTAAGGGAGCGCCCAGCCACCCTGCGGAGGAATCTCATTTAGACTTTCGGTCATTACCCAAAGTTCATGACCATAGGTGAGGGTAGGAACGTAGATTGACCAGTAAATCGCTTTGTCTTTCGACTCAGCTCCTTCTTCACCACAACAGTCCAATGCAGCGACTGCAGCCGCTGCACCGATCCCCCTGTCAATCCCACGTTCCATCCTTCCCTCACTCGTGAACAAGACCCCGAGATGCTTGAACTCCTCCACTTGGGGCAAGGACATGTTGCAGGTCCGGGTTTGATGGAGCCATCAGGACAACATTGTGTGCAAGACGCTGAGAGGCGGGTATTAAAAGTGGCAATAGGCGACAGATAAGTAAAGCCACATATCGGAACACGGGAGCCGACACAGGAAACCCGCTCTAGTAACAAACTGTTGGCCAGGCAAGAAAACATGTATCCGTTTCAAACCCTACAACTATCAAAAGGAAAAGGAGGCAGGGGTTTACCTTGTCTGAAAAAATACTTTATTTCAGCTCAAATCAGAGCATTGCTGTACTGGTGTGACCCAGCGCAATGGAGAGTAATGTTGTGCTGGGGGTTCCTTCCTGGCAGATGACAAACGATTGAGTAATTTTGAGAGGCTGGAGAACCCTTGGGTAAAATCTGTGCTTACAAAATGGAAAGAACTAATAAAAACATATAACCTGTTAACATGTTAAACTGGTTTGCTTATGACCAAGGTTTTCCACCTAACAGCACAGATTTGAGATTTAAAGTCTGGATAACAAAAGGTATAAAGGTTTTTCACCAGATTGTTAAAGAAAATCACATGAAATGTTTGAATAATGTTGAAGGAATCTTTTGGCTTGAAGAAACAGGACGTTTATAGGTTTTTTCAGTTATTACAACCAATAAATTAAACAAAGCAACGATCACCATATCCTTGGATTTAATTATTTCTTAAAGCGTATAAATCAGAGCTTTCAAGGGGAATTATATAAACATTATATAAAGATAGAGCTATCTAGCTATTCTTTTCTTCGATTAATCGAGTAATCGGTTAATTTTCTTCTACATTCGTAAACTATTTAAAAATTTATTATAATTAATTAAATATAATTAAATATGTTGTTTAATAAGCAAATTGTTTAAAGTAATAAACAAATAACAAATAAGGAGTTTCTGCTTAAAATAACATTGTATTTTGCTTCCTGCTTCCGAAGAGTGCACACGCTTTCCTGCTTAGAGCGACGTGGGGCCGCCCTCCCGTGGGCCCACCACCCGCAGGAGGATCCATAAGGGGCCGGTGCAGAGAGATCTGGGCGGCAGTCGACGGCAGGGGCCTCGGCGACCAGATCTCCAGACACAGAGACTAACTCTGGGGACATGGAATGTCACCTCGCTGGGGGGGAAAGAGCCTGAGCTTGTGCGGGAGGTTGAGCGATACCGACTAGATATAGTCGGCCTCACCTCCACGCACAGTTTGGGCTCTGGAACCCATCTCCTCGAGAGGGGCTGGACGCTCCACTTCTCTGGTGTTGCCCGCGGGGAGAGGCGGCGGGCTGGTGTGGGCTTGCTGATGCCCCTCAGCTCAGCCGCCACGTGTTGGAGTTTACCCCGGTGAACGAGAGGGTCGCGTCCCTCCGCCTTCGGGTGGGGGACAGGTCTCTCACTGTTGTGGCGGCCTACGGGCCGAACAGCAGTGCAGAGTACCCGGCCTTCTTGGAGTCCTTGGGAGGGGTACTGGACAGTGCACCTACCGGGGACTCCGTTGTTCTACTGGGGGACTTCAACGCCCACGTGGGCAATGACAGTGACACCTGGAGAGGGGTGATCGGGAAGAACGGCTTCCCCGATCTGAACCCGAGCGGTGTTCAGTTATTGGACTTCTGTGCTAGCCACGGATTGTCCATAACGAACACCATGTTCAAGCACAAGGGTGTTCATCAGTGCACATGGCACCAGGACACCCTAGGCCGGAGGTCAATGATCAACTTTGTTGTCGTGTCATCAGACCTCCGGCCGCGTGTCTTGGACACTCGGGTGAAGAGAGGGGCAGAGTTGTCAACCGATCACCACCTGGTGGTGAGTTGGATCCGCTGGCGGAGGAGGAAGCCGGACAGACTTGGCAGACCCAAGCGCATTGTGAGGGTCTGTTGGGAACGTCTAGTGGAGGCCTCTGTCAGTAGGGTATTCAACTCGCACCTCCGGGAGAGCTTCTCCCATGTCCCGGGGGAGGCTGGGGACATTGAGTCCGAGTGGACCATGTTCTCCGCCTCCATTGTTGATGCGGCTGCTCGGAGCTGTGGTCACAAGGTCTCCGGTGCCTGTCGTGGCGGCAACCCCCGAACCCGGTGGTGGACACCGGAAGTAAGGGATGCCGTCAGACTGAAGAAGGAGGCCTATCAGGCCACTCTGGCTTGTAGGTCTCCGGAGGTCATCGACGGGTATCGGCAGGCCAAGCGAGCTGTGGCTCGTGCTGTCGCAGAGGCAAAAACCCGGGCCTGGGAGGAGTTCGGGGAGGCCATGGAGGAGGACTATCGGTCGGCACCAAAGAAATTCTGGCAAACCGTCCGGCGCCTCAGGAGGGGGAAGCAGTGTCTCAACAACACCGTTTACGGTGCGGGTGAAGGCCTGCTGACCTCGACTGGGGATGTCGTCGGACGGTGGAAGGAATACTTTGAGGATCTCCTTAATCCCTCAGTCACGTCTTCCGAAGAGGAAGTAGAGACCGGGGACTCGGAGGCTGGCTCATCCATCACCCAAGCTGAAGTCACTGAGGTTGTTCGCAAACTCCTCGGTGGCAGGGCTCCGGGGGTGGATGAGATCCGCCCTGAGTACCTAAAGTATCTGGATGTTGTAGGACTGTCTTGGTTGACACGTCTCTGCAACATCGCGTGGCGGTCGGGGACCGTGCCTCTGGACTGACAGACCGGGGTGGTGGTCCCTCTGTTCAAGAAGGGGGACCGGAGGGTGTATTCCAACTACAGAGGGATCACACTCCTCAGCCTCCCAGGTAAGGTCTATTCCAAGGTACTGGAGAGGAGAATCCGACCGATAGTCGAACCTCGGATTCAGGAGGAGCAGAGTGGTTTTCGTCCCGGTCGTGGAACACTGGACCAGCTCAATACCCTCCATCAGGTGCTCGAGGGTTCATGGGAGTTTGCCCAACCAGTCCACATGTGCTTTGTGGATCTGGAGAAGGCTTTCGACCGTGTCCCTCGGGGTGTCCTTTGGGGGGTGCTCCGGGAGTACGGGGTCCGGGGCCCTTTGCTCAGGGCTGTCCGGTCCCTGTATGACCGGAGCAGGAGCTGTGTTCGCATTGCCGGCAGTAAGTCAGACCTGTTTCCAGTGGATGTTGGGCTCCGCCAGGGCTGCCCTTTGTCACCGGTTCTGTTCATAATTTTTATGGACAGAATTTCTAGGCGCAGTCAGGGGTCGGAGGGTGTCCGGTTTGGGGACCACAGGATCTCATCTCTGCTGTTTGCAGACGATGTTGTCCTGATGGCTCCATCAAACCCGGACCTGCAACATGCACTGGGACGGTTTGCAGCCGAGTGTGAAGCGGCTGGGATGAGAATCAGCACCTCCAAATCCGAGGCCATGGTTCTCGACCGGAAAAAGGTGACTTGCCCTCTCCAGGTGGGTGGGGTGTCCTTGCCCCAAGTGGAGGAGTTCAAGTATCTCAGGGTCTTGTTCACGAGTGAGGGAAGGATGGAGCGTGAGATCGACAGGCGGATCGGTGCAGCGGCTGCAGTGATGCAGTCGCTGCATCGGACTGTTGTGGTGAAGAGGGAGCTGAGCCGAAAGGCAAAGCTCTCTATTTACCGGTCGGTCTACGTTCCTACCCTCACCTATGGTCATGAGCTTTGGGTAGTGACCGAAAGAACAAGATCGCGGATACAAGCGGTCGAAATGAGTTTCCTCCGCCGTGTGGCTGGGCGCTCCCTTAGAGATAAGGTGAGGAGCTCGGCCACACGGGGGGAGCTCGGAGTAGAGCCGCTGCTCCTCCACGTCGAGAGGAGCCAGCTGAGGTGGCTCGGGCATCTGTTCCGGATGCCTCCTGGACGCCTCCCTCGGGAGGTGTTTCAGGCATGTCCCACCGGGAAGAGGCCCCGGGGAAGACCCAGGACACGCTGGAGAGACTATGTCTCTCGGCTGGCCTGGGAACGCCTCGGGATCCCCCCGGAGGAGTTAGAGGAAGTGTCTGGGGAGAGGGAAGTCTGGGAGTCCCTGTTCAGACTGCTGCCCCCGCGACCCGGCCCCGGATAAAGCGGCAGCAGATGGATGGATGGATGGATGGATTATAATTAATTAAATATAATTAAATATGTTGTTTAATAAGCAAATTGTTTAAAGTAATAAACAAATAACAAATAAGGAGTTTCTGCTTAAAATAACATTGTATTTTGCTTCCTGCTTCCGAAGAGTGCACACGCTTTCCTGCTCGCTCCGCTGCTTTCCTTATTTATTTTGCTTTTTTATCATCAGTTTTTGTCTTCCAAACATTTTTGCTTTAGACTTTTTCAAGTAAATCAAGGATTTTAAGATTTTTTTCCAGTTTTAACGACATATCTGACGCCAGCGACAGATATGTCCGGGAGAAGAAGGGAAAAAGACTGTGAACGCTGTCGGAAATACCAACAAGAAATTAATGAGCTGAAAACACATATATTTGTTTTTGAATCTGAAAAGGTTCTTCACGATACCACCCCTGTTTCAACCAATGGTAAGAAGAGCACACTTTTTACAAGAAAAACTGCTACTTTCAACCTAAACCGCAGTGACTCTTCCAAAACTGTCTAAAAACCAGAAAGACTAGGCTGTTTCTTGGAACAAACTTGGTGCAAAGCCTAAACGATACAAAGATAGCGTAAAGTCACCTAAAATACAGCTCACAAACAGATTTTTACCACTTTCAGAGATGGAATTATATGAAAAAACGAAAAATGACGTGGCGAAAATACAGCGAGGAGGATCTGTGCCAAGAGCCAAGGTCACGCAGATTGTTTTGGTTGGAGACGGGGCAATAAGTCACGTGACGCATGAAAGGATAAACACACATTCTTTTCCAAGCGCCACTGTTTCTGAGATAACGTCACTCCTTCCAAATATTATGTCTAAGCATGGAGGAGCTAAACAGCTGGTTGTGCACGTGGGTGCAGTGGACATGCGGCGGGAACAGACTGAAGTTTTGAAAAAAGACTTCTTGAAGTTATTTGACGTGCTTGATAAAGTCGAAATCAAAACATTCATAAGTGGACCTCTTCCAAACATCGACAGGAGGATAAACAAGTTTAGCCGGCTGCTTCAGCTGAACACATGGCTGTCCAAATAGTGTGCTCCTAGAGGACTACATTACATTGAGAACTTCTAACTATTCTGGAAACGAGAGGACCTGTTTAAGAGAAATGGCCCCCACCTATGCAGAGGTGGAGTGAGGGTGCTGACAGAGAACCTGCTCCACGCTCTGAGGCATTGGACTGGGCCTGGACAGGGTCCTGAGCAGATAGTTAGAGAAGAGAGGAATGAGAGAAGAATTCCTGCTCCCTCAGCCAGAGACCGAGCCAATGTTTCAACAGCACCACAACCTCAGCCTCCACCAAAGGATTCATCAGCAGCCGCTCCACCACCTCCAGCAAAGGATTCAGCTCCAGCTGTTCCACATTCACCTTCACCGCCTCCAGTGAAGGATTCATCAGCAAAAGCACCACAACAATCTTCAAAGGCCTTGGACCCATCTGTGACAGGCCCAACAACATCCCTGTCATTGCCCCTGCCTTCAGACCATCCCTGGGTTCCTCCTTCAACATCTACTCCCACTAAAGATTCATCATTCTCCTTCTCATCTCCACTCTCACCCATGGGCCTTCCCAGCCATTTTGAAAGTCTGATCAATACAGGCATTAAGATGGCTCCACTCACGCCCAATATAGCAAGATCAAGGGTTATGTCAATACTTATCAACTCTTCCCTGCACAAGCCGACTACACCAACAAAAGCCCCACCACCCATCCCCCCTCGCCTCTCACCTGGTCCCAAACTCTCCTCGGCTACAAAAGCCCCACCACCCATCCCCCCTTGTCTTTCACCTGGTATCTCCCATAAATAGGATGCACTGGGTCTCAGCGTTGCCGGGACTTATTGTCATTTTAGAACACAAACCAACCCGGGGCCCTATGTAAAAAGAGCCCCCCCTAGTGCTATTTCTGTAGTCACATCACACAGATGGAAAAACAAAATGCGAGTCAGGCGGCCCGATCTGAGAGATTTATGTTCCCTGTGAAAAGATAAAGCCCAGTCCCACTGAAACTAGTCTGAAACTTGCTGTGCTAAATGTCAGATCCTTATGTAACAAATCACTCCTAATTAATAATTTTATTTCTTCTTATAATCTTGATTTTATGTTTTTAACTGAAACATGGCTTGACAAAAACACAGGAAATGTAGTTCTGATAGAATCTGCTCCACCCAACTTTAAGTTTGAATCTGAAACACGAGAAAACAAAAAAGGGGGTGGAGTCTGTGCTGTCTTTAAAGATGAAATAATTACCCGCAGGTTGTCTTTTGGGGTGTTTTCATCATTTGAGTATGTATCCTTTAAAATGGAGCTAAAACAGTCTCCATCCATTCTCTTCATTGTTTTATACAAGCCTCCCCAGCACTGCAAATGTTTTATTGATGATTTTACTGAGATGCTTTCAGTTGTATGCACAGACTTTGATGGTTTGGTCATTACAGGTGATTTTAATGTGCATGTTGATAATATTTGTGTCAGAAACGCTAAAGAGCTTGATGCTGTCCTTGAAACCTTCAGTCTTACTCAGCATGTGAGATGCCCCACCCACAGCAGAGGGCACACTCTAGATCTCATAATTACAAAGGGGGTAAATATTTCAAATGTTAATGTGATCGATGTTGCTCTGTCTGATCATTTCTGTGTCTTCTTTGACCTTTCTCCCAAACCACCAGCTAGTCATGCAGTTGTTCGGAGGAGACACATAAATGATGACACGGGATGACCGTTAGAACTCATTTCCACATCCAAGTGTAATGAGTTTGCATTATTTTTTAATGACAAAGTTCAGGGCATTAAAAATGCTGTAAATCCCACAATGCAAAAAAAATACCCTAAAACCACCAAGACACTTAGAGCTAACTCACTTTGCACCTGTAACTGACAAAACTGTCCATGAGATCATCACCAGTCTGAGTTCATCTACATGCTGCCTCGATGTGTTACCAACCAGATTTCTAAAGTCTGTGCTGAACAGTTTGTTAGCACCATTCACTCACATAGTTAACATGTCGCTTCAATCTGGAACATTCCCAATGTCTTTGAAAACTGCGGTCATAAAGCCTCTCCTAAAGAAGAGCAGTCTTGATGCCGCAGTACTGAGTCATTACCGGCCCATCTCTAATCTGCCATTTTGGGGCAAAGTCCTTGAAAAGGTTGTTTACCAACAGCTCACAGATTTCCTCTTAATAAACAACTCATTTGATGTTTTTCAGTCAGGTTTTAGACCTCATCACAGCACTGAGACTGCTCTTGCCAAGGTGACAAATGACATCCGCCTGAACACTGACATGGGCAAAGCCTCAGTCTTAATTCTGTTAGATCTGAGTCCTGCGTTTGACACTGTCGATCATGGGATCCTCTTACAGAGACTAGAGGACTTGGTGGGCATCACTGGCACTGCCCTAAACTGGCTAAGGTCCTATCTGGAAGACAGGAAGTACTTTGTTGAAATTGGTAACTGTGTCTCAGACCACATGACCCTGACCTGTGGAGTGCCCCAAGGGTCAGTCCTGGGTCCCCTTCTATTCAACCTCTACATGCTGCCGTTAGGTCAGTTGATACGCAGTGAAAATGTGTCCTATCACAATTATGCAGACGACACTCAGATCTATGTTTCACTATCGGCAGGTGACTATGGACCAGTAGATTCACTCTGTCACTGCATCCAACAGATCAGTTTGTGGATGAAAAACAACTTTCTCCAGCTGAACTCAGACAAGACTGAAATAATCGTTTTTGGCCCACAGAAACAAAGAGAAAGTGTTAGCGGTGTAGGATATGCAGATGTCCTCCCCCTGTTGCCATGGTGACAGTAATGCAAGTTAAAGTGTTATCACCTAACCGTGTGGAGTTTTACGGCCCTCAGAAGAAAGAGGATGTAATAGTGACAACAGAGATGCTCTGAACTTTGAAAATAACTTTTCATCAAATGACTCCTTTTGGATTACAGAGAGTAACGATCTCTCCAAGACAAACGCTAAAACGCTGAAAGACTATGCGGTTTTAGTGGTTTTAATAGACAATCATCAGATTGCAAAAATGTGTCCACCAGATGACTTTACATGTACATATTGTGATATTGTGTTTAACATGTCATTTTAATTGTTTCATAACTTGTTTTGTGGACAATTTTACCTTTTGTGTAACTCTTGTGGCCTAAAGCCAGATCTCGTCTCCTTATCAGCTCTGACCCCAGTCAAAGTCCACAGCCTTTTACCAGCCACATCGGTGGAGCAGCACGACGGCCTTTTCATTCTGGAACGCCTCAGAGCCAAGGAGAACGCAGATCGCAGAACCAATCCAGTCCTTCTTTGGCCAGACAACGTCAGAGCCGAGCTCCAGAGTAGGCCCTTGGACCCCACGCAGGCCCTTGGACCCCAAGCAGGTACTTGGACCCCACGCAGGCCCTTGGACTCCACGCAGGCCCTTGGACCCCAAACAGGCCCTTGGACCCCAAGCAGGTCCTTGGACCCGGCGCAGGCCCTTGGACCCCACGCAGACCCGCCTCCTCAGGATCACAGCTTCTGGTTCCGTTCGTATGAATGCACTTCACAAGCTGGCTGAATTTCATCTTAGAATTAACTCTAACACACACCTAGATAGATCTAGAACCATAATGTCTAGTGTATTCCATCTGTTATCGACTCATTTGCATATTCCTGATTCATATTTATCTGTTTAATTCTTTGGTCATTAAATCTTCATAACCCACATTTGGTTAAGTGTTCCTTCATTTCCAGAAAAGGGTTCAATGTCACGGTTACATTCTCAAACCTTTAGATCAACGAGCAAATTAATTTCTAATTAATTAATTAATCTAGATATCTGATTATAGAGTTGTTAAATTGCCGATTATCCGGCTGGTGCCCCATTCTTCTCTTAAAAATACGATTCAGCCTTACCCACACTTAGGCAGTGTGTCATGTTTGAATTCTTGAACAATTCTTTAATCAATATCAAACCTGAATGCCCCCCCCCCCCCCCCCCCCCCCTCCTTCACAAGTGGGTGGACATTCATAACCTTACAGTACTTGTACTAGTATGTTACCCTACAGCGGTCACCTCCAGAGTCTCGCTCTAAAACCTACAAACCAAGGAAATCTGGGGGTAATAATGGACTCAGACTTGAACTTTAATAGCCACGTCAAATCAATAACATCAGCAGCGTTTTACCATCTAAAAAACATTGCCAAAATCAAAAATATAGTGTCAAAACCAGATTTAGAGAGACTTATCCATGCGTTTGTCTCCAGTATATTAGACTACTGTAACGGCCTGCTCACTGGCCTCTCCAAACGAGCTGTAAAACAGCTGCAGTTCATCCAGAACGCTGCTGCTCGGGTCCTGACAAGAACCAGGAAGTACCATCACATTAGTCCTGTTCTCAGGTCTCTGCACTGGCTCCCTGTGGCTCAGAGAATAGACTTTAAAGCAGCTCTGCTTGTGTACAAGTCTCTCCATGGCCTAGCACCAAAGTACATATTGGACATGTTAGTGCCATATGAACCATCTCGGACTCTGAGGACCTCAGGGACCGTCCTCCTGCTGGTGCCAGAGTCAGGACTAAACATGGACCGGCCTCCTGCTGGTGCCCAGAGTCAGGACTAAACATGGACCGGCCTCCTGCTGGTGCCCAGAGTCAGGACTAAACATGGACCGGCCTCCTGCTGGTGCCCAGAGTCAGGACTAAACATGGACCGGCCTCCTGCTGGAGCCAGAGTCAGGACTAAACATGGACCGGCCTCCTGCTGGTGTCCAGAGTCAGGACTAAACATGGGGAATCTGCGTTTCAGTTTTATGCAGCTAAAATCTTGAACAGTCTTCCTGAAGATGTGAGACAGGCTTCTACTCTGACAATGTTCAAATCTAAGCTAAAAACAGTTTTGTTTAGCTGCGCATATGACTGAAAGGATTTTTATTTGCACTCTTCTCTTTTATGTGATTTCATTAGTTTAGACAATCAGTTGGACTGATTTAAAAGGGAGTTGGACTCCGAAACACGTTGGACGTGTAATGGTACGTACCATCAGTTGGACTGATTTAAAAAGGATTTGGACTCCGAAAACACGTTACCCTTTGTGGCTAGGTGTTTTTTTTATTATCATTTTTTATTTAGATAATTTTATCGTATTTCTGTTTCTGTAATTTCTTTGTGATTTTAATGCATTTTTCCTGCTGTGGGAAGCACTTTGAATTGCCTTGTGTATGAAATGTGCTCTACAAATAAACTTGCCTTGCCTTGTATTCTTAATTTCACATAAGTATTTCCCCAAACCAGCAACATTTCACTTCACCAGTCCAAATTGTTCTGTTTGTATACAAAGACTATAAACAGTTAGAGTAGCCTTAAACACTCAACGTAATGTTGAGTGGGAGCAGTGATCCCTGGTGTTTTGAGCTGTAACTGTCAGTCCAGTGACATTATGATGTCTGCTGATTCTGGAAAATGCACTGTTCTCGTTCTGCTGGATCTGTCTGCAGCCTTTGACACCGTCGACCATCATATCCTGATTGGACTATCGGTGTCAGTTCTTCATTGGTTTTCCTCATATTTATCCGGTCGGAGCTTTAGTGTTGCTGCAAACCAAATAATGTCTGATTGAGCTGATCTGTTGTGTGGAGTTCCTCAAGGCTCCGTTTTGGGTCCCGTCTTATTTTTGCTTTATATAATCCCCCTGGGAATGATCATTAAAGAGTTTAGTCATGTGTCTTACCACCTGTTCGCTGACGATGTTCAGCTATATTGCTCTTTTAAACCTTCCAAGATCCAGAAGTTGAACTCCTTGGTCAGTTGTTTGGTGCAAATGAAACAATGAGTTTCAAGAATCATTGTCAATACAATGACTCTTGGATGAGAGTCGAAACGTCTATTTTTTCTAACTGAGTCCAGATGACTACAACTGAAGCTTTTTCTGCAATGGAACACGCCTGGACGAATGAGGGATTACACCGGCACACGGAAGCTAAAGTGAAGAGTTACAGCTCAAACCACCGTGCTCTTTCACACAACAAAACTCTTCTCAGTCACAGTTGTGAGTTTAAAACATGCCGATCTCTCCTCTGTTGTGCTTCAGTTGCTGCAGATCCTTGCAGAACAAGCACATTGTGAAACGAAAGCACCACAAGTTGTTCCATGTGCTCTGCATGCCACAGATTCACATGTTGTTAATTAAATTACATTTACATATTTAATACATAAATTAAACAAATCATCAATGCAATAAAATAATCATCAAAGCTTTTTCGTAATCAAATTATTCTATTTACTTGCGTAATCGTTGCAGCCCTATATTGATGATCCAGGCAGCTACTCTACTAATTACATCAAAAATAAATGGGAAAGAGAGGGTCATTTTAATTTGACTGACAGAGAATGGGAAAATATATGTACTTCTCTGTGGAGAACCCCAAAATCTCATTTTTTGAGGGAATTTTGTTGGAAAAATGTATCACGTTTTTTTGTCTAAGTGCATTAGTCACAAGGAAAAAAAAAAAAGTGATTGCCTAGAGGCAAACCACTATCAGGTGTTTTGGCACAAAAAAAATATTGGACTGAAATTGGACTGTTTTTGACATTGCCGTCCATCTCATTAGAACTATGTATTTGGGCCTCAAAAGCCTCGCCATTGAAACAACCCACACATACATTTGTAATGTACTCTTAGCGCCAGGAAAAAAGGCCATCACAAAGAAGTGATGGCACAAACATCACCAACGATCAAGGACTGGACTGACATCGTTACAGACATCAGACAAATGGGGAAAAAATTACATTCTGACTTAATTTGGAAATAGACAAATTCAACAGACTTTGGACTAAATGGGACTTTTTTAATTCAATTGTGTCACCATTTTGTTTGTATTTATGTCTTGCAGGTGTTTACTTGTGTTATTATTTTGTTTTGTTTGTTTGCAAAAAATGTAGTGAATAGCTTATTTTCTCTCAAGGTCAGCCCTATGTTAATGAAGACAACCAGAAAGAGGTTTATGTAGGGCGGTGGCCAACTACTGGAATAAAGGAGCAGCACAGTAGCGCAGGAAGATGGTCCTGGGATTGATTCCCAAGTGGCAGGGGCCATTCTGTGTATAGTGTGCATGTTCTCCCCGCAATTTTCCTCCGGGTGCACAAGATTCCCTACGACTAAAAACATGTACACTAAGCTCCTCCCCTGAAGAAGAGATGCTACATCATAGTGCGACTTAATAACATCAGCCTGCGCAGAGACTACAGGTGGAAATTAGCATTTGAGCTACAACCTGGTACAATATATCTCTGTGGTAAATGCATTTGTCCACTGTCCTTGTCTTGGTAAATAAACTTAAGTAAAACTAAAGGTGAATACCACCGGTAAAATTAACCTTAAGCATCCATTTCTGTTTGAAAAGGGATTCTCTTTTTTATCAAAACTTGGGGCGGGATCAGCTCGGGCCTGTGTGTGCTTACTCAAATAATGGAAGTTGTGCTGTCCCAGTAAGACTGTGTGTAACTCCGTCCACTAGAGGGCGCATGTTTTTCCGCACATTGCTTTTGTAGAGGAAGTTAAGCAGCGGCCATGTTTTTCTGTGTCACCAGTAAGCAGAAGTTACAGCTCGTGTTGTTTTAATGCACAAAGTATCTTCCTCGGAGTTTAAGGGAGCATATGCTTGTAAGTTTGTCATTGTCATGTCATTATGACTTGTTCTACGTTTCTCTGGTCACAGTTCGAATAAATTCAAATGTATTCATATGCTAATTAGATCGCTAACTTATGCTAATCGCAGCTAGCTATGCTAACGATTTCCTATTGTCATTCTTTGGACCTCTGTTGTGAATTTTGAGCACATAAGCACTGCTAACCTGTGCTATACTTTAGTACTCATGTGTTTATGTGACTTGCTGTCTTTTATTTTCTGTATTAAGAGACTGATTGTTTTTGTCTCTTTTATGTTACAGTTTTACAAAAACTATTATTGAACTTGGAGTAATGGAGCAATAAACATGGCCCAAAGACATTACAAAGTGTGTTCATTTCAAGTCAAGACTGTTCTCTATCTGCCGAACTAGACAGGCGTTTAGCGAGGGCAGAATAGAAGTGCCTCTTTTGCAGCGTCTCAAAGATACCCGTGTGCGTTAGCCTCAAGAGTCCATTTTGTGGCGTTGCAAGCCCTCTCATAATAAAGACGCTTGTTTTTCTATGTTTTTAAGGGCTTTAGGGATGTAGCTAGCCACTATAGTCTAAATGTGCGACATGCGCTAGTGAGCACGCGCCATTCACTTGAATGGACCGCCATGTTGCTCCGCTTGGCTGGAACTTGTCGAAGCGGGGAGAAGGGAAAGTGGCAAAGCGAGAGGAGTGTTGCAGAATGCAACTATATAAGGCAAGGCTCCATATAATTACAGGAACTTCACGCTACAATCTACATTGGGCGTTTCCATCAGAGCGGATCCGTGTGTGAGACCCTTTTTTTTGCTCTGTCTGACCCAGTGCTTGGCATAACCAGGAGCCGACAGGAGGGAGACGTCTATGAGCAGGTGTGGGCTGCGACATGCCGAGGTGGAGATACAATGCCCAAAAGAGCTAAGTGAAGGTCACTGATCCAAAATTATGACCAGTGTTGTTGGAACGATTTGAGTTAGGCTCTCTATTTGATTTAACTAGCTGAGCCGAGCCGCAGACCGAGGAAATACAACACCCAAAAAGAGCTAAGTGAAGGAACATAGTCCTGCGAGCAGCTCCGAAAGGGAAAAATAAGCCTCCCAATTAAGGGAGACAAACCTGACACTTTTACACTGTTACTGCTTTGTGATGGGATGTGTTCTGTAGAGGACTATACTATGTATTTAACACATAAAATGATACATTCTAATACAACATTGAAAAAAATATATAAAAACTTTAAAATATAATATTTTCCAAAGTAAGGCAGATATTTGTGTGTGGGAGTCCTTTCTGTGGAGATCCTTGTTGGGCATTTATTTTACAATGAAATTATTTAAATTACTTAAATCTTTGTTACACAATCAGGGGTATGCAATGGTGCGGTTCTTGAATATCTGATAATGCAGCATTATGGAGTCCTCCACTTCCTCTTCTCCTTTAGGTAAACACATAGAAACCTGCACACATTGAAGTGCACAACTTGAAAGGTGTGTTTTAATGAGCCCATTGAGAGATCTGAGGCTCTGGGGTAATTTGGGTTAAAACAGCAGCGCGCGGCAGGCATTTATCTGACTGGCATTTGCCATAGAGAACAAAGGCAAGCGTCTGTGATCTAAATCTGGACACTTTCAAGATGGCCTCTGCTTACATGTGCACGGGTTTCATGAGCATGGAACGTTTCCTCTCCTCTAATTCAACGTGAAAAAAACTGTATATGCAAAGTTGGAGTTACACAACAATTAAGCTAGTGTGGAAATGATCGATTTGAATGGGATTTGTTAGAGCAGGGAAATGGTATCTGTTAAATAATAATGAGTGGGCATCACAATATAATTTCACATCATTGTTTAAATACCGGTATATACATCTCAGATCAGAAGTTTGATCAGATCTGGATCAGTGATGTGTTTTTTACCACAAATACAGCTTTAAATAAGTTTAATGAAGTTGTGTTCCTCTTTGCACAGACAAACTGGATATACTGCGATATACCTCGCAGTATATCTAGTTATTTTTGCTGCCGCAGGTAACACACTAAGTTTACTCTGCATTTTGAAAAAAGCACCTGAGTTTGTGGTGGAGTACATTCTGCTCTAGGTGCTGACCTTTGACTCCTGTTGTGCATCTGTAGCCCCCTCTTCAACTCTGACTCATCCTCAGCCCCCTCTTCAACTCTGACTCATCCTCTGTGTACAATATGTTCCCCAGCAAACACCATGTTGTGAAAATCATGAAGATATTTCTTCTGACTTTACTGTTGAGTATTATCTTGTCAGCGGAGTGTGTACTATTAATCTTTTCTGCTTTGTAAAAAATCTGCCGGCTTTTGTCAAACGGTGCTTATCTTCAGTATAACAACAGCCTCTCAATGATGAGGCATTTTCTCCCCACTTTAACATCTTACCCTAAGCTGCCTTTGGCTCAAGTAAAACACTGTCTGAAATGTTGATGCGGAGCTAAAGAAGAAAACTGTCTAAGAAGCTCTTTCAGCCTCAGACACACTGAATCCCAGAGGATCCCCCATTCAGGCCTGTATAGTGCAGTGCCAAACGCCGCCCCATTAAGCCAGTCTAAAGGCGTGACAGTGGGTTAGAGGTTAATGCCCTAATCTGCTGACCAGATGAAATTTCACATTTGGTCCCTACATGTCAGCAGGGAACAAAAGTACTGAAATTCACCTATTTCTTAATAAAAAAGACGGATGTATTTTTTTTCCTTGAGTAATCTTGACACAGCTTTGGACCTGAAAGTATGATGACCCTTAATTGAATTATATACCTATCTATTCATCAATGTATTTATTTAATGTACCTAAGCTTAAAACTTTTTTTGTAGTAATCAGTTAGTTTTTTCAGTATTCAGTTATGACTCAGTTATGAGCTGCTAAATATGCAAAACCGTACATATGCGCACGGAGAGCGCCACGTAAATGGAAGACGTTGGTCATCAATGTTTGAATTTAAAGACAAGCAAAAAGGAGACAAATAATGCGCAATATCTTTGAAAATGTCAGGAGTAGGCTGTTACAGAGCACAGAAGAGGCGCTGTCAGCGCTGGACAGGCCCACTATCAGACCAGGACAAACCCAGGACTGAACCAGGTCTAACCCAAACCCGGAATCACACAGGACTGAACCAGGTCTAACTCGAACCAGGACTCACACAGGACTGAACAGAGCCACAGTGGGAGAAAGGGTTGTAAAGGTTAAATCTTCAAATTTCAATGAAGTCTATATTTTTCTTATATATATTATCTATTATATATACTACATTTGCTTTGCTCCTTTGCATGTATCTTTACAATTACATTCATTGTTGGAGCTAGATTTAATGCAAAGTTATCAGATTTTGTGATATCTTTCAAAACTGTTATATGTACTGTTACTGATTCACTTGTGCACGCTGTGGTCACACACCAGTATCACGCCTGTTCAAAACCTTGGATCATAGCGAGTTACATGGCAAAGAATCAAATAGCAGCAGCAATTTTCATTCGTTTACTTTTATTATAAGCAATTTGGCCCACTTAAAATGAAAAATACAAAAATCATGTTATTCTTATAAAAATGTTATTATGTGAGAGTCCTGCTTTGGCGGTCAGAACTAGATCAGACACCAGCTGGCTCACGGAAGTCAGAATTGGCTCCAATATGACGGCCCTCGTGGCGGCCCAAAAAGACGCTTCAGACACTGGGTTAGAGTTAGGGTTAGGGACAAGAGAGCGGATTTGGACCCAAGAGAGATGTGGCAGTACGAGTGTTTTGATATTGTTTAAATGGTAAGTTGTCCAACAACGCCACCCCAATTTAAACTGGGGAAAATTAGTAAGGCACGCAGATAAGGATTACTGATGAGACAGAGACAGTTCCATAAATTACAACATGTTTATTATTTAACTAGATAATGCTAACAATCTAAAACACATTTTAAACAAGACAATAATATTTTTAGACAATCTAATCTAAAAGCTGAAATGCTACCACTCAACACCACGCACACCCACTCACACACACATACACATACACATGAACAAACTCAATAAGACCGTTGGAGGGGGCGCTGAGGCTTAGCCGTGGAGGTAAACAAATGGGGCAGTAACCTAATAAGAAAACGCCAAAACAACAAAACAGTGCACCACAAACCAAAACGCGGGAACCACCACCAGGGGAATCCACCACGGTGTCAGACCATCAGCCCCTATAACACAGAAACATGTATTAAAAGCGGTACATAATTTGAGTCCAGTGTAGGCACGGCAAAGGGATATGCAGGTAGAGCAGCAGAAAAATGTCTATATCGCGCCCATGCGCGACACACCCAGCGCAGAGCTGGTACAGACCACGGGAGAGCACAATCGGGCAGCGTGGGGGCACAATCAAGCGCCGGCCTGCGCCGTCAGTCCGACCAGGAGGATGTTAGTCCGCGCAAAGCGGGTTACTCCGAGCACAGCGGCAGCGGCAAAGCGGCAGCAAAGCGACAGCAAAGCGACAGCAAAGCGACAGCAAAGCGACAGCAAAGCGGCAGCTCCTACATACAGCGGAGGAATCAAACACTGAATTTGGTTGTTAACACTAGTTTGCCACTGACCCAGGCATACTTACTCTTTGGAGCGCGACTTAGAGCTCCGATGAGGGAGAGGCGAGAGCGAACAGCTACGTCAAAGCCTATAAAACAGGAGAGCCTAAGCGCGTCAGACGATCGCGGATCTTAAAATGAGGGGCGCTTACCTAAGCTTGCGGTAGTGAGTGACCCGCATCTGTGGTTACAGGTGACTGTCCGTGCTAACAAAAAGGAGTCTAAGATTAGAAGACAGTCCACAACATTTAGGAGGGAGACAGCGCTCCGCTTACCTGCCGTGAGGCGCTGGAGGAACGCGGAAGTGTGACGCCGGTGGGCGGGCACAATGCGAGAGGCCAGAGGGAGCGTAAAAATCAGGGGGGGCATTTTTATGAATGGCGACCGGCATGAATGGCCAATGAGAACGCGGGCTCAGATCTAAGGGCGGCCCAAAATGCGATATGGCCACATCCACTCCCCCAATCTGCATCGGCGCCCCGCCGATGGCCTAAAACAGCCTAAAAGCTGGCACTTGTGGAAGGAGCCGGGGACTCTGACTCCCCTTGAGGCTGCCGACTCACCGGTCTTGGGAGATGATGGAGGTTCTGATGTTTGCCCGCTGTTGGCCTTGTGGACCTACGCACGGACCGCTCAGTTGGACCAGTCATGGAGGTAGTGACTGTCACAAACTGGGGCTGGTCGGCAAAGGAATCAGGTGGAACCAAAATGGGTCCAGCAGCATCTGGGGAAGAGCACCATATTGCCCCAGAGGGTGGTTCAAGTGCTGCAGCCAGCCGAGCTGGTGTTACCTCTGTAACGGGCGGTAAAGCCTGCGGAAGCAGGAACAAATCGCCCTCGTGGGACGACCCCTCTTCAGGGTTTCGCACCGTGGGCTCCACTGGAGGGACTGATGCTGGAGCGAGATCTGGAACCTCACTCTGGATCAGGCACTTCAACAGGGAGCGGTGCACCCTCTTGATTTTAGTCGGTTGTCCAACTGGGGCAACTGTGTACACAGTTCCACCCTCATGTGGAACTTGCACAACCACATGTTTAGTGGGGCACCACTGGTCTTGAATTTTCTGGCGGCCTCTCACACCGTAGTCCCGGAGCAACACGAGCTGGCCCTCATTAAGGGGTAACTCCTGGACATGTCGGTCGTGGGTTGCCTTTCTACGGGCAGCAGCTAAACGCAGTTTCTCTCTTGCTCCATCGAAAGCCATTTGCAGACGGGCCTGGTGCTCCTTAACCCACTCGTGTACAGTCCCGCCAAGTGGGTCCTGTACCTGTCCCAGCAAGAAGTCGATAGGGAGCCGCGGTTCCTGCCCAAACATCAAAAAGAATGGAGACTCCCCAGTCGACTGATGTGGGGTAGTGTTATAGGCAAAGAGCACCTGTGGCAAGCAAGCGCTCCAGTCCCTCTTACGGGACACAGGCAGAGCACGCAGCAAGTTGTGCAGCGTCCGATTGAAGCGCTCACACTGCCCATTCCCAGCAGGGTGGTAAGGAGTAGTGCGCGACTTCACAATCCCATACAGACTGCACAACTGCTGGATCAGTTGGCTCTCAAAATTACGGCCCTGGTCAGAGTGGATGCGGGCCGGAACCCCAAACTTGCCAAACCACTCCGTTACCAGAACCTGTGCAACCGTACTGGCACGTTGGTCGCGGGTTGGCACCGCCATTGTGTACTTGCTGAAGACATCAGTCATCACAAGAACATTTTCTAGGCCAGCTGCGGTTGGCTCCAACAGCGTAAAATCAATAGCCACAATTTCATTTGGTCTTGAAGAGAGTAGGTGGCCCATGAAGGCATGTGTCGCATGATCATTGTTCTTTGCGAACTGACACCTCTCACAAGCCTGGCACCACTGGGTGACCTCCTGGGACATACCTGGCCAATAACAGCGGGGGCGAAGCAGAGCCAATGTCCTCTCCACGCCTTGATGCCCATGGTCTTGATGGACCTGATTGAGGACCTCCCGAACCAAAGCCCTAGGCAGGACGAGTTGGCAAACTGCCCCACCACCGTCGGAGCGGAACACCTGCCTGTACAACAAACCGCCCAGCTCCACCAGATGGTCCCACTGACTCACCAGAACCGAGGCCGGCTGCGAGAGGACACGCCGCTCTTCACGAGTGGGCCGGCGCTGTTCTACCCAGAAAGTCAGGATCTCCTGAATGACTGGGTCAGCCTGCTGGAGTGTATAAAGAGCAGCAGGGGAATGGTGGGGGAAGACTGTTACTACAGACTGAGTTGCCACCGCCTGTACCCCCTGCAAGGCTTGCTGTAATGGCTGCGGTAGAGAGGTACTTGCTGCTACCCCGGACTCGTCCCTGGGTGAGGGCCATGGCTGACGGGACAAGGCATCTGTATTCCGGTTCGACTTACCCGATCGATACTTCAGTTCAAAATCAAACAACGCCAACTGGGCTGCCCAACGCTGCTCCACAGCACCCAGTTTAGCAGACGCGAGATAGCTCAGGGGGTTATTGTCTGTATAGACCACGCACTTGTGGCCCAACAGATACTCTCTGAACTTCTCCGTCAATGCCCATTTAAGAGCCAATAGCTCCAGTTTCATGGAGCTATAATTGGACATATTCCGCTCTGTAAGTCGGAGTCCTCTGCTAGCATATGCGATGGGTCTGACTTTCCCCTCCTGCTCCTGGGAGAGAACTGCGCCTAAGCCCACATGGCTGGCGTCTACTTCCAGGATAAAGGGAAGAGAAAAATCTGCATATGCCAGCACTGGGGCAGACGTGAGTTTGGCCTTCAAGGTCTCGAAGCTCTGCTGGCACTCCTCAGTCCAAGGGACTGCAGCACGCCGAGAGGTTCTCTTCCCCAACCGACTCCCGGTCAGCTCGGCCACTCTGCGATGTAAGGGAGCGGCCAGTTTAGCAAAGCCGTCGACAAAACGTCGGTAGTAGCTTGCAAACCCCAAGAAGGAGCGCAGGTCAGAAACCGTAGATGGGACAGGCCAGTTTGCTACTACGTCAATTTTGCCGGGATCAGTGGCCACTCCCTGGTCAGAAATCACGTGCCCCAAATAGTGCACCTCCCGCTGGAAGAACCGGCACTTGCTCTGCTTTGCCTTGAGCCCTTCCTTCTGCAACCTCCCAAGCACCACCTCCAGCCTCTCCAGGTGTTGCCTTACCGTAGATGAAAAAACCACAATATCATCCAGGTAGAGGAGGAGAGACTGGCACTGCTGGTCACCAAAAATGCGTTGCATAAGTCGTTGGAAGGTGCTGGGAGCGTTGCAGAGCCCAAAAGGCATGCGATTCCACTCAAACAGACCAAAAGGTGTACAGAACGCCGTCTTGTGCCGATCGCCCTCTGCGACAGGGACCTGATTGTACCCGCTGGCCAGATCCAAAGTGGAAAACCAGCGGGCCCCCGTCAAAGCGTCGAGCGACTCTTCGATACGTGGGAGTGGAAAGGCATCCTTTCGGGTCTTTATGTTCAGTTGGCGATAGTCAACACATAGACGAAGGCTGCCGTCCTTCTTCCGGACCAAGACAATGGGTGATGCATAGGGGCTGGAGCTCTCTCTGATTATCTGCGCTTTCAAGAGCTGATGGATATGCTCTTTGACCAGCTCGTACTCAGATGGCGGGATACGGCGGTAGCGCTGACGGACTGGGACATCATCCAGTAGTGGAATGTCATGGGTGATCAGGTTGGTACAACCCAGATCCTGATCATTCGCAGCAAACACAGAGGAATATTTCCAAAGTAATGCCCGCACCTCCACCTGCTCCTCAGGGGGCAGGGGAGATAGGTCAATGGCTGCTATGGGGTCCGTGGCGGAGGAAGCGACACTTTGAGAGGAGACACTCGCAGCCACTGCGGGAAATTCCGTCACTCCTGCAGGAAGACTCACCACATTGACATTGTCCAGAGTCCCTACTAGGGTACGCGGGTAAAGCAGCACATCGTTGTCACCGACATTGACAATGGGAATGTACGCCGTGCCACGGACTACCTGGACCAGAGCAGGGGATGCCAGCAGGCCTGCAGGCAATCCCTGCTCCAAAGGCTCAAACAAGACCGTGGCACCCGAATAATGTGTCGAACAGGTAGCAGGGACGATTTTCGTAACACCCCCCGGGATGCGAACAGCTCGTTTTCCCTGCAACTTGACCCTACCTGGTTGTTTGGGGGTGGGCCGCAGGTCTGCAGCGTGGCACCTCTGAAACGCTTCCACCAATGGAGTTGGGCATGTGACCACAGGGGCTGTATCAAAAAGTGCAGGCCCATACTGTCCAAACAGTTCCTTATAACACCTGCGGAGCACATTCATTCCCAAAACTCCAGGGACTTGGGGAGAGCATTGACCAGACGGGTCCCCCACTACTAACACTCCACAGTGGGGCATCACTTTACCACAGAGCTCAAGAGGTAATTCTAAATATCCAATGTAAGGGATGGACAGACCATTGGCAGCTTTAAGCTGTAGCCAATGGCAAGCCTGCAAGCGTTCTTCCCCCCATGGCTCAAAATGCCTGCGGAAAAAGCTTTCTGTAATGGTAGACACCATCGACCCAGTGTCCACAAGACATGGCACAATTACGCCATCCATGTCTACATCAAGATGTGGACAGGATGCTATCAACTTTGGAGCGTTCCCCCCTCCGTTAGTGGTTGAGCTAGTGGATGCCCCACCCGTGCGTTGGCTCCGCGACACGGTGGGCGCTAGTTTTCCGACGTTTGATTAAAGCAACGGCGGGTCGGCAAAGAGGGTTCGTGGCGACTGGGAACACGAGGGCCATCACAGTCTCTGGCAATATGGCCAGGTTGCTGGCAACGATTACACACAATCGGGCCATAACGAGGGGAGCGACTACGCTGGTGTGCAGTTTGCGTGTTCTGCAATAATGCAATGCTTTGCGTCAACAGCTCAAGTTGTTCCTGTTGCTTTTTCAACATCTCCTTCATTTCGCTAACCTCAGTCCGTGTAGGGGTGGCCTCAGGCCCCGGGTTTCCACGCATGGCATATTGTATACCAAAGGCCGAGGGCACTGAATTGCTTCGACCTCTCATGCCGGCCGGCAGACCTTCAAGCTCCCACCTGATTGCCTCTCCCCTGACCTCAAGCAGAGTCGCCCTAGGGCACCGGCGCACATACTGTTTTAACTCACGACGCAAGGAACCATCACTCACGTGCGCAATAAACTGGTCGCGCATTAAATCCTCAGCATTTGGCATGTCTCCCGGGGCTTGCATTTTAACCCTTTCCATCAAGCTCAGCAGGGCCAGGGAGAACTCCTGCAATGTCTCACCTTCCTGCTGTCTCCTGGAGAAGAGGGCCTCCTGCAGAGCAACATAGGACTCTGTGCACCCGTATAATTCCTTAAGAATAGAGACTATCCTAGTCGGGTCCTGGCGCTCTGCGGCAGATCGATATTTTAGTTCTTCCTTCGCCTCCCCCTCCAGGTGATCAAGAAGGAAGTATGCCTGGTCCGCCAGTGACAGGTGCCGAGCCCTCATACAGGCCTGTGCTTCCTCGGCCCACTCACCCACACTAATCCCTGTACTGCCCCTAAACATGGGACATTTTCGGTCCCTCGGAATAAATACCAACCGGTCTATGGCAGGGGTGGCGGGGGGCACAGGCACTGCAGAGCCACCAGCACCAGAACCAGCTGCAGCGCGTCCCTGGCGCAGCTGTACATTATCTGCTTTGAGTTGAGTAATTTGGTTCCTTAATTCCTGCAGCTCTTCCTCCATGGCTGCAAGTCTGTTGCTCAAAAGAGAGACTGCCGCTTTGCCTCTTTGAAAAAACACACAAGTTACTTTTGCCGCTTGCCACAACAATCACAAAAATCAAATACACAAATAACTTTGGTGGAACTAGCCTCTGCCTCCAAAACAGCAAATCCTGCCAACCATACGCCAAAAATGTGGCAGTACGAGTGTTTTGATATTGTTTAAATGGTAAGTTGTCCAACAACGCCACCCCAATTTAAACTGGGGAAAATTAGTAAGGCACGCAGATAAGGATTACTGATGAGACAGAGACAGTTCCATAAATTACAACATGTTTATTATTTAACTAGATAATGCTAACAATCTAAAACACATTTTAAACAAGACAATAATATTTTTAGACAATCTAATCTAAAAGCTGAAATGCTACCACTCAACACCACGCACACCCACTCACACACACATACACATACACATGAACAAACTCAATAAGACCGTTGGAGGGGGCGCTGAGGCTTAGCCGTGGAGGTAAACAAATGGGGCAGTAACCTAATAAGAAAACGCCAAAACAACAAAACAGTGCACCACAAACCAAAACGCGGGAACCACCACCAGGGGAATCCACCACGGTGTCAGACCATCAGCCCCTATAACACAGAAACATGTATTAAAAGCGGTACATAATTTGAGTCCAGTGTAGGCACGGCAAAGGGATATGCAGGTAGAGCAGCAGAAAAATGTCTATATCGCGCCCATGCGCGACACACCCAGCGCAGAGCTGGTACAGACCACGGGAGAGCACAATCGGGCAGCGTGGGGGCACAATCAAGCGCCGGCCTGCGCCGTCAGTCCGACCAGGAGGATGTTAGTCCGCGCAAAGCGGGTTACTCCGAGCACAGCGGCAGCGGCAAAGCGTCAGCAAAGCGACAGCAAAGCGACAGCAAAGCGACAGCAAAGCGACAGCAAAGCGGCAGCTCTCTTTGGAGCGCGACTTAGAGCTCCGATGAGGGAGAGGCGAGAGCGAACAGCTACGTCAAAGCCTATAAAACAGGAGAGCCTAAGCGCGTCAGACGATCGCGGATCTTAAAATGAGGGGCGCTTACCTAAGCTTGCGGTAGTGAGTGACCCGCATCTGTGGTTACAGGTGACTGTCCGTGCTAACAAAAAGGAGTCTAAGATTAGAAGACAGTCCACAACATTTAGGAGGGAGACAGCGCTCCGCTTACCTGCCGTGAGGCGCTGGAGGAACGCGGAAGTGTGACGCCGGTGGGCGGGCACAATGCGAGAGGCCAGAGGGAGCGTAAAAATCAGGGGGGGCATTTTTATGAATGGCGACCGGCATGAATGGCCAATGAGAACGCGGGCTCAGATCTAAGGGCGGCCCAAAATGCGATATGGCCACAGAGAGATTTATTGCCTGAGCTGTATCAACTCTCGGTCGCCGCCATGTTGGGGCCAGTAACTTCCGTTTCGGTCGCCGCCATATTGGAATATTGACTTCCGTGAGCCAACTGGTGTCTGAACTAGACATAACCCTGCTTTGGCCTGGCTGTGGTCCAATTGTGGCCTGGCTGAGGGACTTCTCTTAACTCCACCGTATTAATGTTAACTAGCATGGTGCGTATGGGCATAACTCAAAATGTCTCTGCATATGCAAGCACTATCAATGCTATGATTGGCTGCATAGCGTAAGTAAACCGTATCGTATCATTGGCTGGACACCTGTCAAAATGGTACAAAAAACACATTATTGGTCTAATTACCGTACTTTTCGGGCTATACAGCGCTCCTGAATAAGATAAGATAAGATATTCCTTTATTGTCCCACATGGGGAAATTCCATTGATGCAACGCAGGTAGATAAAGAGGTAGATACAGAAGAAAAGAACATAACTTATAGGAAGTTTGAAAAACACTCTCAGTAGAAGATCTCCTATAAACAAAAACGCCCATAGACAAAACCTCCCATTTCCCAACAAGGGATGGAGGGGAAAAATAATAAAGATAAAAATAAATAAATACATAAATACCATTGCATGTGATCACGACAGTAATTGCACATGAATATGTGTCACGACGGCACATGGATTGCACATGAATTTCACAGTAATTGCACATGAATCACGACAGTAAATAAAAGCTGCGCACACAAATTTGCGAAGAAAATAGATCTTGTCCATATTCAAGCCGCACCTGACAATAAACCACAAGTGCCCATGTTGTAACATGAGATATTTACACATAAATAAACGCGGTAGTGATGCGTCTTTTGAAACGGGGGTCTCGTGGCACACCCGTGGTCCGCTGCACTGCGGGACTTATTAGACTAAGTGAATATGAACTGGATTGTAATAAAACACACAGCATTTTGAAGTTTAACAAACAAAGAACAATCAGAATCAGAGTAAAGTTTATTGCCATTTGTCAATGAACAGGATTCACGGACATTGAGACTTGGCAGTTTGGTGCAACACAAACATCAAACACTGAAGAATTAATACAAAAACAATGGACAATAAATAACTACCGGGTATTAAAAATAGGTAAGTAGAGTTAAAAATATACATGATATGTACATAAAATAAAGTATGTAGTGCAATAAAAAGTGAACAGTGAGTGCAAAGTGCTTAGGAAGTGTTCATGAGTACAACGGCAGAGAGAAAGAAACTGTTCTTATGACGGGAGGTTCTGGTCCGGATGGACCGTAGCCTCCTGCCTGATGGGAGTGGTTCAAATAGTCTGTGTGCCGGGTGAGAAGGGTCAGCTGTGATCCGACCTGCACGTCTCAGAGTCCTGCAGACGCACAGGTCTTGCAGGGATGGAAGTTCGCGGCCGATCACCTTCTCAGCAGAGCTCACAATGCGCTGCAGTCTCTGCTTGTCCCTGGCTGTGGCTCCAGCGTACCACACGGTGATGGAGGAGGTGAGGATGGACTCAATGAAGGCCGTGTAGAACTGCACCATCATCAAATCACAGCTGTCTCTACTGTCCCCTCTGTCCTTGACTCTGTATGAGCTGATTTACCTGTGTTCTTCACATCTGGATCTTCTGCTCATGAGCTCGTACTTATTGAGTAAGTGTTACTTTGTAATATGAGATATTTAAAATATGGTCCAGAGTAATGATGCACATGTTGTCTTTTGACTCGTGAGTCAGGTCTGGCCAAGAAAGTTTCATTTACACACCAGTGACACGCCAGTTGTCTTTGGAACGAGCCCGCGGTCCGCTGCTGCGCCTCGGGACTAATTATACTATTTTCTCTGTGGATATGAGCCTGATTGTAATAAAACACACAGCGTTTTGAATCTAAAAGTATAGAGAACACGACGTGTCCCCTAGACAATGCTTCTACTGTCCACTGGAGTATTCTTCTACAGTGTGTCAAACGTTGGCGCTTTCTGCTAGATTGCCCCCGGTAGCCGTTGAGTAATTAGATTAGATTAGGTCTAATATTAGATATTAATTCATACGTTTATGGTGAATTTTATTTTCTGCGCTCCATAGATTTTCTTGCAGTGCGCAATTGTGCAGGTGCGCAGCTTAGAGGGAAAAGTGCTGGGGTGACCCCTTGAGATAAGGTATTGCTAGCTTAAACCTGTTGTGAGTTGGACTAGGGGCCAGTCCTTGGGAACTGCAGCAAAAAAATCCTCCACAGTCCAGAAATATTTTTTCCTAAAGAGCACAATGTAAAAACAAACTTCTCACAAAGTCGGATTTTAGATCATAAACTTTTTAACTGTTGAAAATCCTTGTGTATTTTCTTTTTATCTTAAGCTTTGCGCTGCTCTAGACTGTGCTCCTCGCACACGCTTGTGTGGGAGAAAAACACTACTACGCATTTTCAGTGGACTGTGAACTACAGGATGTAGCTAGCCGCTAAAGCTTAAACTGGCGATGGTGTTAAATATTGTGTGCAATTAAAATTATATGTTTCATTTTACTGTAATTAGATTTTTACAGATAGAAAAGGGAAATGAGAAAAAAAAGCATTTAATGTATAGAAATATGTCGGTGTAATCCCTCATTCGTCCAGGGTGTTCCATAGTAGAAAAAGCTTCAGTTGTAGTCATCTGGACTCAGTTAGAAAAAAATAGACGTTTCGACTCTCATCCAAGAGTCATTGTCAATAAAAGAATTTAGGTCGGGAACTCCGATATTTATACTCTTCTGTGGTAAGACCAGCCCATTGGGCGGAGCCTTCCTGAAGTAGAAAGAGTTGTTTGTTTCAACAGAAACACTCCCCTTGTATCTACCGCACTAGCCTATTCAGAATTTTAATGGGCTATTAGAATCCTCTTTGTCTTTGTGAGACCCTGGCTCAACCACCCTGAGTACCTGATTAGCATCTAAATGTCCTGGTCCTGGTCCTCTACCTTTCCAGGGGTTCAGGTTCCAGGGGGGAGTTTCTGTTGAAACAAACAACTCTTTCTACTTCAGGAAGGCTCCGCCCAATGGGCTGGTCTTACCACAGAAGAGTATAAATATCGGAGTTCCCGACCTAAATTCTGTTATTGACAATGACTCTTGGATGAGAGTCGAAACGTCTATTTTTTTCTAACTGAGTCCAGATGACTACAACTGAAGCTTTTTCTACTTTAATGTATAGAATACAGAAACCAGAAAACTATTACATTTTTAAAAAGCAAACCTAATTCTCTTTTTGCATTGTCTTTATTTAAGTAAACTAGTGTTGCACTGTATCACTTGTAAGTGCTCAAGCAGTGGTACCAAATTAAATCACTTGGAAATTACTTGATCGTATCTGGGTCTCAACTCCACCGACTATTATGATGACAGACATCAGAGCAGAACCACTGTGTGACCAGCGTGACACCCAACGGATGGTCATAATCTCACACATTCCCTGTTAAGACTCACATTGGAACACCCTTACACTTGCCTTTAACCAGCACCAAAGGGAGTCAGAACCTGGGGACTTGTGAAGCAAGGACAATGTGGCAATATGGATTAGAAGCAGTAGCAACAACAGAAATATTAGTAACAGTAATAGGCTAGCACCAGAAGTACTTTGTTTGGCAAAGAGGAAAATGGAGTGCTTAATAGGGATAGGCGATACCACAAATTTTAGTATTGATATGATACCAAGTATTTTGGGGGACATTACAATTATATTATATATATTCAGTGCACATGAACCCTAGGCCTTCAGACGTTATTATTTACAAATACACCTATCAATACAGATACCAAAACGACCATAGAATTTCTCTGCTCCTGCATTCACCTGCGGAGGTGCGCTGCAGGCAGGACACGCCGCAAACATAACAAAGTGTTATGCTGATCAATACAACTACATGAGTGCACATGGTGAGTCAATGGTAAGGATGAGCATATCACGTTATTCTCTCATTAGGCTTAGCTTAGTTATCAGATAGAACGTATTACAGCGTGCATCACACACAGTCTCAACATAGGGTTATGCTTGACATGTCTGCAAGTTACGCAAGGGGTCATGCTGCAAAATGTCATCATTTTTTACGACAACCCCCCTCGTGCGCCGACCTGATTTTCCGCATCGGCATCCGGGAAAAATGGGTAACTATGCAGATGGTTCCGCACGGAAAGGAGCGGCATTTCCTTTCCACTGCATGAAACCTGCAGAGACTATAAATACTGCCAACGTCTTATGCGCTGCCCTCCACACGTTTAATTTCTGCGCGGAACATGCGGGAAGTATAATCCAAGCTTTACACATCCAATAGTTAATTAATTCTGTGCTCCGTGAGCGATGGGTGTTCTCTTTAATTTTACGCCCCTAAATATGCCCACGTCACACTCCTTGCATTCAGACATTGTCCAAAGTCCCTAGCACTTTATGAAACACACACAACATTTGTAGTGCTTAGTTGTGGTGTGGTGTTATTTACACAATGACAATATATTCACAATATGTACAGTTGTAGGATATACAGATGACCACTTCATGTTGCCATGGTGACAGGAATGCGGAATGCAAAAAAGTTGTTATCAGTAACAAGATTTATGGTTCTCTGCAGGAGCAGAGAACGTGAGCGAACGAACAGAGAACGCTTTGAACGTTGGAAATAACCTTTTCCATCGAATTACTTCTTTTGGATTAAAATTAACTCAGAGAGTCATTTTCTCTCCAAGACAAAAGCTAAAACGCTAAAAAGACTATGCGGTTTTAGTAAAAATAATCTGGTTACAGACCTTGTCCACAAGTGAATTTACTGTACATAACGTTATTGTGTTCTGCATGTTCATTTAACTGTTTTATAACTGGTCTTGTGGATAATTTTACCTTTGATACTATGTTTGCAAACTATGTTTACCTTTGTACCAATGAACGATGAACAAGGGCTGCATTACTCGTCTTATCAAGCTCAGACTCAGACAGAGCGGGCGTTCTGATCTGGCTGAACCAGAACCATGACGCAAAAACTCATCCCCCACGAGGGTAAGTCAGAAAAACAAAGGAAAGAGGAGTTTGGCAGTTCTTTGCAGTTTCCATCGGAGCTCCATCTGAGGAGGTCCATGAGGCCGGACCTTGGGAGAGGGCTCATCTCTGGCCTAGCGATGCTAAGCTAAGCTACGGGACAAAGACATTCCAGAGCCAGAAGCTAACTTTCTCTCCCAGAACTAAGAATTCTGTGCCCGTTTTTAAATGTGACTGAGACAGCACCATGCAAACTCAAGCTTAGGACCTTTTTGCAACTTTTCAAGTCCAGGACAGCATTTCTGACCAGCCTCATTGGTAAATTAGTGCAACAGCCCTTTTCCTGAGGAACGCCTCAGAGCCAAGGAGAACGCAGAGCTCCAGAGCAGCTGTACTCTGGCCAGCGTGTGGACTGAACTGCAGTGTGACCCTAAGTGAAGCCTGGAGACGACTCCACGCAGGCCCATCTCCTCACAGCTTCTGGATCCGTTCGTATAATGCACTTCATAGGCTGGCTGATAATATCATCCTAGAATTAACTCCAACACACAACTACCTAGATCTAAAACAATCATGTCTAGCATGTGTCTGGCCTGTCGGAAAAACTGCAGAGGACAACACGAAGTCCCTGTTTATTTTAAACCAGGAAACACTTTAAGACAAAAATTGGTTCACCCTAAGGACAAGTTGCCGACTCAAAAACAGAGCAATGTAGTTTATTCGATCCAATGCAGTGAAGAAAGCTGTAAAGAACGGTACATAGGTGAGACAAAACAGCCTCTACACAAGAGGCTTTATCAGCACAGAAGAAATACTAGTTCAGGACCTCAGAGCGCCGTGCATCTCCATCTTGAAGCCTCTAATCACTCGTTTGAAGACGGTGATGTGAAGGTTTTAAGCAGGGAGAAAAGATGGTTTGAAAGAGGAGTCAAGGAAGCTATTTTTGTTAAAAAAGAAAGACCTTCTTTAAACAGAAATGGAGGGCTAAGATTTAATCTTCCTGTTATTTATAATGGGATACTGAACCCCTGGAAAGGTAGAGGACCAGGACCAGGACATGTAGATGCTAATCAGGTACTCAGGGTGGTTGAGCCAGGGTCTCACAAAGACAAAGAGGATTCTAATAGCCCATTAAAATTCTGAATAGGCTAGCTCGGTAGATACAAGGGGGGAGTTTCTGTTGAAACAAACAACTCTTTCTACTTCAGGAAGGTTCCTCCCAATGGGCGGGTCTTACCACAGAACAGTATTAATATCGGAGTTCTCGATCTAAATTCTTTTATTGACAATGACTCTTGGATGAGAGTCGAAACGTCTATTTTTTCAAACTGAGTCCAGATGACTACAACTGAAGCTTTTTCTACTATCATGTCTAGCGTTTCCATCTGTTATCAACTAATTTGCATATTCCATATTCATATATCTGTTTAGTTATTTGGTCAATAAATCTTCATAACCCACATTTATTCATTTCCAGAAAAGTGGTTACGTTCTCACAAACCTTCGGATCAACGAGCAAATCATTTTTTGAAAAATTAATACATTTAGATATTTGATTTGAGTTGATAAATGCCGAATATACGGCTGGTGCCCCAATTTACTCTTAAAATATTATAACAAACATACACACACTTATGCAGTGTGTCATGTTTGAATTTTTGAACAATTATTTAATCGATATCAACCTTGAATGTCCCCTCTCTTTCACAAGTGGGAGGACATTCATAGCCTTGTCGTACTTGTACTAGTAAGGCATGATCTCAAAATGGGTTGAAGCTGAAAAGACCTAATATTTTTCGTCTTGGGGGGGGTTGAACCCACATTTCGTATTTTTGTTGCTTTGAAGCTTCAATACATCGTTGTGGCAGTAATTGTTTTGAAATGCTAAAAAACTATCAGCAACGGCCATTAGGCCAACATTAGGCGGCGGGTGCGGGCGGAGCACAGCGGGCGTGGGTGCGTACAGGGAGCACGGCACGCCGTCGCCAACTCGGCTGGTGCAGAAAAGTTGGAAAAGCTTTTTTGCGGCAAGACGCAGCGCAGAAAATGATCAAGAGATTTCACTCTAGTAACGTGCCTACGCATTACCCGGAAGAAGGACCAACAAACCCCACATGAGATTTCGCCCAATCACAGAAGACGTGAGATTCTCACTGAGACAAAAGCACGTGTTCTGCTTCTGTCATTCTAACAGCACGTCTAAGGTCAAAACGCAGGCAATTGACAATTACATGTTTTGACAAGAAACATTAGTTTCTCACTAGAGCAGTGGTTCTTAACCTTTTTGGAGGTACTGAACCCCACCAGTTTCATAAGCGCATTCACCGAACCCTTCTTAATTGGAAAGATAAAATATGATTTTTTCAAATTCAAAACTTAGGTATATATTTTACTGGTGCACAAAATGAACCGTGCATCAACATCACTGTGTTCAAAGAACAACATTTTCACACAAAGACAAAAACATAATCATGAATATTTACTGCAAATCAGTGTGACTTCTGCAGTTGCCTTTCAGAGACCAGTTCAGAAATACACCTTCACCTTGGCAAGTGCCACTCTCATGTCATTTTCACAACAAAGTCTGTTCCTTTTCTTAATTTTTATGTCCAGCATCCTCGAAAAGGATTGCTCGCAAATATATTATATTATAGTATACTGTAGTAGTTATAGAAAAGGACAAGGGAAATGGCCCAGAGGCTGATCTTTTGGCCCTTTTGGGGCCAGGCTGGTGCCAAGACTTAGCCCAGAAAGGAGGGCTTTGATATAGGTTAGTCTCTTGGTACTCTGGCTTTGTCCTTTTGACCCTTTTAGGTGCAAGCTGGTACCAAGACTGTGAGAGCCAAGTTTAGTTTATGTATACGTTCGTATGGAAATCTAGTGTTGATATTTTGTTATAAATGTGTAATTTTATGTTTCACTGATAAATAATTTGGTTGTTTAAATAAGCTAAATTAATTTGATTACATTTGTTTTATTTGTAGAATTTATTTGTAGTCTTTTGCCTACTGTTATGTTACTGTCACTTTAAGAGAGATAGCGCTCAGGGGCCGTACAAGGAACACGCAAAGAAGGGGCGCAGGAGACAGCGCAGAATTCAAGAGCCAAATGGTTTTATTACCATAGTATTCTATTTTTTGAGAGTAGCTGTATTTGATTACTTCTGTAAGAAGTGTCAAAAACTGTGGATTCAACTGTGTTAACTATTTTTTACATCGGAGTCCCGTGGGGTTATTTCTCATCAATTAAAGTACACGAGTAATACCATTGGCAAAAACAAGACCTCAGCACACACAAATATTTTGCCCTGAAAGGTGGTCTTTGATTCAGTTTTAAATATTAAGAAAGAAATCACAGGACGTACATCACGACAGTCACAAGTCGACTACTGAGCGCACCAAATTCCCTGCAGCCAAACGGGCGTGTCACAAATAATATGATTCGGATGTGTGTCTTGAACCCCTGGGGTTGACTCACCGAACCCCAGGGTTCGGTCGAACCCAGGTTAAGAACCACTGCACTAGAGCATCCTCTTGAGACTATCTCAATGTGGTCATCTCACAATTTTGGTTGAATGGGATGGTTGTAGGGCCCATGGACCATGTGGATTGAGTAAACAAACCTGCGCAACAGGTGACATTTGTAGAGTTCATAACTTCTAAATATAAACTTACCAAAGGATGTTCAGGGATGTTCACTAGAGGTGAACAGGGTCTATCAAGCTACTATCGTTTTATCAACGCGTCAAATTTTATGTGATGCCAGACATTTTTTTTGGGGTCTTTTGAGGGAGGGAGGGGGTCCAGAGAGAGACGGAATTTTTTTTGTCTTTTAAGCTTCAACCTATTTTGAGATGATCCCTAAGAATACCCTACACAGTTGAGCACTTGCTTGGTAAATAATCTTCTTCTCACGCTTGTTCCCATTAGGGGTCGTGGGTGACTGGAGCCTCTCCCAGTGACTTTGGGCCTAAGACAGGACAGGACAGGGGCCAGCTCATTGCAGGGTTAACAACCATTCACTCTCTCATTAATTCACAAGAGTTGTCAATTTACCTAACACATGCATGTCTTTGGATGATGGGAGGAAGCCAGAGAACTCAGAAAGAACCAGGAAACAGGAAGGACATTTAGACTCCAACCAGAGAGATCATGTGATGTTGGTCTGGCCTGAGAATCTCCTTATTGGGAGGCGAGTGTAATTAAACAGTGTGTAACAGTATGTATCAAAAGTAGCCTGCTACATATGTTGACTGGATGTCAACACTGCTGTCTGTTTATAAGGCTCTCATTGGCATTTTGCCTAATTATTTAGCAAGTTTGCTGAGTACCAGATCAAGTATTCATCAATTGAGATCTCAGACATTTTTAAACTACAATCACAAAGGGTCAACACCACCCAGAATACAACCCACTTTTTAAATTTTAAATTAAATCATTTTCTGTCATTTTATGAATTCATATCACTGGTTTGAAATTACCCGCCATGCCTACTTTTGTATGTGTGTGTTTTTCTGTATTTGTAAAATTGTATTAATTGTTTCATTGAATGTATTTATCTGTTAGTTTAACTTTTTAATGTCCTGTTAACAGGGCGCTCTCAAGGGCCCTCACTCTATAAATAGAGGTCATAATAATGATTTTCGCTTTGTAAAAATACATAAAGAGCACTTTGATATGCTTTGATGAAAAATGTGTGACTGTAGAAAAATATTGAGTTGTTTTTATAAAAACAAAACGTTTCGACTCTCATCCAAGAGTCATTCTCAATCTGTGAATCGATTCTGGGAACTCAGATATTTATCCTACTCTGAGTAGGCCCTGCCCACCGTGCAGCCATTTCTGCTTGTGAATATTGGTCAAAAGTGGCCGAAGAGAAGGTTTAAGCAGAACTGCAAGCTGTGGAGGATCCTACACCTCGATGTTTGTGGGAATCTAGAGGCACCAGCAGATTCAAATACCGGTTTGCTTTTTTCTAATGGCATTTAAAGTTTACATGAAATATTTAAGATTTTCAAACCTTGTCCAAGGCATTCAAATATTTCACGCTTTTTGGCACTTTCTTTCCCATATTGCTTTAAAATGGTGATTTTCCTGTAATTTGACCTACCCGACAAGCTAATTGGCACAAGTGTATGAGATTTATTTCACTGACCCAAAGAGCGCTGAGACACAAATCCTTTCATGCGTTTCACTGGAAAACAAACAAAAATGACCTTTATGACACACAATTTGCATAATAATTTGTGTAGATCTGCAGATTGAGAATGACTCTTGGATTAGAGTCAAAATATCAGTTTTTTTCTAAAAACAGTGTCTAGATGATTGTAAATGTATCTTTTTCTACTACATTATTTACTAAAATTAAACCATTAATGTGACTGAACTCAAGCACAATTACCTCATTTGAGTCACAACATGAATCATTTGTCACTAAGGTCAGCTTAAACTATGAAAATAGTGAGCTCATATTGAGTTTGAGCAGAAACATGTCTGTGATATGAACATTTCATATCAGAAATCACATAAAAAATCCATGTTTCCAGTGATCCCTCGCTATAACGCAGTTCACTTTTCGCGGTCTCGCTGCTTCACGGATTTGCATCATGCATTGTGTTCTGCATTCTGATTGGCTACACAGTCTCTCCGCGTCTTCTCTACCTGTGTGTCAATAACGTTATGGATTAATATGTACACGTACGTAAAACCGCTTGCCAAATTGAAGTTTGCAAGGCCGGTGAGAGCGCGCATGTGAGAGGCCGGTGAGAGCGCGCGTGTGAGAGGCCGGTGAGAGCGCGCATGTGAGAGGCCGGTGAGAGCGCGCATGTGAGAGGCCGGTGAGAGCGCGCGTGTGAGAGGCCGGTGAGAGCGCGCATGTGAGAGGCCGGTGAGAGCGCGCATGTGAGAGGCCGGTGAGAGCGCGCGTGTGAGAGGCCGGTGAGAGCGCGCATGTGAGAGGCCGGTGAGAGCGCGCGTGTGAGAGGCCGGTGAGAGCGCGCATGTGAGAGGCCGGTGAGAGCGCGCGTGTGAGAGGCCGGTGAGAGCGCGCATGTGAGCTGCGGGAGAGAGCGGTGAGAGTACAGTACAAACGTTTATACACTACTTTTATTTGTTAAACAAATGCTAGGGCCTGTAAAAAGGTTTTGTTCCTTGCTTTCAAGGTTTTATGGAGTATTTCATTGTATAATAACTGTAAAAAAAATAAAGGTTTCTACTTCGCGGATTTCGACTCCCGCGGGTTCTTCTTGGAACGTAACCCCCGCGATAAACGAGGGATCACTGTATAGGTCATTTATTATATATTTTTAACATGGCATGTATTTGTGATTGTGCTGTGATGTAACAGGTAAACTATCAAAATGTATATTTTACTATGTGTCACATCGCAGGACAGAAAAAAGGTGTTGCAACCCAAATATACGAAGGTATATAAAATCAACATTTTCAAATGCACTTAATTCAATTTACTGAGTTGGTTGAATTAACACAACAGATGATCAACCTTTTTGAACAAGGTTGATATTACCCTAATCTACAGGAATAAATCTGGTTAATAAAGAGCGGTGGCAGATGACAGAACACTTCTACAGCTCCATTTGCACTGTGTGGAAACCACACAGTACAACTAATTTTCAATCCTGTCCTGTCACCTTTTATCTAATTGTCTAAGTGCAAATGCAGCAATGTTCTCCAGATATTCTATTTTTTGGACTTAATTAATGGCCTAATTAGATGAGCTCATTAGTTAAAAACTGTAATTTTCTCATTTCATCTACCCATTAGCTGACAGTATTCATAATTAGAAGCAATAAGGCGATTATTACATGGCATGTTGATGGCGAGCACAGATGTTTCACACAAATCCTGATAAATGAGGGAATGGCTGTAGAAATGCTGGTTCAACTATTAGTAAATCATGTATTATATATTATCATGAGATATGTATATACATTACAGCACATATAAAATTACTGAATACCATTGGGACATTTTGTCGACATTGCTGATACCTTTCTTGCAGAAAAAACGGAATCAGCTTCAGGAGCATGAATAATGTAGCGACCAGAGAGTGTGCCACAGACCTGTGTGCAGGTAGTACATGCAGTCACGCCAAAGACGCGTCCAATGCCTGAAAATTCACGCAATTCAACACCTGTTGTCTGGGGTATTGTGACACTTTGTATCCAAACATACCTTTAGGCTGCCCCAGGGCCCATTCACGTCTGAACGTACACATAAACCATGGAACTATAATATGATCTGATATGATCTGGAAGATGAATCCAAGATGGCGGTGCATTGGTCTCCTTGGCCTGTACTCATTACATGTGGGCTAGCACCTTCACCGTGAAGGCTATAGGTGTTCTGTTCGCTGAACACGAGCAGTTTGTTTACTCAAAAATGCAATGACTCTCTCTATGGGATCATTCTTTATGGGCCCGGGTGCTGCAGTACCGCAGAACGGCCACTACTTAATCACACATGCGGACAGAGGGGGAGTGTCTTATCCAGATAATATAATAGATCCAATATAGTTTTTAAGTCTGTTTGTTGAAATTTGGCGCTGCTGTTGCTTCGCTTCTCCTTGCACATGCGCAGTTAGGGTAACTTTGCATCATACATACCTTTGCCAGTGGCAAAGCTTTTGTGTTTGTTTGAACAGTGTAACTCCTGTAAATAGCAGAATAATATTTTAAACTTATCTGATCTATTGTTACTTTTACTCTGCACTGTTGTATATGGACTGCTCCGGGTTCTCGCAATATTTCATTAGGGATGTGATGCACTTGAGTCACGTGAACTAGTAAATTTAAACATGGCGGTTCATTCAGTCTTGGGCATGGATCTATTTTATTATCTGGATAGGGTATTGCTAGACTAAACATATTGCTAACGGCCCTAGTGGCCAGTCCATTGGTACTGCAGCAAAAAAGAATCAAGTGACCCAGAAAGCTTTTTTTCCATAGAGCACAATGTAATGAAAAACTGTTCATGTTCGGCTGAGATGGACCGGCAGAAATAGTGTAAATAGCAGCATTTTTTTAATCTATTTTCAGGTCATTCACTTTTTCTCAGTTTAAATTCTTCAATTGTCTTTAAAACACATTTCAAGCCTTTAGCTTTGGCTATGCTCTAGCGCGCCACTCTAGCCCAGCGTGTAGGTGATGTGAACAAGCCGCAGGCGTAAACCTATGGATTTATAGGTTTAATAACTACAAATCATGAAACTAATGACCACCATGGACCTGAGGGCCATGGATCTACGACTCAGAAGTGTTTTCTTGAAATGTTTATGCCTGAAAAACATAATGTAATAAATGCTACTGAAGAAAAGCGAGGAATTGGAATGGATTGCCAGGGATAAAAAAAACTGATGTTTACGATTAATCCATCAGTGTTGTTACCTGTATTACCCATCCAAGTAGCCTAAATACTTTTGATGACTTTCAACATGTTTTGAATGTAGATAGATAAACTGAATACATTTGACATGTTGCAGAGTTATTGGAATTTTGCAGATTGTTTATTGTGTTTTGTGTAGATGATGTCAGGACCACTGGATAAGATAAGATAAGATATCCCTTTATTATACTATTATCAACCAGTATAATATTAAATCAGAACTTCCAAATTATATCTTCAAAGTCATCTCGCAACCCTCGCTCTGGGGTCCACAGAAAAACATGTAATTAATGAAACATAAATAGAGTTATACTTATATAATAACTTAGATGAGTCTGCATACAAATTAATGGCCTTGTTTGAAAGCCCACTCACCACAGCAAGGTGCAGACCAAGACATGTACACAAATGTACAGATGATTTATATGTATAGTGCTGAAAGTGAACAGTGCAGTGAGGGATTAAATTATGGTTAAAGTGACAGTATTTAAGAATCAGAATCAAAATCAGAATTGTTTTATTGCCATTGTCAATGAACAAAATTCCCAAACATAGGAACTTGTCCTGGTGATTCGGTGCTACACAAAACAATAAAACAATGAACAATGAATAAGTCATAACAATAAGATATCAGACATAAAAAAAATAAAGTAAAAATAAAGTGTAAAAATAGGCTTAATATGTACACAAATTTACAGTTGTACAGGTATACATGTGTAGTGTAGAAAGTGAACATTGCAGTGAGTGATTCAATTATGATTAAAGTTACAGTGTTTAGGAAGTGTTCATGAGTCCAACGGCAGAAGGAAAGAAACTGTTCTTATGGCGCGCGGCGGGAGGAGCAGTGCAGCTAATTCACTGGTCCTGTTGCCCACACTGGTCCTGTCGCCCACACTGGTCCTGTCACCCACACTGGTCCTGTCACCCACACTGGTCCTGTCACCCACACTGGTCCTGTCGCCCACACTGGTCCTGTTGCCCACACTGGTCCTGTCGCCCACACTGGTCCTGTCGCCCACACTGGTCCTGTCGCCCACACTGGTCCTGTCGCCCACACTGGTCCTGTCGCCCACACTGGTTCTGTTGCCCACACTGGTCCTGTTGCCCATACAGGCCGGGCTTTCTTTTTTGGTCTTGATTGAAACCATTATGAACTCTTGATGGCGAGCTTACCCAACCAGGACTCTGAACAACTTATCAACAATCAACTGCTCCGCCAGTAGGAGTTACACATGCCCATTGTCTCCTGCTTAGCTGTGCATATGACTGAAATGATTTTCTTTGCACTTTTCTCTTTTATGTCTTAAACTGTTTTGTGATTTCTGTCATGTCTTTGGGATTTGAATGCATTTTTTCCCTGTTGTGTGAAGCACTTTGAATTGCCCTGTGTTCAAATTGTGCTCTACAATTAAACTTGCCTTGCCTGTTTGGCTCATGGGGTCTATACTACTCCATCTGCTGGACCATTGGACTCTTGCACTTCTGTTCATCGTTTAAAAAGACCGTATCCACTCCACTCAAACATCTCTCTTAACCAGTGAAGAACTGATTGACTTTGGGGAGGGATGGGGTTTGGGGTTTTGAGTATCCAGTAGTTTGATATATGAACTTGTTATTCCAAACTGTTTGTTGTTCGATTGTCACTCACTAATATCTGAAAGTGCTATTTATACATAGTTATTGATATCTAAGGCAACTAAAACTGTAAATATGTAAATACTCACTTATACAAAATACAGAGCCACCTGTAATTGTTTCCTTTGTTTATTTTGCTGGTCTAACCTCGATAACTTCTGATTCTAGCTGTCAATAATTTTATTCATTCATACTCTATTCTGCCAAGGTTTGAAATGACCTTAGTTGCACATTAAGAGGTAAATGCTACAACAGCAAAAGTCTTAAAACCTCTGAATTCAGTTTTTCATTCAGCACTAAGGATCATTACAGGAGAAGGACACAGAACTCTGCACTGTCAATTATACTCTAAAGTAGGATGCCAATCATTGGATGCCAGAAGAGAACTGCACTGCCTTTGGTTATTTTTGGGTATTTTGGGTATTTTACTTGATTAGTTTACATGTTTGCTGAACATCAGATCAGGTATTCATCGATTAAGATCACAGAAAATTCTTATTTTAGAATCTCACCGAATCAATACGGAGCCAGACGAAAAGGCTTTCAAGAACTTTGCTTTTAGATTAAATTGTTGTGTGCGTTTAATGTTTTATTGACATTTTATCTAGATATTGTGTTTTGTATTCCTCAGGCTAACCCTTCCTGAAAAAGATAGTATAAATAAATAAAACAATTGCATGTATTATTCAACCACTGTTAAAATGATGGCATTTTTCAGTTCTGTCTTGAGAAACATTGTTCCCTTTCATTGGTTCGACAGTTGTTTTATTAAATGTCATTTCATTTTGAAAATGTCAAGTGTCCACACAGTAAGTAAGAAGTGTGTATTAATTACCTCACACTGGAGAAGACAGGCAATTTCCCCATCATTTTTATAGAAATTAAAGCTGAAAATAGTACATAGCTTGATTGATATCTCCAGGTTCTCACTAATGAAGAAGACTGTTGTGCAAAGTCGTTGTCAACTTTATAAGACGAAATAGATATAGAAACATTTCCTACTTAAGTGGCTGTGTCTTTGATTGTCTGCATTCTATTATTTATTTTTATCTTTTCAAGCATTGTGGGAAAAGTTTCAAAGTTAGTCATCTGGACAATGTTTTAAATTCTAAATGTTTCAACTTCCATCCGAAGATCATTTTCAATCTGCGGAGCTAGTCTGAGAAACTCTACAATATGATACTCTGAGCGTTAGGGAGGAGTTTCCCCTCAAACGAACCCTGTATTTGTTTCCCCTGCATTTGTTTCACCTGAAATTAACTCTACATTTGTTTCAGAATGAGAATTAAAAAAAAGTTTATTGCCTTTGTCGGTGAACAAAAGTCACAGGCTTGGAACTTGCTTTGGTGATTCGGTGCAACATACAACGATGAACAATAATAAAGCAAAATAAATCAAATAAGGCATGCATTAAAGAACAACAATTTAAATTTACAATAAGATAAAAATAGACTTATTATGTACGCAATTTACTGTTAAATTTACAGATTTACGTGAACAGTGCAGTAAGTGATTACATTATGGTTAAAGTGCAGTGTTTAGGAAGTGTTCACACGTCCAACGACGGAGGGAAAGAAACGGTTCTGGTTCGGATTGACCTTAGCCTCGTGCCTGAGGGGAGTGGGCTCCTGCTTGAGGGGAGTGGCCTCCCGCCTGAGGGGAGTGGCTCAAATGGTCTGTGTCCAGGGTGAGAAGTGTAAGCTGTGATCCGACCTGTGCTTAACAGTGGTAAAGAAAGGGCAGTCGGATTACAACATGAGGTGGTTTTCCCCCCGTGTTTTGAGACTAGGCCCCTCGAGCTGGAGCTGGCCCTCGGACCACAATTCATGCATGCAAAATGAAATAGCTTTGGTTTTGAGAGCGTTAAGCCATAGTTAAGGGCAGGTAAAACATTGCATTTGAGTACCTCTTTACCAAACTGCTCTGTTCAAATGTTTAATGACGGGGCAATATTTTTTGTCAGAGAAGCAGAGTTAGCATTTTCCCTAAAACTCCTCATGCCTGTGTCTGCTGCTGCAGCGTCTCTCTCTCTCTCTCTCTTCCTTCTTTCCTTGTGCTTTCCTTGTGCCTCACTCATTATCGGCTCATGTCTAGGTAAATCTCATTCATAACAAACTTTGCATTGCCCTTATTAAATGGTGAAATGGAGTAGTGGAGGGGAATTGTGAATATTTTTCTACTAAGATTGGGTTTCGTCCCAACATACTCTTTTGTTCCACATACTGTTTTATAAATCTCCATGGAGACATCCAGATTGCAAGTAGAAGGTTAAGGTTTAAAAGCCGCTGTCCTGTCTTCAATCAGAGGCCCTGCTGTGTCTGCACTAAAATCAGTCTGCATGAAGAAAAATGATCATCCACTGCCCCATGAATCAGCTTGAGTGTCCTTCTTTAAGATAGACACTGTAATTATAAAACCCACCAAATTCTCCTTTTACTTTTCAAAGTTCCATCCACAAAAAGTTCAGTAAAAACAGCAACGGCAGGCCCAGCCGAATGAGTCGCAGTGTGTACATTGTGTTGTAGGCATATATTCTGAAGAGTTCGACATCCGCAGCTGCCCCCACAGGCCATGAAATGAAAATGTGGTGTGAGCCGTCAAAGCCTATCCTCTTTATTCCCCCTTATTTCTCTCTTCATTGACTCTCGGCAGCTTTCGTTGCCAGAAGTGCCTCCTTTTTGGATAAAGTTATTCATATGGCAAGGACGCCTTCCATTATTCTTGAGAAACTGTGGCTGTTAATCCAGGCCAATATTAACTCTACTGCCGCCTCCAACTCTGCCTTTGTTTGTTTGTCTATTTCACACATGCCCCCTTTGCTTATCTCCTCCAGTGGTAAATGCCATTTGTTTTGTTCAAAGTAATTCAGGGGGTATTTTACCGTGATTGTGTAGGGGAGAAAGGCTGGCAGGCTACAGATAAGAGCGTGCATCCTCTCATGGACACTGAACTCAGGAACCTTACACAATCTGTATGAGTGTGCCTTGAACGACACGGCTGTCATATGAATGCATTATCCACAGTCTGGAGAAACGTAGAATAGAGACAGTATTCAGATATTGATTATTTGCCACCAGAATGTCCCCTTGAATGTACAAATGCATTATATATACTATGAGGAAAGTAAGTATGTGAAGACCCTGCGATTTGGAAAGTTCTCCCACTTAATTATGGGGGTCTGGTATATCGTAGGTACAGTTCCACTGTGAGACAGAAACATCTGGAAATCATATTGTATGATTTTTTAATAATTTATTTGTATGATATTGCTGCAAAGAATTATTTCAAAACATCATTCAGTTAAATTTGACATCGTTCATATATTTAGCTTGAGCCATACGCATCAAGCTAAATATATGAGACCTATTTTAATTTATTTATTGTCGTTTTGTAATCGCATTTTCGACCCCCTGAACGTTGAAGGAAAGTCCCACATAGGGGTATAGACGCAATCGGCTCGGTGACCTGACTCAATAGCGCCCCCTAGAGCAAAAATGAGACGCGCCAACTTTGGCCTTGGCATATGAAGTTTTGACCAATGATAGAGCTGTGACCACCAAAACACACTTGGCAGCATCTCTGTGTGAAGCACAGGAAGCCGGCCATGTCATCAAACTGGCGCCGCAACAAAAAATACTTGTCCTAGGTTGTCGTCCAATTGAGCTCAAAACAACATTTTTCAAATTTAATAATCAGGCAATTTTTGTCTTAACTCCTCAGGGTCTCTGCGTGGCACACTGTCAAAAACGCTTTCATTTCGTTTTTTCGATGACATGTCACGGCCAAAGGTATTGACCTACTGAGCTCAAATTTTATTCACTTATGCGTTTTTATGGTCTGATTGTAAATAATTAATGGAAAAATGGAACAAATTACTCTATAGCGCCCCCTACCTATTAGGTAAAAAATCAATATTGTCTGAAATGTAGTGGTTATATTCTCCATGGAAGGAGGGGCCTGACCACATATATCCTACGATGCACTGCGTCAGATGTTTTGAAACAGACGGAGCGAAGCCGCTCGTCCCAGCAGGAGGAAAGTACACGCTTTAAACTTAACAAGTTTATTAATGCACGAGTGTTGTCTTAAAATAAGGGCATAACTCTCCCAAAACTGTAAAAGAAGTTTGGTTTTAACTGCGTGAGCCAATGTGATTTGAGCTTTGAGTGTGAAGTTTTGCTAGTAAAACTGCAGCTAACGCAATGAAAAGTCCATTCAAACTTTCATATTTTGACAGCTAGCCAACAAACACTAATATCATTTTTACTTTTAGGAAAAAAGTTGTCCATAGATGAATAAAACTGCGAGGATGCAAGAAATTACGTTTTCAGTAGCCATGGGGAGTAAACATTTGGCTGGAGTTAAGGGAACACAAATTTTACATTTAAAAATCTTTAATTGTATATTTACTTGCAAATCAAGTAATTCAAATCAAATCAAATTTATTTATAAAGCACAATTCATACAACTGCAATTCAAAGTGCTTTACAGTGTTTAAAACACAATTTAAAACAAGTAATGAGGTAAAAACACAATGCAGTTTATAAAAATGTAAAACAATGTACATTAGAGTAAAGTAAAGAATAAAAATAATGTAGTATTTTAAAATATTAAAAAGCAGGTAAAATCAGTCATAGGCACGGGTAAACAAAACAGTTTTTAGTTTGGATTTAAACACAGCCGGGGTGGGGGCCTGTCTCACAACTTCGGGGAGGCTATTCCAGACCTTTGCCCCATAACACTGGAACGCAGATTCTCCGTGTCTGGTCTTGGCTCTGGGCACCAGCAGGAGGCCGGTCCATGTTTAGTCCTGACTCTGGCACCAGCAGGAGGCCGGTCCATGTTTAGTCCTGACTCTGGCACCAGCAGGAGGCCGGTCCATGTTTAGTCCTGACTCTGGCACCAGCAGGAGGCCGGTCCATGTTTAGTCCTGACTCTGGCACCAGCAGGAGGCCGGTCCATGTTTAGTCCTGACTCTGGCACCAGCAGGAGGCCGGTCCATGTTTAGTCCTGACTCTGGGCACCAGCAGGAGGCCGGTCCATGTTTAGTCCTGACTCTGGGCACCAGCAGGAGGCCGGTCCATGTTTAGTCCTGACTCTGGCACCAGCAGGAGGCCGGTCCATGTTTAGTCCTGACTCTGGCACCAGCAGGAGGCCGGTCCATGTTTAGTCCTGACTCTGGCACCAGCAGGAGGCCGGTCCATGTTTAGTCCTGACTCTGGCACCAGCAGGAGGCCGGTCCATGTTTAGTCCTGACTCTGGCACCAGCAGGAGGCCGGTCCCTGAGGTCCTCAGAGTCCGAGATGGTTCATATGGCACACACAAGTCAGAGATGTATTTTGGTGTTAGGCCATGGAGAGACTTATACACAATTAGAGCTGTTTTGAAGTCTATTCTCTGAGCCACAGGAGCCAGTGCAGAGACCTGAGAATTCAATTCAAGCCTAAAACTAAAAAAATTAATTCAGGGATGATGAAATGGAATAATTGGCACCTTTTGTATTCACTGAATGTTTACGATGACGAAAAACATTTGTGCTGACATTATTGTGGATACCTCCTGTATCTGATTTGCCTATAGACTGCCTGGTTAGATAAGTATTTTTAAACAGTATGAATAGTATTATTTGTATTAACAATTATTCATATTTTTCTTCATTCATCTGCAGGTAATTGTCTGAGGACAGTCACTGCTGAGTTCGCGGAACTGTTCACTGATGGGAACATGAACATAAAATGAGACAAATAAAGAAGACAATAACCTAATGCCCACCTAACTCTCCGCTGTGCAGTGCTGACCGCTGGAGCAGTGCTGACCGCTGGAGCAGTGCTGACCGCTGGAGCAGTGCTGACCTGACTTCTTCAAAGAAACAGATGTGGTTGTCCACATGTCCACATCAAGCACACACTTTGTAATCTTGGGGAAGATGAGGAGCAGCAGCAATGTCTCTGTAAAGTTGAGGCTTAACTTCTGATTTCTTCTAATAAGTCAAATAAATGTCCTCTACAGCTGTCTCAATGTTTTATCTATACAGCTTTATGAGATCAGAATCAGAAAACTATAGCAAAAAAGATAGGAAATGAGACGCGTCAACCTTGGAACAATGCAATACATCCTGTCACAACTAAAACACACCTGGCAACATTGCTGTATGATGCACAGGAAGTCGGCCGTGTTGGACTGTGGAGATTTTTCCACTGATTGAGCTCAAAACAACACTTTCCGCAACAAGAGACATTAACATTTAATAATCATCCAATTTTTCTTTTCATATTCTTTATAGTTTTTGTGTAGCACTCGCAGCAAAATATGCCTTCATTTCCTGTTTCTAGGCTCCAGTCACCCGCGAACGGGAACAAGCAGTAGAAAATGAAATTAATAAACTTAAAATTGCCACACATTAGTTAGGTGAAATTGATTGATAAAGTCGATTGTATCTGTATTATGTACCTGTTCAAAGCCATGGTCCCCGGCAATGTGTTGGAATGGCATGCTGTGCTGTGTAAATAGGGGGAAGGCGGGGGAGCCCGGAGCCTGGATGGTGGTCAGAATGGGAGAATGGCGTACCAGGATGGTCACAATCAAAACACAGACGCACGGGAAGGCGGTCGCGCAGGTGGCAAGGGCTATCATCGCCGCTTGCGGCTATAATTGTTTTTGGATTCGGCATTTAAATTGGAATAAGTTACAGTTGAGATTATTTTTATCAGTCAAACTTTTCTTCTTTTCCAATTTTTCTAGCCATTGCAATCTGCTACTATCATTTCATGAATTAATAAGCTGTTGTTTCACTTTTTAATAAAACCGCAACTCACTTTTGCTTGATATTACAATAGAAGGAACGTTAATACTTGCACGCACACTGCATGCGTCATGGGGACATTGCCTAACCTTATCTATGAATACTTTTACTATTTATCTCATCTTAATCCCTCTCATCCCTAACCTGAACCTAAATTAACCTATATTTCATCTTTAAACCATGTCGTTGATCTGACCTTCAGAGGGTTGAGGAAGTTATTGTGTACAGTTTTCAGTCCCCACAGTGTGATTAATACCCGCCCACACAGCAAATCAAAATTGGGGCTAAACCCTGAACTAAACCTGGACAAGACCAGGACTAAACCAAGAGTAAATGCACTCTATAAATCTCTGTCATCAATGTTCTGTGTATTCAACCAAACCTTGAGTTGGGTTATCACTGTTTCATCCAACATACGCACCTCAATGTCATTGCAATCCAATGACGACAATCAGAGGCAGGAGACCAATGTGGCTGGAGGTGAGCTCACCTGAACTGCGGGTGACAAGGCTTTAAACCGGAGTTAAAGACTTTTTTCAGCTCGACTGGTCAGGGACTTGTATGTGTGCATTGTGTGTAGACTGCAGTATTTTCCGTAGAGAGTGTGTGTTCGACCCAAAACAGCAGCTGGAGACTGACACTAGATAGAAGAAGGACACTGTATCTCCCCTAAGTGTGGATTGTGCGAGAATGCAGGGACAAGAAAGAGGCATTCATTGACTTTGGGACATGGTCTCTTATTTTGATTTGCTTGCAAGAAAAAAAAGTTCAAAATAAATCAATCCATCAGGTCAATGACAGGTAATATAATGGTAATATTTATCATAGTTCTTTTTAAATGAACCTATTAATAACTATTTAGCATCATATATTTGCACAGTGGTGGATGAACCATCTAACAGGTGGTGTTGGCTCCTGTCCCAGACTCAGCAGCAGTGGTTACCATTAAAAGTTTTTCCAAGTCCATCTGCCCAAAAGCATCAGATTGCTCCAAATGCTGTGCTGATTTGGCTCTGAATGTGCTTACAGCAACTGACTTTATCCATGTATTCCATATTTTCTTTATGGAATACAATGAGAAATTCATTTTGGCTGGCCAGGGGTGGAGATTCAACGATCTCAACGATCTCCTCACCTCTGCAGACTCCGGGGCCCTCAACATCCTGTTACTACTAGACCTCAGCGCAGCCTTTGACACTATAAACCATTCCATCCTCCTACAAAGGCTGCGCCAACTGGGTGTTGAGGGCTCTGCACTTGACTGGCTCACATCCTACCTCACCAACAGGCAAGAGTTCATTTCCCTCTCCGGTCACTCATCCACCCTCTCCCCAGTAACGCAGGGGGTCCCCCAGGGCTCAGTCCTCGGCCCCCTCCTCTTCATCTGCTACATCTTCCCCCTTGGTCACATCCTCCGCCAACTCAACCTGGACTTTCACTGCTACGCTGACGACACCCAGATATACCTCACCACCAAATCCACCCAAAACCCTCCCCTCAGCCACATCGAAACCTGCATCTCTACAATAAAATCATGGCTCACTCTCAACTTCCTCAAACTGAACAGTGACAAAACAGAGCTCCTCCTCACTGGCACCAAATCCACTCTCAATAAAACTGGTCCCTTTTCACTCAGCATCGACACCTCGACCATCACCCCCTCTACCCTGGTACGCAATCTCGGTGTCATCATGGACCCCACCCTCTCCTTCACTCCCCATGTCAGCCACATTGTCAAGACCTCATACTTCCACCTCCGCCGCATCGCCAAAATCCGACACTGCCTCACCCTCCCCGCTGCTGAATCCCTCATCCATGCCTTCATCTCCTCCCGCCTTGACTACTGCAACTCCCTCCTCACTGGCATCTCCTCCCATTCCCTCCACAGACTCCAAATGGTCCAAAACTCCGCTGCCCGCCTCCTCACCCACACCCGGTCCCGTGATCACATCACTCCCGTTCTCCGCTCTCTCCACTGGCTCCCCATCAAGCAGCGCATAAACTTTAAAATACTCCTCCTCACCTTCAAAGCTCTTCACCACCTTGCCCCCCCCTACCTGTCTGACCTCCTCATCCCCCACCGCCCCACCCGAGCTCTCCGATCCTCCTCCTCTCTCACCCTGACTGCACCAACATCCCGACTCAAAACTTTTGGCGACAGAGCATTCTCCCGAACAGCACCCCGACTCTGGAACTCCCTCCCCCAACCTGTCCGCCACTCTCCCTCACTCACAACATTCAAATCCCGCCTAAAAACATACCTCTTCACCCAAGCCTATGACCTCCCCTACCCCTAGCCTCCTCTACCCCATTGCCTACACTTCTACCCCCTGTTACATCCCCATCTTTTTCTCTCTACTTCTTCTGTCTTGTTCATTTTATCTGTATATTAATGTGTTCTGTACGTGTTGTCCCCCCCTGTCTGTAAATACCCCCCCTTTTTTTTATTATGTTCAGCGTCTTTGGGTCACTGAAAAGCGCTATATAAATAAAAGTTATTATTATTATTATTATTATTATTATTAGATTGTTATAAAATGCAGGGGCACACACATGTTTGCACCCGCTTTACTCTCATTTATATGAGTTTTGCAAAATAAAAAATGCACCCACAAAATGCCCTCATAGTTAAGCATCTGGATTGATAAATCAGGCCCTATGTGCTTTACAAAATCAGTAACCTAACCTTTTTTCCACAACACTAAGGACCAGTAGACTCAGATTGTTTTCCCCAGGGACCAGTTGAAGGCCATTTACAACAGTGTAAAATGTGGACAACCCCTTGTTCTAAATATTTAGTAATTGTCTTATTACTGATATTGTATTTAGTTCTATATTATCTTAGTAAAGGACATAGCAACATACAATAAAACAAAAAACGTAAATTTTAATATATAATTTTCTTCCTCTGGGGCCCAGGTTTTGGGCCCCGGCCCAGTGGTTGAGGACAACTGCATCACAGCCACCAATTATAGGCAGTTTAGTGTTCAAAATTAATTTTTTTCTGTAAAATATTTTATTCACATCTTGACACATTTGCTTTTTCAACTCGGCTGGTCGTGTCAGAACTGCTGCACCAATGGAAGTGATTGTTGGTGAAATTTGCAAGCTGTACACTGTGTAAAACAAAATTAGCGAGAGCAGCAGTGGAGAGGATTGGAAGGGGGTAGAGGGAGGGGCCATTTTCAGTTTAATCAATCATTCGTGCTGAAATCACTGCAGGAGATGGAGGGACGTGTATAGTAGATGGGCATTCAGGCTGTTTGGTGAAGGAGAGGAATTCCACACTTTCCTCTTAAGGGGCTGCTATACGGCCTCTGCGATATGGCTCATTTTTCACCCAGGAGCGGTGGCTGTTAATAGGCAGAGATGTGCTTAGTCCTGCTTCATTAATCTCTAAAGAAGATTAAATTAAGTTTTCACCTTTAATTAAAACAATATGTATACAGTGCATAAAGTTAAATACATTTGTAAAAAATGTATATAAGCCACAATCATTATCAAATCATGTCATAATTACAAAATAAAACTATACTAAGTAGAACAATCTGAATAAGACCCTATAAAAGTATCTAATAAACATGTTTTATAATCAAAAGTATAAAGTAGTAGAAGAAGTACACCTCTCAATGTATTCAGCCTGTATTGATTGTGCTCCAGAACAGCTTTATTACGTATGCATCTGTTGGTCTAAGGTTGGCGGATTAGCCTCCGGTGAATTAGAACCATGAACATGACCCAAATGCCATTAGACTGGGCTAATGCACTTGCAATTATCACCTCCTACCGTGTCGCCTCATTCTCAGCTTCAAGACTCTGCCACAGTCATTTGCAAATGTCACAAGTGATCAACTGGACTCTAAATGGAAAATCTATCAGATGACTCACAAAAACAGAAGGATACTGGAAATATGTTAAATTAGATGAATGGACTGATAACCCGTGTAGACCCGTGCAGGATCAGTCCAATCATAATCTTCAGTGGCATTCATTCAACCTTACGCACTGATTGAAAAGTATCGATACCGGTACAAATATATAAATACTTAAAAATTCTTCCAAAAATGCTGTTTTTTAATATATTGTGTTTGTATTTTTGTGATACATTGTTTATGTTTTAAGTTGTCTGACATATATTTACTATTTGCATTAGTTCAAGCAGAGAATGAAAGAAAATAATAATGGCCGAAAAACATTTCATAGTTGAGGAGTTTTAATGGATTTTAGAATAAAATATCGCCATAGTATTACATGGTATTGGATTGAATCAAAAATAGGTAGTCTCACCTGTCACTACTTGTCTGCCCCTGTATGACTGTTGACAAAAGAAAACACTTGTGGCTGGGTCCGTTTTTTTTATGTGATCTCTCCCCGACCAAAACAGAGAGTTGTGCCGCTAGGCTAGCTGTGATGCTAACTCACTCAGGAATCTCTCAAATAAACATGTCGACAGAGGTGATTTAGACATTTGGAGCTGTGTCCAAACAGATGACAATGTCAGACACCAAAGGAAAAGTGCAGGAGGGCTGATTAAAGCTTAATTTATGCTTAAAACATCCGCAAGGGTTTTTCCACGTCTGCGTCAGAAAAATATCTGAAATACATAGACAGAAAATGAGCGGGATTTCCTTGCAGCTACTGTCTGCAGATGCATGAACTGCGTGCAGACTATAAATACTGCCAATGTCATCCCATCCAATGTTGAACCTGATGATTTCTCTTAGTGACTAGACCTAAGAACTTATGATATTGCAACAAAAATTATAGTTGCCCACCATCTGTATTAATGTTGATGTCATGTGAACGTAATGATATTTGGCAGATATTATAGTGAATGAGGACAGTGCCACATCCCAGGTGTGCGCTGTGCAGGTCTGCGCCACAGCTCTGCCACTGTTGGCGTACAACCAAATTGCGGATCAAGTCTCTTTTCTTCTGCACCTGAGTCAGCCGGCCGGATCAAGCTCCACGGATCAGAATGCAGCAAACGGGAAAGAAAAGAGAACGCAAACAACGCCTGGATTCACAAAGTAGATACTTTATTTTGATCAGATTACTTGACTTGTGGTTTTACACATTTTTGCTTCAATATTTGGACTGTCCAGACTGTAAAGACTGCCCATATGTCACTAAAACAACACCAGGAGAAAATGTCATTCACGTGATTTTTTTTTTTATGCCAAATTACCCTTGATGAAGCAAAACTTGTAAAATCCTTTGTGTGTGAACAAAAGAGTGATATCATGAAGCACATGAAATATCTGCACTTCTGCTTTAGAATAAATAGTATGTTGATCTTAAATGAGGTAGTCATCCGGGGTCTCATTTATAAAACTGCATGAAATCCTTAAATCCCTAAGTGTACATACGGACAAAATACAATCTTCCAACCTCCTAAAACTCCTAAAACCACAGATTACCATCTTCCTCATATCTTAAAGATAAATGTTTGGCTCATTTTCACATCAAGTTATATGTTCTTTTGCGACAAGAAGGTGGATGGACCCTCAACCAGAAAATGTACATAGTGCACCTTTAATATTGAAAACTGTTTGTTATTTGGTGAGTATTTTTAATTGCCCCTCTGTAATATTTTGTGGTCGGAGATAAAAAACATTCAGACATTTGTTGCCGAGTTTGGTTGCACTCTGATTTGTGCAATTAAATTGAGGTCCGCACAAGTGTCTGCAGCTAGATTGGACTCCTAAAGTAGTTACGTTCTGGGAATGTGGGAGATAATGTTGTTTGGTTAAATAATAAATGAGTATGATAATTTATTGGGTTACATTATGTTGACACCTGTCATATGGTTTGTTTATCATAAATAAATCAGCACCGTAGGAGAGGGACAGCTCCTTTCCACACACTGATACATCAGCAGCTCTGACAGGAGGGGCTCAATTGAATTACACATGTGTGGATGTATCAGTTACACCACAGGTTAAACATACGCTGCCTGTTGGAGGTACACTAAGTCTCCAATGAAGGGCTCTTTCTTTCCCATTATCAAGTGATTTCTGTGAATTTAATTTCAAACCAAAGTGCAGTCAAGATTTATCTTTATACAGTACAAAGATGAATGGCGTTCTGGTGTAAAAATACTATTTGTGCAATTGGATCATTCTTCTGTCCATACTCCATAACTCCTCCGACGGCAGGTAATGTTTTTCATTATATGCCAGGACAATTTTATTTATAGAAAATGGGTGGGAAGGGACTGGGCTTGCCTAGAGACATTTGCTTGGTTAGTCCCTGTTGGTGCATCCAATATTGATTGCTTGGGAGTGGAGCGCTCTATCCCCACAGAAAGGCGACATATGCAGCAGACGTGGGGAGTGTGGATATACAGGGTGTTCTTGTCGGGCTAAATTTAGCAACAATGGTGATGACAATCTCCTCGTGAAGGTGCCACCAAACACAAGTTTGCTCTCTTGGCTGGAGAGTGCCAGAAGATTGTACACACACAACCTAAATAAAGGCTTTTGAGCCAAATGTAGTTTTTCACACATATCTTATTAGTTTGGGTTGCTCTAAAGGCAATGTTCCCTTCAGACAAACACAAGCATGCTGACAATCGCAGTTCTGGATCAATTGAAATAAAGACTTGCCATTGGGTTTTATTGCATTTTTATTGCCTGGGGTAATTTGTGTCCCAAAAAATGTGTCAAGTCCAGGTATAAAGGAAATTGAACCCCTGGAGTGTAGTGTCTCATATTATTGATATGCACTTACTTCTTGATGTCCTTTTCAATAATCTTTTTAAACCTCTCTCACTGTTTTTTTATTCATGGCATGGGGTTTAAATTGCTAAGATGGTGCTGCACTGATTTTTAACATATATTATGTTGTAATGGGCATCCTAGTTAATAACTAATTGTTTATAAATGTTCATGGTCCAAAGTGACATCACGCACTCGTTGCTAGTACCATCTTGGGGACGAAAGCTGCACTTGCACTGTGGGCTGTTTCAACAAAACGTTTCTATTCTGTAACATTCTCAAAGACTTGTTTGTCACCAGAAATGTATTAGTGTTGTCAGGAAGGACCACTTGACTTAGACTAGACTGTGGCTGAACTGTTTGTTTCAAGTAGTTAGCACCCGGCTAATGCTCGTTTATTGTGTGGCAATGCTAATAAACGTTAGCCTATCAGACGGTCACTTACCCGCACACAAATTCCGTGCTCTTGAGTGAGATGGGAGTGACTTGGGTTGAGTGGGCTGTGGAGAACTTGACTTTTGCTTTTCTGTGAGTTCAATTAGCGGAATTCTGGAAATAAAGCGACAACTTGTGAACACTAAACTAAATTATTTAGGGCTGAATTGATAAATTGAGTAATTTGACTTTAAAAAAATATTTAATTATTATTGTATTGTCTCAATGATTTGTTAAATTTACTTATTTAATTAAAAACATGTGAATCTGTTGTGTGCAGAGTGCACGAAAACTCTTGTGGCACTTTTGTTTCACACAGAGCTTGTTCCGCATGGACCTGCGGCAACTAAAACGCACAACAGAGGAAAGAGCAGCATGTTTTAGACTTAAGAGTGTGACTGGAAACGTAGTTTTGTTGTGTGAAAGAGCACAGAGGACTGCGATTAGGAAACAGAAAGTCCGCAATGATGGGGCAAAGACACAGAGGTAATAATAAAGGGAATGGCACACGGAGCTAATGCTGCAAAATGACTAGAGTTACAGCTCAAATGTTGCTGTGTCCAAATGTCCACATTTGTTCCCAACCCCTCATTTACTCCATAGTCCTGCACTATTTATAGTGCACTCAATCACATTCAGACACTCCACTCACTACACTGGTCACATGACTCTTGCGTCTAAAAAAAAGTAACAGTGTTATCCGTCTGGCATTAACAACAAACCGACTGGATTATTCAACTTTTTGCCTGTGATGGTGACCAAAGCAAAGGTAAACGACTAACGCTAGCAATGGTTTATTTATGAGTGTTTTCATTTCCAGTCTAAAATCAATAGTGCATTTTAACAGCTCTTCTGCTTGATTCAATCGTGTTCAGTCATAAAGACCTGTCACTGTCGTTTTTCCGACTCTCACAATGCAGAGAGTAGTATATATTGACCGGTCTAGCGACCATCGCTGGACACTACTTTTCAAAGTGCATTATCGGAAATTTAGAGTGCGCTAGTTAAATCAAAAAATTTAAATGTGTTATTTTAAGCGGAAAATTCTTATTTGTTTATTACCATAACATTTATTTAAAACAATGATTTAATGTCCTTTTAAATTGTTTACAAGAATTTACCGATTAATTCGAGAAAATAATCGATAGATTACCTGGTTACTGAAATAATTAATAACTGTAGCCCTACATTCATTACTTGAAAGAGAGATGTTACAATACCAACAGCCCCATCTAAATGTTAACATGAATCAAAAGCTAAATATTGTATTTTGTGGTTGACAGTGTAGCAGTAGCTCAGAAAAACGTTTTTATTCATCTCTAAGATCTAAAGCAGAACAACTAAAGCTACAGAACTAACAGCAGCTCATTCTGAGGTATGTGTGTCTGCTAAAGGTGGGACTGCTTTTTACTTGGATTCACAATGAGTGAAAATGTACAGTAAATGGAGGTAAAGGGATCATTGATAAAAACAAGCCATGGACTTTCTGAAAGTGGGCCAGAACTCAACCTATATTTCCTGGGCTGAACTAGGGGTCCCAGCGAGCCCCTGCTGTGCTACGTGTGACGTTGTGTTCTTTTGAGCGCACACATCAAGCTGCATTCTGTTCACACTAGACACAAATAGCATTTTTTGTAACGTGAACAACCGCATCAAGACAATTTTATTTAAAAAAGAAAAAAAAAAGTCATTTGACTGAAACCCATTGCTGTCTTCGGCCATACATTCCTGTGCCAGCAGAACGCCCCCTAACCCTTTTGGGTGAAATCAAATGCCACATCCATTGAAATGAGTAGCATACGATCAGTGGTAAACTTCAAGTAAACATCTAAAAACTATATTTTGCCATTTTATCTAACAGCATTTTGGCTTCAGACAATTCACAGAAACAATTGTAAAAGTTTTTAAACCACCGACCTTACTCAAAGCTAATCATATATGCGTGTATCAGATGCCTGCATATAAAACACCTGTTAATGTTCATGTTTTATGTAAATTAGTAAAATCCAAATAAAATATTAATTGACATATTTCAGAGCTGCAACAGATAGTTTCGATGAGTACACGGACACTGTGACGTCATACATTCGATTCTGTGAGGACAGCATTACACCATCACACACCAAAGTCACTCTCAATAATGACAAAGCCTGGTTCACAAACTGAGGCAGTTAAGGCAGCAGAAGGAGGCAGTGCACAGAGCTGCCTCCTTCTGCTGAGAGCGCTACAAAGATGAGCGTGGACTTGAGGAAGATGATAGTGGACTTCAGGAAAGTCACAGCCCCCCCTTACCATGACAGACTACCCCATCACCACTGTGGAATCTTTCCCCATCTTCTGCACCACCATCACCCAGGACCTCAAGCTGGAGCCCACCATCAGCTCCCTCATCAAGAAGGCCCAGCAGAGGATGTACTTCCTGCGGCAGCTGAGGAAAGCAAAGCTGACAGTGCAGATGATGGTGCAGTTCTACACGGCCATCATTGAGTCCATCTTCACCTCCTCCATCACCGTGTGGTACGCTGGAGCCACAGCCAGGGACAAACAGAGACTACAGCGCATTGTGCTCCCCTCAGGCAGGAGGCTACGATCTATCCAGACCAGAACCTCCCGCCACAAGAACAGTTTCTTTTCCTCTGCCGTTGAGCATATGAACACTTAACACCTGACAATTTAACAATACTCAACCAATACTGTTGACGCATTGTTCACTTTCTGCACTATTTCTGACCATCTGTACATTTCTGTGTAAATACCTTATTTTAATTTTCTTAATTTATACATGCCATATTTGATTCTTTAGACGTTGCTATTATTATTTTATTATTCATTGTTTTATGTTGCACCTTAACACCGAAAAAAGTTCCTATGTTTGCGAACTGTGTTCAATGAAATCCTTTGTTTGATTTATAGTTCAAGGACTTGTTTGCAGTCTACTTTGTACAGTTTATTGGTTCAGTATAGAACTATAACTGCATGGCTGTGGGTTCATTTATCACAACCAACAGTTAGCAGGCAAACATACATAAATAGCAGAATACATTTTGGATCCCTTAATCAAACATGTGGAGCCTGGTTGAATATATTCACAATTTATTTTCAAAAAGATACAAAATGGACGAATGAGTTCCAAAATACTCTTATCATCCATTGGAAGTGATTTTATAAATCTGTGAACATGAGCGGCTGTTTGTCCGTGTTTCCGATGCAAATTCTCAATAGCTCAAGTCAAAAATGAGAGAATATCCGTCAATCTGAATGAAGTGGAACGTTGTCATCCAAAAGTGGGCGGGGTCAAATGTGGCCGTATGGATTAAAAGAATAATTCAAGCAAAGTATTGAATTTTTGTTTTTTACTAATACGGCATCATTTAGGAATATAGGGCTTATTTGCTGTCATGGCCTGACCTGGGATTCAAATTAGGAGAATAAAGAACTTTCCTGACCGTAGCCTAAAACTAGGAGATTTTGCATCAATCCAAAAAAACCTGTTTAGTCAGCAGTGTGGCTACAATTGATATCTAAGGGTTGATGATTCAATTCAATTCAGACGAAGAATTTAATTAGATGATAAATGTCTTTCATTCTGTTTCAGTTTTGGTGTACATTTGTCATGAAATATATGCAATTTACACTGTATGTCACTTGGCATGAAAAGTGTGTGGTCAGCAGTGAAGTGCTTTCTGGCCTCCATATTTTCCATATTCTTGAGTTTCTCCTCTGACAGCCTATGGTGAAACGTGTCATTAAAAAAGCAGGCCAGTGAATCCGTAACCAACCCAGATTCTAAGCTGTTTAGACCGCAGACTTTAAGTGATTCAAAGAAGAAAGAAATATCCCATCCCACAGTTACCTGGGGCAGCTGCCTGGCTTCTGCCCACACAGGTAATTACAATTATGCAAATGAAGCTCAGTCAGCTATAGAACAAAAGCTGTGCCACGTAGGCAAACCGCTACACACTCGCTGTTCACCTTTATGTCTTAAAAATTATATGATCTACAATATATTTTAGGGGTCTTGAACGAAAGGAACACTATAATAAATGAAACAGATGCACCAGTGGTAAATCATGACTCCATCCATAAAATCTCAATCAGAAAAGCCTGCAATCTGATTCCATTTGCCACATCTGAAGACTAGATTGCTTTAGCTGGGAGATTGAGCAGTGGGAGAGGAGATTATAAGAGAAGGGCAGAGCGAGGATAAGGTGATGAGTTGTGAACTGGAACCTGCAGTGGCTCAGGTGATGAAAATATAGTGTTCACTCTAATTCATTAGAGGTAAAGTAAGTGGAAATGAGCAGTGGAGCAGTGGTTCTGTGGTAGGCCCTGGAGTATCATGCCGGGCAGCCAGAACACAGTTACATCGCCACCTTCCAATGAACAGATTCACAAGGGATTTAACTGACACTGAGGAAAGTCTAAGTTAAACAAGATCAACTACAGTAGGTCGCTTTTACAGAACAACATTCTACATATCTAGAAAGGAACATTCAAGAATAGGACAGAGGTAGAAGACAAAATGTTCATGAGAAAATAAAATCTACCATGTTGTTTCATTGGAATTGAAAACATGGTTTGGAAAATTGGTTAGATTAGAGTTGCGTTCATCGTCCCCATTAAATGTATCATTTTGACCCATCCTTCCATCCTGAACATGCAACCTTCTCGCTGTGAGGCAAGAGTGCTAGCCATTCAGCCACTGTGTCACTGGTGTACAGTACTTGAGGAAACGTCCTCTATATCATCACTGTCACATGTGAATTGTAAAAAGTAAATTGTACATTATAAAACATGACATTTTAAGTAAGTTTTGAAAACCTGATTATGTATTACTTTTATTCTGCCCCGTCCACGTTTTCTTCTTTTTCCCACATATCGCCACTTTCATTGTAATCACACTTCCAGTCCAGCGGGAACTCCTTTGGTTTAAATAGAGAATGTGGGAAAAGTGTCACTGCCAAAACATGCAAAAAATAAATGTATTCATGTAAAATATCCAATGTTCAACAATATCTTGAGCCACTCGGTCATCAGTGTGTGGTGAGTGCAGGATCCCTGAACGCCAGATATTTGGAAAATCATTTTTTTCTTGTGAGGCCATCCATCAATAGAATATGTTTCCACCGGAGCAGATCACATGTACAAACTATCACACATGTTTGTGCCAAAAAAATGACTAATTTCAAACCAAACTTGCTCCCTCCTGTGGACATGTGTGAGCTCTGAAGGACGACTGAATGATCTGCTGAACAGGGAATGCTCCAAAGGACTGATGTGAATGATAGAACACTTTGATGTCTGGTCATTTTAGTACCATTTCCTGGATTTTTAAAAATAAATAAACTATAACAACAGTCTGCCCAGGGACTACAGGTGAAAATTAGCACTTGAGCTACAACCTGGTACAATCCATTTCTCCTGCTAAGCTTAATGTTTATTGTGCGCTGTCCCTGTCTTATTAAATAAATAAACTAAACTAAAACTTCCTTTCTTACAAAATATGATACATGTTAGACAGTTTGTTTTACACAACATATAGAAGCATAGATTCTGATCTATTTGAACCAGTGTGAGCTTGTGTCTTGGCTTGTTGACTTCACAAGAGCATTTGCCTGTGTCTACTTGCTGCTTATGCTGCTTGTGGTTTTCCAGAAAGTAGAGGTTTTTTTATTGTGTGCTTTGTGACGAGATGAATGAGATTCTACATAATTTACAGCGCAAATGTTGTAGAATGTTTCGGAATTGACTCCCAGCCCCAGCCTAATTTATCCATTACTAGAAATAATTAGGCAATCACAAAATGCCCACATCTTTAAACATGAATAATTATTTTTGTGATTATGATTCACATTCAAACTCCCATTAGACAATGCGCAACCCAGAGATTAATATTCTGCTCTGAGCTTACTTTGAATTCTACAAGAAGTGCCCCGTGGTTTACAACACAGACTCCCCTTTGTATTTAGCCTATAGCACATATGTGCCGGGAGACTCTCTGAGAATCCAACCCAGTGCTAATGAGCCTATCCTGTGTCAATTTAATTTGGAGAGGTGCGTAGGGCATCAAGTGCTCCGAGGGGCCCCAGCCTGACCAGGCAATTTGGATCGAATGACACAATAAACTATTTGTGCTGCAGCTGCACTGTTCTTTTTACTAACAAACGGGAAATATTTAGCAGGTCTACTTTGTACTTAGTGGTTTAACACTCTCAAATTCAATCGCCTGACCAGCCAGTTCCAACAGGTTTTGATACTGGAAATCATATGATCCCAAGAATCCCCCTTCACATCAAATCAAAATCAAATCAAATCAATTTATTTTTGTAAGGCCCAAAATCACAACAACAGTTGCCTCTGAGGGCCACAGGGAGAAATGAATCAACAATGTCTGTGGTGGCGAGGGACGATGTCCCAGGGTCCTCTGTCCTTAGACTCTCCTTCTCGGCCAGGAAAAACTACAAAAAAAAAACCTCTTTGGGAAAAAAACGTAGAAACCTGGAGGAGTTCCAGTGAAGGAGAGATCCGACTCTCACAGACGGACAGACGGACACAAGGAGACTGGAGCTGGACCCACTCTTCAGGCAGATGAGGGACCGACTGAGGCGAACTGGACCCACTCTTCAGGCAGATGAGGGACCGACTGAGGCGAACTGGACCCACTCTTCAGGCAGATGAGGGACCGTCTGAGTCGAGCTGGACCCACTCTTCAGGCAGAAGAGGGACCGTCTGAGTCGAGCTGGACCCACTCTTCAGGCAGAAGAGGGACCGTCGGAGGCGAGCTGGACCCACTCTTCAGGCAGACGAGGGACCGTCGGAGGCGAGCTGGACCCACTCTTCAGGCAGATGAGGGACCGACTGAGGCGAACTGGAGCCACTCTTCAGGCAGATGAGGGACCGTCCACACAGGGCAGGGACCACTTCACCAGGGGAGGGGCATCTGGGTCCACAGGTCCTCAGGAGTGAGAGAGAGAAAAGAAGGCGGTGAACAGTTTGCAAGTGGAATCAAAAAATAAATATTGTTTGATAGCATAAGTAGTCAGAAGAAGAAGAGGATAGTGCTCAAGCTGCCATACTTCCCCCAGCATAGTTACTCCTAGGGCAGCGTAGCTGAAGCTGTGGGTTTATCTTTCTGTTCCTAACTACTCTGACCATAAGCGATTTCGAAGAGGAACGTTTTAAGCCTGGACTTAAATGAAGAGACTGTGTCAGCATATTTAACATGGGTCGGGAGCTGATTCCATAACACAGGAGCTTGGTAGCTAAACGCTCTACCTCCTACAGTACTTTTAGAGACTCTTGGCACCACCAGAAGGCCAGCATTCTGAGAGCGAAGAGCTCTGTTTGGATGATATGGTTCTATAGCATCTTTGAGGTAGGATGGGGCCATGTCATTTATGGCTTTGTAGGTCAAGAGTAGAATTTTGAATTTGATTCTAGACTCGACGGGGAGCCAGTGAAGAGACTTCAGCACTGGCGTAATGTGCTCTCTTCTTTTTGTTCCTGTTAGTAATCTTGCTGCTGCATTTTGAACCAGTTGAAAGCTTTTTATGGAGCTTTTAGGACACGCTGCAAGCAGGGAGTTACAGTAGTCTAATCTAGTCGTTACAAATGCATGGATAAGTTTTTCAGCATCACTTTTAGGCAGGATTCTTCTGATTTTGGCGATGTTGCGCAAATGGAAATAGGCTGTTTTACAAGCTTGATTTATATGAGCTTTAAATGAGAGCTCCTGGTCAAATAAGACTCCAAGGTTTCTTACAGTAGAACTGGAGGCTACACTGACATTGTCCAGTGTGACTATCTGCTCAGATAGAGCGTCTCGTAGATGCTTAGGGCCAAGCACAATGACCTCGGTTTTTTCAGGGTTAAGAAGCAGGTAGTTAAGTGTCATCCAGGTTTTTATCTCCTTCACACAAGCACTAAGTCTGTCTACTTGATCGCTCTGATCAGGTTTCATTGATAAATACAGCTGAGTGTCATCTGCATAGCAGTGGAAGTTAATGCCATGCTTTCTAATAATGTTGCCTAATGGTAGCATATAAAGAGTAAACAGAATTGGACCGAGTACCGAACCCTGTGGCACACCGTAAATTACTTTAGAGCTTGGTGAGGAGCTCTGGTTTACATTAACAAATTGGAACCTATCAGATAGATAGGATTTAAACCAGCTGAGGGCTGTTCCTCCAACACCTACATCACATTCTAACCTCTGCAGTAGAATGTTGTGGTCGATGGTGTCAAACGCTGCGCTGAGGTCCAACAGAACCAGGATTGAGACCAGTCCATCGTCAGCGGCTAATAACAAATCATTTGTGACTTTAACTAGTGCAGTTTCAGTGCTGTGGTGGGCTCTGAACCCTGACTGGAAAACTTCAAATAAGTTATTGTCCTGCAGGTGGCGACAAAGCTGTTTTACTACAACTTTTTCAAGGATTTTAGAGACGAAGGGAAGATTTGAAATAGGTCTGTAGTTTACCAATAGGTCGGGATCTAGATTAGGCTTTTTCAGAAGAGGTTTAATGACTGCATGTTTGAAGGACTGTGGAACATAGCCACTTTGGAGTGAAGTATTTATTATATTAAGAATAGGGTCTATAATTAGGGGAAGAATGTCTTTGAGGAGTCTGCTTGGAATGGGGTCTAGGACACAAGTTGAGCTTTTAGAGGACATAATGGCTGAAGTTATCTCTGCTTGATCAGCAGCTGTGAACCTTTCTAGGTTTACAGGTGGATTTATATGGGACGTTAGATTTACAGCTTGGGCTAGTTCAGGGCTAATAGCCGGGGTAATTTCATCTAATTTATCTCTGATTGTTTTTATTTTATTGTTAAAAAATAGGAGGAAATCATCAGAGCTAAGTGTAGCTGGGATTGAGGGCTCTACTGCACTGTGACAGTTTGTTAGCCTAGCTACAGTGCTGAAAAGGAATTTAGTGTTACTTTTGTTGACTTCTATTAGATTTGAATAATATCTGGTTTGGGCCTTATGCAGAGCCTGCTTATAGGACAGCAGGCAACTTTTCCATGCTTTTAGAGATTCTTCGGTGTGAGAGCGACGAAATAATCCCTCTAACTTTCTAACTTTTTGTTTATGTGAACGCAGTTCTTGGTTGTACCATGGGGAGGCGCGCTTTGGCCTAATGACCTTCTGTTTTAACGGCGCTACAACGTCAAGAGCAGACTTCAGAGAATTCATGGTCAAGTCGACACATTGATCACTTAAACTGGGACTAAAACTGTTCTCAGCAGGATCACATGACATGTCACTGAATATTGGCTCTATTATTTCTTTGAATTTTGAGATAGATTTTTCAGATATTGTCCTTTTCATTATAACTTTATTTTGTGGGACTGGATGATCTTTAAGAATAAACTGAAAGGTAATTAGGAAATGATCTGACAATATAGGGTTTTGAGGGAGGACAATGAGGTCACTAATCTCTGTTCCATACGTTAGGACAAGATCCAGAGTGTTCTTGTGAGTGTGAGTCGGTTTATTTACATTCTGAGTGAAACCAATGCTGTCTAACAAGGCGCTGAAGGCATTACTGAGAGCGTCATCACTCATGTTCACGTGGATATTAAAGTCTCCAACTATAACTATTTTATCCCAGGCTAACACTAAGTTTGATATAAAGTCAGAAAACTCTGTTAAAAACTCTGAATAGGGACCAGGAGGTCGGTAGATAACTATGAACAAAACTCCTTTTTGGTTTTTCATATTTGGACATGTGATTGACAGCATAAGGCTTTCAAATGAGTGAAATGCATTGTTAGTTTTAGGGCTCATGAGTAGGCTTGAGTGTGAGATCACTGCCACACCACCACCTCGGCCTGTGCTCCTGGCAGTCTGAAAGTTAACATTGTGATTTAAATAATATATAACATGAAATATCTTATATATTTAAAAAGTTCATATAAACAAGAGGGGTTGAGTGTATGGGGGCACCACTGAGCAGTTCTGTTTCGGGCCCCCAAATTGCTTTGAGCGGCCCTGATTTACACAATCAGGTAGTCATCAAAGAGCCCCCCACCCTGATGAACACAGTGCCATTAATGAACTACTGTGTAATCTGCTTGTTGTGGTGGTGTTATCACTGTATGTAATAAGAAAGGAAACCATGTGTGTGAAGACTGGGTGTGGGTCACCTTGAAAGCAAAGTAGCTAAAAGGATAAGAACAGTTGTGTCCTCATAAAAAAACCTTTTTTATGGTTCAACAATTTTCTTTTCTTCGTTTTCTTTTTCCAAACATTGTTTCGTGAAATGCTCTTTTGGCATCAGTGTTAAGTCCACAGCTTATTTGCAATGCACAGTTGATATGAAGGAGGCAACTGAGCAATAGGCTTTGTCCACTGCAAATCCTAAAGGCTCACACTAAATCTCTCACAGAATACATTTGTGACATGGCCTTTATTGAAATTCTTTGTGCCCTCTTCAGAAAAGGAATATTGTTTTTCTGTCGGTCTTTGAGAAGACTACAATCAAAAAAAAATGCAAGATTTATATTGAGTAACCTCAAAACTGAAAATGTGAATGAATGCTTGGAAATAAATCTATGGAATCAGAAATCAAGTTTCTCTATTCAAATTGTTCCCAATATGATGCAACAAAAATGATTCTGCACCAAATCCCTTTAACCCTCCCTTTATTCATCTTCTCTGTCCCTGCTGCAGTTCCATTTCCCTGAATTGGATGAATTCCATTTTGTGCTTGAATGCAGCTTAAGGACTGTGTCAATGCTAATCTCTTTAGGATTATTGTTGTTAAGATGAGTGTTATGTCATGTCATGGCGATTATAGCCTCTGTTAAAATGTTAAAAGTTTTGCCATGAACCTGAGAAAATGAGAATAACTTTTTTATCACCTTATGCTCATCAAATCAAAATCAAATGTATTTATAAAGCACATTTAAAACAGCCCCTTACCAAATGTGTGAGATGGATGATAATTTCAGCCTCTAGATGTTGTGTAATGTGCTTAAATATAGCTGATTAATTGTAAAATGCAACCCATATCTAACAATATCAACATAGAGAATAGTGCCATGGGAGGGTTTTCACTTGCTTTTCACCATCAACAGACTTCTAGAAGGATGTGCTTTGAAAGGCCCCTTGCAGCATGCACTGTGTAGGTGATGGTCAGCCGTAATGGAAGCAATAATGTGTGCAGATGACCCAGGGGCTTTGAATAAAAACATATGAACCAGAATGTGAAGCAGCCAGGACCACAAGTCGGCCCTGGGCACACATACTATCCAGCAGAGAATTAAACCAGGGGCCGGCTGATTTGTGCCTAATAAAGTTGTCACATCCTATCAAGACTCACATCTACTACATAAAGCATAGCCCCCAGTCAAGGCTAGTCAGGGGTGATCAGCTGCACCATCTAAGAGTGGACAACAGCGAGCAATGATGGATGATGGGACACAGAGTAGCACGATGGAGGAGAATGTGTGATGAGTTAAAATTCTCTTAGAGGCTTTGAATTCATTTTTAAGGCTTTGGTAGAATGTTATGCCTTGTTTTCGTTTTCATTTTTTTGGACAGGACAGATTGAAGATTGAAGAGACAGGGGAGACGCTCAGCGATGCTCACGACACAGAGCTTGGCATACGTGCTGCAGCTTAGACAACGAGATTTTCATGCTCCATCTTAATGCTCCATCTTAATGCCTTCTTTCTTTCCAATGACATGTTTTGAATTTTATATGATAAGGTAGTATTGTAAAAAATATTGTTGTCGCTAATAATGTAGTTTATTTGCCAAATTATGGTTATGGTTAAGGTTAGGGTCTTAAGGTACATGTTGAAATGTGTTATTAATGCATACAAATTTTAATTTCCGTCCACTTTCTTGGCCAGCTGAAACAAACATACATTGTGTTGTGACATGGATGTTCCAAACCTCATTAAAGGTACGGTGGCTCTATCAAAGCTAAAAATGTTAAATGCATCCACCAAAATGATACATTGTATTGGATTGGATTGGATTGGATTCAACTTTATTGTCATTGCACAGAGTACAGGTACTAAGACAACGAAATGCAGTTAGCTTCAACCAGAAGTGCAAAACAGCAGTTAAAAGTGCAGAGTATGTAAAGTGAATCAGTGAATAAATACAGAATGTACAGTAGGGGGCAGTATGGGGTATGAGCAGTTGTCCACAATCACTGTGTGTGTGTGTGGCAGTCTACAGTCTCTGTATGTGCATGTATGTGTGTGTGTGTGTGGGGGGGGGGACATTGAGGTAGAGAGTTCAGCAGGATGACCGCTGCAGGGAGGAAGCTTTTCCTGAACCTACTGGTCCGGGAACGGAGCACCCTGTAGCGCCTCCCGGAGGGGAGGAGGGCAAACAGTTGGTGGCTGGGTGAGAGCTGTCTCTGACGATGCTGCGCGCCCTCCGCAGACACCTCTTGCTCTGGACAGTCTCAGACTACAAGTCTGTGGCCCTCCCCCTATGTTACGACCCTATGAGAAAAAGGTTCCAACACTCCTGAACTCTACAGTCAATGCCTCAAACCCACGCTTAGTGAGGAGCTGCCTGAATGTGCTGCATGCAGAAAATTGGCGTCATAGTGCAGGTTATGGAACTATTTAATAGTTCCATAACCTGCACTATGACGCTTCCTCTTTACTCCTGCTGCGATCACAGGACTCAATACACTGAGCATGACCTCTAGAAAGAGGAAGTAAAGAGGTCATCCACACTCACCATTCTCTAAAAGCAAACACCAGTGCAACTCCAATAAAGTAACAACACATAAGTAAGTTATCTCCGGTATCTTTTTATTCCTTCACTTACAGTGACTGCAATAACCGGGAGGGTTGCTCTAAGGACTTGACTCTGCAGCTGATACATTTTATTATCCTGTCTTCAACTGTCCATTCACTGAGTAATATTTCCTTCTCTCCGCAATGCAGACTTTGCCCTAAGGTTGCCCTATGTTACATTCACTTATTAGTTATTTATCAGTTGGTGTTGGAGCGAACTCTACCTATCTTTATGATGTTGTGTTTAGTAATGACGCAAATCTGGGAAATCAAAAGATTTCTTGCAAGTCTCAGTCCACAACATTGTTCTATATGTGCTATATGTAAAAACTTAAACACAAATACAAAACACTGGGAATGCAGTAGGTCGATAGCTGCATAAGGGAACTCAAGGAAACTTGAAAATCGACCCGTTTATCATCCTGCTTTGTTGCTGCCCATGATTTACTTCAATACACCGCATAGGGAAAGATAATGGATTCCTCATCTGCCGTAACCACTGTAGTTTGGTGAGAAGTCAGTTAGTTTGTAGTCACATAGGGTCCATGTTTTGAGGGTGCATGTGTCAGTGTGGACTTGCAGGTATGTTTCCAGCCCCTAAAATATAAAAGCTCCCTTCTTTCACTTATGCCCGGTCCTCCATGTGGACAGGTAACTATCCAACTTATCTTGTTATTAGTGTGTGTTGCCTCCAATGTAAGTCCCTTCACAGCCCGGTGAGTGACTGAGAGCCTGGCAACACTCTGTAGCATGTCATTAGGCATCACTTCGGCTGCTGGAAGTCTTGAGGAGCCAGAGTCTTGCAGCTGCAGCTTGGGGTTCAGATCCCAGGCTGGAGTCCTTCAATGCTGGTTTAAAGGCTATTGCGGGCAGAAGTGTAATGGGCACGAACAGTATATCAAGAGTAAAGTAACCTAAGTAATAATACATTTAGGTCATAGGTCTGGCCAATCAAATTTGTTTTACAACTGGACATAGTGTGGACTTCCAAATGTAATGGAACATGCCTGCCTTGTCCTTATTAGTACAATTAGTAATATGAGCGAACAATAAAGTGTTTGCTTATTGTGGAAGTTGACCTAATTTATTGTTATAGGAGTTCATTGGGATTCGTGGAATTTCATCTCAGAATGTTAATATTGCAAACCAGGCAGGTATTAATTATCCAATAGGAGCGATGGATAAAAATAATAAAATAGTTAATTTAAATCAAAGTTAAATTAAACTCTTGTAAAACATACTTTTATGGGAACTGTCATTAAATATTAGATGTAAGCCTTTGCAGAGGAGCAGATGATTGCTTAAACACAGTAATTATGAACCAGTTGGGAGCCCTCAATGGTTCCATATAAGTGATAGATAGGAAAGTCATTAAAATGTGACAGTTCTTGCACCTGAAGTGTTCACATTTTAGCATAGAGATTGTTTTCGTGTAGACTTACGTCCGGACCTTGTACATTAATGGACACACTTGAGCTCTGCAACCACTAATAGTCTGAAAATTGTCTCTTTCTATGAGGCTGGGGAGTAACTTGAAATTTTATCATTAAAAAAAACATTAACATTTAAAACTAATGTTCAGGATAAAGTGAAATTGCTTTTTACAGTAAAGTATTAGTAGAGGAATTATGTTTGAACTTGCTTTTTACAATTAAGGAGTGGAATGCCTTGCAGAAAGAAGAACTCAGGATGTCAAATCCTCCGTCTTAGGTCAAGATCAGGAGATGAGTCCCCGGGCGCCACAGCAACCACTGCTCTTGAGAGGTAGCCCCAGTCAAGCCACAGATTTACCTATGGAGATAATAAAGTAACTACTTTATAAAAAACAATACTCTAAAATGGAGACAAATGTAAATTAGAATGATGCCAGTTAATGCTTTACATTGTTAATTCATTAAATTAATTACCTATGGTGGTAATTCTGTTGCCACAGCTGCCCCTGGGGTAAACTGAGAGAAACCTTTAACCACCAATCACTCATGCCCACGGCACATTTATAATAATCAAGGTGGCTGACAGTATGCACAAGCGAGAAGGAATGTTTTTTCTGTCCTACCATTAAACCACTGTTTGCAGACTCACTGTTACCAATGGCGAGGTAAGTCAACTTTATTTGGATAGCGCTTTCACAGACAAAGTTACAAAGTGCTTCACACAGTTCACACAAAAATGTTAAATCCCTGTTTACATTAAGTTTATTTGTTTTGTTTAATAGTCTTTTAGGCTGAGCTACACTGCATATTTAAACTGGCCAGAATAATGAGTGCCTTATTGAGTAACTTGAAGTAATTTGTAATCATGAGTAATTATAGCTGTCAAAAAAAAAAAAAAAACAACAGAAGGGGACTGACTAAAACCTAGGGACGATAATTCAACATATCATTTTGTTTTGCGATCTTTTAGGCCAGGATCTGCACACAATTGTTGCCTGACCCTAACCCATGATAAGGTTGGCAAAACTATTTATTTATTTACTTTATTAACCTGGTGAGTACCCATTGAAATCAAGACCTCTTTTTCAAGGGTGACCTGGAGCATTATACATAGTCACTTTGAAGATGGTAATTAACAGTTTAAATCATAAATATACAATAAAACATATATTTGATATGTTGAAACAGTTGTATTATTATTATTATTAGTAATAGTAGTAGTAGTAGTAGTAGTAGTAGTAGTAGTAGTAGTAGTAGTAGTAGTAGTAGTAGTAGTAGTAGTAGTATGTGTGTATGTCAGATAAGTGTAAAGCAGTGCTGCGGCCCCTTTAAGGATTTACTTCCGGGTAAAAGGCATCGGAAATGCTTTGGGTTAGCTGCTGAAAGGCGGATCCCTTCGTTCCACTTTGTCTTTTGCAAACTGATTTTTTTCCCCTGCTCTTCTTCCAGCAAGTCCGAAACAAAAACTCTTTACAACAGACGGCAAAACACGCGTCTCACACACCGCAAAAGAGCCATCGCATCGCACACAGTGGGCATAATCCTGTCGCTCTGACGGTAGTAGCCGACACGCCGCTAACTTTAAACACACTCGCACCAAACTTCCCCAGTGTTTCGCACCGCGGAGGCGCAGCGATAGCATCCGCACAGAACACCGTAAGATGGCAGACAATGAGCCGATGTGGGCTTTGAAGAACGGCCAACTGGACGATGTCAGGGCGAAGCTGGTGACGGTGAGTGCCAAGCTCCGGCGTTGTGGTGATCCAAGTGGGGGGTAGCTAGCTTACACCGTTAGCCTAACAAGCTAAGCGCAAGTTTAAGACCGCTCCGACCAGCTTAATTATACTGTCTTAATCAGCAAATCCACCGCGCAAAGTCATAGAAGTGTAACGTGATGGTAAAGTACAGAAGTAGATGTCAATGTGTTTGTCTGGAATAACTGCAGTCATAGCTACAGTACTGTATAGTGTTTTGTTCAGGAGTCTGTTTTGATCACCCGTGGGCAAAACTGTGTATCAAACATTTGGTTATTTTAAATCTAAAATGAATTATCCAACTTACTCTGATTACATCTATATCAATGATCAATGCATCGAGAAGTTGTGGTTCTAGCATTAGCTTTAGCTGCACATTCACTCATTCAAATGTCAATTGAGTATTTGACTATTTTAAACATGTTTGCCTAATATCTCCCTGACTGCTCTGAGATGCAGACAGCACAGTGTGTGGAGGATAGCTTTGCAAACCTTGGTTAAGTTGGTGCTAAATATATACATTTTAGATTCTGCATTGCACTGTTTTCAAATAGAAGTAGTTCAAATGTGGGCACACTTATCTCAACAGTTTTGTGGTGAGTTCATGCACAAGCAGAATCTAATCTCACATGAGGTGGTGTTATTTTTAGTTGCTTTGATGCATGCATGTTTGATATATATTTCCCTTTTTATAAGTAGTGTTTTATACAAACTAAGAATGTACATTGTTTTATTTACAAATTTAATATACACAGCATTAGTTCACACTTCACAATTGAATATTAATTAGAATATCAATTGCAATACAAAAATATGTAATCTAGGCCTGCATGATATTGGAAAATGGTGCGATATGGTGTTCAAGTACTACGATTTTGATATCAATGCAATGTTTTCCCTCACTCTTAGGGTTAGGGTTAAAATATATTTGTTTTGTTGTCAGTCTCATGTAGGCTATGAATTCGATTTATTATTTTGTTAAAAAGTAGGCCACTTCTATTATAATTGGTATTACCATTCATTATGTTTACTGTGGACGTGCTTAACAAGGTGATATAAGATGAGGAAAGTCTGTCCATTCTGAGCTGTGTTCATCCTTGGCCCTGGTGCTCTTTATGCTTCACTATTACTGGGGATGTGCAGATGTGCTGTAATGACATTGTACTTTCAGTGGAAGGAAAATCACATCACTTCACGTCTAAAACTTTTGTCCCTATGACTATTCTGGCCATCCTGACTTTCTTGCATGAACAAGTGTTGGGTCTCCAATTAACACACAGATTGACTGGAGTAAACTGGTATATATGTACTACTACTGTAAGATGGGATTTACATTTCCACCACATTTGATTTGACGCTGCTGATTTTAACGCAGTCAGCTCTGGTCTTGTGCTTTTCTCCTCGGCTTTTCTCTTCTGAGTGACACAAGCATATGCAAAGTAGGAGCGTCACTCTTAAAACATTGGTCCCTGTCTTAACACTCACGCTGAACTTCCTGTTGCGAGGCTGAGCTACGGAAGCCCAGAGGTACGCTCTACGGGGAGGTGGCGTAAATAAAAAAATCTTTTTTCTTCCAGACAAATCAAAATTAAACCCAAATTCTATTACTGTACTTTTCGGGCTTTGAGCCAATACTTTTTTCCAACGTGTTGAACCCTGCAGTGCATTTAATGGTGCAGTTAATTTATAGGTTTTTACTGCATGTTTTATTACAATCCGACTCTGTATTTTGTGGCCGGCTGTACCTGGAGCCTGGCATATGTGTGCTGTGCCTTAACCACTTGACCACCGGGCTGCACAATCACTGATATTCATGGAGAAATTAGTCTAATGAGGAAGTGAATCTAGACGGCGTGGCTGAGCACAAAGACACACGTGGAGCACGGACATGCTGTATACGGCGGTCTGCAGTTTAGAACCTGCCACATTGAAATTAGACATTCTTGGCCAGACCTCACCATCTTTCTAGGTGAATATCATTTGACAAATATAACGTAACACTCACTTGCTAAGCACAAGCTCAGAAGCAGATGAACCAGATGTGAAGACAGAGGTAAATCAGCTCACACAGAGTAATCAAGGACAGAGGGGACAGTAGGTACAGCTGTGATGTGTTTAGGCTTCAAAAGGCTGTGTTTTATTACAATCCAACTCATATGCACTGAGAAATGAGTCTAATTAGACCCGCGGCACGAGACCCCCGGTCACTGGCGTGTGTAAATATCTCATGTTACAACGTGGCCACCTGCGGCTTATTGACAGTATATATCAGTGTTCTCGCTGGGCTGAGGTTTGAGGATGGCGGTGCTAGCAAAAAGTACTTTAAAAATTTCCGCACACGGTGCTCGATATGGAATGCCAATATGATCACACTCCGCCACTTAGGAGCGGCGTATCGTGACGTATTTTCGCGGCCGCACGGCGCTCTGTGCCTGCTCGGCTGAGCGCAGCAGGCGTCGCGAGCGAACAACACCACGGCACCCGCGCCGCCCCAATGCGCGAGCGAGTGCAGCAGCAACCTAAAATGCCCGTGGCACGCGCACGGTTATCTTAATACCTGGCGGTATCTTTTCTGCATGGCGGGTGCCGGCGGCCAAAAGCCCTCAGTGAGAACACTGTTTTCTTGTTTCTTTGTAAATTTCGTTGGAGGGTTTTTTATTCAGAGCGCTGTATAGCCCGAAAAGTACGGTGATAATAATTGGTTGTGGTTGTTGTACTTGTTTTTGTCAATCATTATTAAAAAAAAAATCTCTATAAATATTCCCTCAGGTGAAATGCGACGTTAAGGTATCATTAGCAGACTCGCAGGTCCATATCTAGCTTTGGTAATGGATCAAGTAGATCTGGCTTCTGATGGATAATTATCTCCAGTGCATTTCACTTAAGAAGGAGGAGTTAAGGAGTACTGAAGGCGGAGTCTGTACACTGCCCACATGACTCATGGGAACACTTTGATGGACAGTGATCTGGGACCCTGATTTGAATATTTGTGGCTTTTCCAAATGTTTTTGACCAACGAGCCAAACCATTCCAGGAGGGTAGAGCTGGAGGCATAAGGGTTAGAGTCGCACGCGCTGGGACTGCAACAATCTTCACCTGCACAAAATATCACCGCGGCGATAACATCTGCAGGACAGGCCCGTGACACACCATCAGGTTCATCTGGCTGTGCTATGACTCGCGTAGGCACAGGACAGTTTCCCCTTTACATATTCTTCTCCTGATTGGTATTTTGGTTTTATTACTTTGGCCCCTCAAGTCTGTCATCAGTAGATCAGGACTTTTAATATGAGCAGTTTGCAACAAGATACTTGTTTGAGAATTCTGTCATTTTAATCAGGTGGAGACCCTCCTAACACACAATCGAATGGATCCTTTTACTCCTGGTTAAGTTATTATCGTGGAGAAAATTAGATGGTGTTTAAAATGAGAGAGATCTGAGGAGGACAAAGGGCTGTAACCGATACACAGAAAATGCTGCCACAAATTAGATTTAGATTTTTTTGAGTTGCATTGCTATTTTAATGATCTATTTCCTTGTGTTTTCTCAGGTTGAAGATGTGAACAGAATGCTGGAGGGGGGAAGGATGCCTTTACATGTAGCTGCAGACTTTGGTCACGCTGAAGTGGTGGAGTACCTCATTTCTAAAGGAGCCAATGTTAACGTAAGACCAAAACCTTTTAATGAGGGATGTAATGATATGCAAATCTCACAACACAATGTTATTGCGGTACGAACCTCGCGGTCGTCAGTGTCTAAAAGATGGATTGCACTGCTAAACCCTCTGTGTATTTGCAGATAAAGTGGAAGAAAATAATTCATTTTCTCGACATCTAAACAGTTACTTCATATTTCTGACTCTAAACCTGAGGTTTTGCTTCCAATAATTATAGCCATATTTGTCATTTTTATTAATTGTTCAATTAGTTTTCTAACATGCAAAATTCACATTTTGTCAAAAACTACAGTGTAAACATCCTGGTGGACTAATAAAAAAGAATATTTTTTCGAAATAATAATTGTCTATTGCTAATGTATCGTTTTAACCCCTTCTTGTTCTGTAAAGTGCTTGTGTTGTGCTCTAACTACAGAACCGTAAATTCCTTAATGGTTCCTTTTTCTGCGCCTGCATTTTTTAGTGTTAATTAATGGCCAAAATTGTGCCCAATTTTTTTTTTTTAATAGAATTTAATCATGTTATAACTGTTAACTTATTTTGAAACGGTTATAACTCAAAACCACTGCACTAACAGAGATGTAAGGTTGCCTCTGAAAATATCTCAATAAATGATATTATTGAGCATGGTGTTTTTTCCTAATCAATAATTCTAGGCAACATACTTGTATCTAAAAATGCTGCAACAACTGTAAACAACTTTCACCAAGGTTCAGTCTGAGAAACCATCTTTTATATTTGCTATAAAACTGAAAGTGAATGCAGCTGGTTTCTGTTACACATGGAGCTGGGAGATAAATGGATTTGATTGATTAATCAAATTTGGGGTTCATCTGGATTTGTCTGGAAGAAAATCTATTTTACTTCACCCACTTCTCCGTATCTCGCCTCACTACAGGAAGTTCAGTGTGAGTGTAAACAGCAGCAGTTCAGTGCACAAAGAGTGTTGGACACAGTATTACTCCTTTATGACATTCAGTGGCAGCGCCTCACACAGGACATCACAGAATCGGGAGAGGAATGCTACAACATTAGCCTCCTGCTAACACATAAACACAGTCTCCAGTGTGAAAAGTGACTGGGATTAGGCACTCACAGGGACCAAAGTTTTAGAAGTGACATGTGTTTTTGCCACCACAAACAGGAGCATCTGTCTTGTCTTTAAATGTATGTTTCCTTATGCCACAGGCTCCAGACAAGCACGGCATCACTCCTCTGCTCGCCGCTTGTTATGAAGGCCATGTCTCCTGTGTCAAGATCCTACTAGAAAAGGTGGGTTCCCTGGTTTCAGCTGACACGCACATCTGCAGAGTAAAAGCACAAGCTGATGTGTCAGGTCGGTGCTAATGAGGTCACTTGTACAAAAGAACCTTTAACACTGTCCTCCAGAATGAGCACAGTGTCGCATTGTAATTGTGTCATTCATTTGTGTTGTATTTTTTCTCTTACTTTAGCGTTGTGAAACAATTGTAATGGCTATCTAAAGCTGAGCATTTGGGGAATATATAATTGCATTTTTTCCAACAAGAATTGTAATTAGATTTGCAATTTGTGTTTAGATGATCATATTCTGTTCAGGAGAATTTACAAAGACTGAAATAAGAAGTGACAAGCTGTATTTCAGACCATGTTTGAACAGGTCTAAATGACAGGGTTTGAAGTTGTTATGGAGCCCTATTCTTAACATCATTTATTAATTAGGCGTTTGATTCTGTAATCATCTTAATTAGAGTTTGAAGTTTCACTGCAATACAAAATCCTATTAAGACTAACTCTGAGCAGAGTAACGTGAACGTGTTATCGGCACTCAGATGTTTTTTTTTTATTTTCTGGGGTTTCCTTTCATAGCCAGCTAAAAGTATATTGAAACTGACATCAGTCCAAGCCAGACATAAAATTAATGTTTAGATTTGAGACCTTTATTTTATTTTGTCTATTGTTAATTAGCAACATACTAATTGTATGTTTTCAGTAAAAGGGTTTGTGTCATGACATTGGCGTGTGTTCTTGACGGTCTGATGCAGTTGCTGTTTATATATGGACTGGCTAAATGAGGAGCAGCCTATGAAACCTGCTTCCATTAGCTTGGCTTCTCTCCCTCTCGATCATCCCAATATGTTTCTGTGGACCAGCTTCTGCTTTAGCAGTTTGAAGCAACTGGCCAGCAGCTGTGCCACAGCTGCTCGTGTTCTGTGGGCAACGGCGTCTGGCTTCAGGTTTGAAACAAGCAGCCAAAACGAGCAAAACTGCCTTGTACTACATACTACGACATACTTTTTTAGTCTAATTTAGGTGATGCACTTCATGTTCGAATATTTGTGTGTCTGCTCTTAAATTAGCTTAAGTAGCAGTAAACAAACCAAGCAACACAAGCCTTTTAGGTTAATGGCCCGGCGGCTCTGCCCCTGCACTGGAAATGTAAGCCTCTTTAAACCTATGTCAGCGTTCTCGTGTGACAGGAGACAGAGTTGAGTTTCAGCTGTGTGACTCATCTCAGTGCGTTTAGTGGTCAGAGGCCAACAATATGAGCAAACCCGTGGCCAGCACGTCTCCTCACTTGTGTCACCACTAAGCACTGTCCAGATTACTCAGCTGAAAGGTCATCATTCACTGCAGGGATTTGAATGGATGCACTTACTCCTCACGGTTCCTAAATTCTGCCTTGTGTCCCAACATGAAATAAAAAGAGTGTCCAGCAGTCACACTCCACCTGATCGCACCTGTAGCATTGTGCCACAGCACTTTGGTAGATAATAGGAGCTTGCTGAGAGAAACCCATTGTGATGGCTTTACTGCCAGACATTCATTTTCTTTGGCCATAATGGCCTAATGCACCATGGGAGCTGACCCCTGCCCCTCTGCATGCTGCGTTGGTGTTGGCAGTGCATTATTAAGAGGTATTTTGACACGGCCGCTGCACAACCGTATCGTAATATTGTGGCAGAGAGTGCGAGTGCCAGAAGAGACTGGACAGGTACTTTCAGTGCAGAGGCACCGTTATGTCACATCCTGTTTTTAACACCAGTGCGTACACTTCCCCTAATGTACATCATGTGTACACACTACTATTAAAACCATTCATTTAACACTTACAACTGATGTATGATACTTAAATCATCATAATTATACATTACATATACTTCTCTAAAATGAGTAGATGTCGTTGGTGTATGACACGTGGTGTTTTTACACTTACACCTGTGTCACACTTGGCCATTGGTCCATCAGTGGTCACATGTTTGGACAGTCAAAAGGTCATTACTAGTTGTAGAAAGATGGCTATTGTTAGAGCTGTCAGCGGTGTCTGCTGTAGCCATGTGAACATGTGATCACCCTCAGCCTCTGAGGTGTGTGTGCTGATGTCATTCCACCTGCTAATTCCTTTTTAAGGGGTTTAATTTAGAATAATCTGTGGAATTATTTAGCAAGTTATTACGTTTCCCCTCAAAATAATAGTTGTGGTGACTGTACTGTTATATTTCCACACTCGTGCAGCATGGCAGTACTGCAATATTGATGATGTAGTAGATGGAAGGTGTAATGTTGTCCCTGTTGTTCTAAATTAGGTCTGTGGAGTCGGTTAGGAAGAATGTTCGTGAACCTTCAGTTAATGACTTCCCTTGAGCTGAAGAGACTCCCGTTTCCTGTCCTCCACAAACTCAGTGATCAGCAGCACAAATGTATCCAACCACCAGCATCATCATACTTCTGTGGCCGCTGAGAAAGTTACAAAAGCTCTACATTTGTTTAGATATTTTTATTGTATTTGGGATTGGACTTGGACTTTTGGATTCTTTTGCGTGTGTGCAAACGTAACAGTGGTTATCTCTAAAAACACATCAGAGTATCACAAATTTGTTTCTCTCCCAGAGGAGCCTGTCCGGGCCAGTGTCTAAAAGATGGATTGCACTGCTAAACCCTCTGTGTATTTGCAGATAAAGTGGAAGAAAATAATTCATTTTCTCGACATCTAAACAGTTACTTCATATTTCTGACTCTAAACTGCTAACTACAATGTTTGCAGAGAGTCGTGATCAGTCCTTTTAGCAGAACTTTGTATATTTTTTGGGATTAAGATAAATGGCTACACCATTATACATTCAAACACTTAATTTGTTATAAAAGTCACATACCAGGCTTAGGATCGGATCGAATCAGATGGGATCTGAGAAATCGGAAAAAAACGATTTTGAAACATAAAAAATCGGAATCGAATTGATTCTTGAAATTTGAATCAAAACCCAGCTCTAGCCAGGCTCCACGTGCAGCCGACCGCAGTGTTGCAAGTTCGAATCCCAGCTCCGACAATTGACTGCATGTCCTCCCTTCTCGCTCCTCCCCAGTTCACGCCGAGCTGTCCTGTCCAATAAAGCCTATGTGCAAAGATCATACTCCCCGTTTCTAAATATAAAACATGAAATTAGCGGAAGAAATACCTTGAACGACAGAAGAATAGAAGCCCCAATCGCACAGGATTACTTCTACATTGTCAAATTCCAGAAATCATGGACTGATAATAATAATCCCCGTGGAATCTGACGAGAGCCTTTTAATTCATTTATGTCGTGAGTGTTGTGATATTTCAAGTTAGTTTTTAGAGTTAAGTAGCTGTTCTGCACCGTCAAATGTTCCTTCCCACATTTTTGTGGTCAACAATCGAGTTAAACCAAAATAAAAGCACTCAAACTTTCCCAAAGAGTCTTGATGCTGCTTGGTCTTCTGTTGCCACGAGAACGGGATTGTACTTCCGGTGTTCTGAAGAGCTGTGCACCCCATAGGCCCAAAGTAAAACAAACCCCATGTGATGTGCTAAATGTTTGTAGAAGCTATGGTCAATTTAAGAGTTGCAGGTAACTATTAGATATAGAGCTGGGTTTCGATTCAAATTTCAAGAATCGATTCGATCCGATTTCGATCTGATTTCCGATTCGATCCGATTTCGATTCGATCCGGGGGCTAATGTTATTAAAAATGAAATGTATTTGAACCGTTTCCTTCACTTCATGACTGTGTAGAGAAGCAACATATTAAAACTAGTATTATATCAATATTAAACAGCAAATCTTACAAGTATTGGTAGTTACTGATGGCTGGAAGACTGATGAAAAGGTTAAGGGTCAATCTACCTTCAAGAAAGATAATCCAGGAGTCCTGAATTATCTTTCTTGAAGGTAGATTGAAGTTCACTGAGGGAAATATAGAAAATAATTTTAATTTAAAAAAAAAAAAATTAAAAAGAAATAATTAGATAACTTCCTTTTCGCAATAAAAAAAATTGGCCTCGTGACATCGTGGCCAGTGCAGTTCAGAAGTCCCAGCAGGGGACTCTGCAGCTCTGCTCCAACACGTAAATACACAAGCACTCGTCTGCTTTGATTCCGTTTGATTCCAGTCAGTGCGTGTACAGTCCGGTTTCCTTTGCCCTGCTAAGTCTGCACAAACAATGTTTAACCAGACTCGCAGGGCTCCGTCCAGCTTCTTCGCTACGCGACGATGCGCTGCCTCTGCCCGTCCGCTGTAAGCCCCGTGCTAAGAGGCTCAAGTCGGCCAGACCAACCAGGCATTGTTCCATTTCCTCTGACCATCTGATTCTACCCCATGTTCACTGCACAAGGCAAATCACCACCAGTCGAAGATTAATGTCCCGAGAAAAGAAAAATCACTAATCAATTGTCAGCCTTTTAAAGTTTGTCTATTAAGTCCATTAAAACTTGCATTTGTGTAGCTTTAATTCATATCTAATGGCAAAAGTGTCTATACTAAACTGAACCCCTTCAGTGTGTTTCCTACAATGCATGTCTAAATTCATTGTAGGACTGAACAATAAATAGACATGTTTTTTTTTTACTGTTGGGTAATAGGTAAATACTTTATTGATCCCACTGAGGGATACTCATATTCTAGCCCAAGGAGTAAACCTACACGCGCATCCATCTGCAGTGAGCAATGTAAAGCCTAATGACGGCCTCTACAGTGCACAGAGCAGTCAGTCATTTCTCCTGCTTCTCTCATTCAGAGCCTTTCCTCCACAGTACAGAGGCAACACAATGATTTATTTTGAGTTTTCTTGTGTTAAGTGCTAATCGTGCATTTGTTGTATGCTTGAGTTTGCAACACTGCTCCTCAGTATCATTGCTCGTCTACCACAGTTTTAGAAAAGAGGACGTTTCACAAAACGGAAAATACTGTGAAAGATGTGCCGTCAAACTGGAGGAGTCAATCCCCTACCTTTGCTCAGTGGTTCTCAAAGTGGGTGTTGGGACCCCCCTGGGGTGTTATTTTGGGGCTCCTGTCCTGAAAAGTTTTAGAACCCATGTCTTGGTCTGAAGCTAACTGAGTTACTGACACACATATATACACACATGTGCGCACACACGCACACACACGCACACACACATGCACGCACACACACACATAATATTTAACATGATCATGGCAAACGCTTTCCTCTTTTCCTTTTATTGTAGACCAGGGGAGGGTAATTATTTGATCCCTTAGGGCAATATTCATGTCCAGGAGAGTGGTGGGGATCATTGGTGTAACAATATAGGTGCTCTCATTTATTAATTCATTTCATATAATCTTTATTAAGGGCACAAATGCAGACGCACGATCCATATTTAATACAATAAAACATTTAAATAGAATAAGTAACTATTATTATTGTTGTTGTTATTACTTGCCAGATTAAAACAGCCCGAGGACCACATCCAGCCCCTGGGGCCGCTTTATGGTGCAAGGAATAAATTCATATACATTTTATATGATAAAACTGCAATTTAGATTGATAACTAACATAAGGGTATGACTAAAAACAGAAAAAAGTCAATCTAAAATATGTTTTAACCAAAGCTCTATTTTAGGTGACAAATCTGCTGTACCTGACGCTAATGTCGCATTTGTGCATTCCTAATGTGTTGCAAAAATCACAAAGTGTTCTTGGATTCACTTTAATCAAAAAGGTCCAACTGAAGTAAAAAAAAAAAAAAACTTTTAAATTAAAAATTGGCAAAGAGTTGTCATTTGGCTCAAGGCAATATGCAAATCAAGGCATGGAAACAAAAGGCACAGTTTCAACCATTCATATGTTTTTTTCTGTCTTTTTTTCCAGGGAGCGGACAAAAGCTGTAAAGGGCCGGACGGTCAGAGTGCTTTTGAAGCTGCCGAGAGTGACGCTGTGAAAGCACTACTGAAGTAAGGGCGGCGAGACCAGGCTGGACTGGCCGGGGCACGGACAGACAGGACAACTGACCATGGACGTCGTGGTCACATGACAGAGGACCAACACAACTCTAAATCTTGGATCAACCTCTGCCTAAAATACACTGCTTTATGCGTTTGATAGATATGGTCAGTTTTCTTTGTCTGGGCATTTTCCCCACTTCTCTTCATTCACAATTTTTGGGTTACGTCTTTTTAGCCTCTGTTGCTAGGCAGACGGTCTGTCAGCTCTGGCGCTCCTGCGGACCAAAAACATGGGGGGGAATGCAAAAACAATTAGCACTTACAACACATTTACAAATTACAGTGACATTTGAATAATAATTAGGCTTTTATATGCTAAAATAGGACTTAATAATGTAGGCATTTGGTGCATTGTACTTAACTAAACTGAGGGAGAGGGTGCTATGTTCAGTATTTGTGACTATTTTTATAACACATTTGCCTTCAACCGATCACAAAAGAAAATACTTTTTTCTTAACTGCTCAAATAGTTGATAAATGATTTGCCATCATTAAGTCGACACATAACACATGCATACACGGTTATCAAAGCATCGACGATTGATATATGAGATCAATGACTTTAAGTAGCATTTCCTTCTTGTATTGTGTATTTGGGGGGCTATAGAGCGATGGAGGGGCTTCATTTAAACTGGATTGTGGATTTGGTTGGAATGATTTGAATCTCTGCCTATTTTTCTGCATGTCAAAACTGCCTCTGCTTTTATGCTAATGAAATGGTCACTGTCCCCTTCAGTTGAATTGAGATCACCTGCAGTGGTTTGATGGACAAAACATGCTCTTGCTGACTTTGTTGTGACAAAGGTCTGTAAAAACAAATAAAAAATTACAAATAAAGTGTGTTTTCAATCATTTTCAAGCAACACGTGCATACGCCAGTGTGGTCATTTACAGTGCAAAACATATTTTGACTGCAGGACTGGGGAATAGAATTGATCACAATTTGATAGGATGTAAAGACTATTTTAATGGATTATAATGTCCTATGCAAACAACAAAATGTCCTGTTTTAGGCTGTATATCATCTGCTAACTCGAGTCTGCAAAGATGTTTCGAAACGCATGTGATTCTTCAGATTTCACTCATTCAAACGTTCCTCCGGGATGTGTTTGAATTGTAGGATTCTGATCAAACGGCACATTTCAAACAAATTGCAGCTCTAAATGAATTTGCAATTCTAGGAAAAAAATGTGTTACTTATCCAAAATATTTCAGCCGCATTATACGACTACTTTATACTGCATGGTCTAAATCAACATACGATGTTTATCTAGTATTTAATGGCTTGCTTCTATGTATAAAATACCGTACATTTATGGACATTAAAGTAAAATAGGCTTCTCATTTAAACTGGTGTCCCTTGATTTCTTTAGATAAATGGTGCCCAGTATCTGCAGCATGTTTCCTTTGTCACTGCAGGTCACAGTTAGATTTGATTCTACCTCAAACGGATGTGAGATCATCTTTGGTTGGTGAGCACTGTTGCTCTGGGCTCTGACTAATGGCAGCTTATTTTTTTACTCTGGATCCATTATACATCTGACAAATCATACCTTTAGTTTTCCTGTTGCCCTGAGCAACCTAATCAGTATTTTTCAACTTAAGCCACTGTGTCTGTAACCAAAATGGAAGACTCTAATCTTTGTTGTCATACCAATGTAGTGCCTTGAGCGTGTTGCTCTATTAGTGTTCAGACTTACTGAGATCCCTCTGGATTAGTTTGCTTCAAATCATGTTTGCAGTGATGGAGGTGAATCATTTTGAGTGTGTTTATGATACAAAGATGTTAATCTGACGTGTTATTTTGTACTAAATGCCCTTTAGTGTTGTCACTGTATTACTACTTTACTAAAATTTTAAATGTTGCTACAATAAGGAAGAAAGCGTGATACTGACGTTGCTATTTGTCACAATAATAAAAACTGCTTGTCAAATATAAGCTTTCAGATACGCAGGGCACATTTGCTAAAAAACATACTTTTCCGGCCGAATTAAAGCAATGTCTCAAAGACTTTATCGATGAATAGCAGAGAACTATAGGTCAGGTCACTTCCGCTAATTTTGCAGAATAACGGAGTATCTCATTGGACGCACAAACCTCCCTCAGACATACAAAAGTCTCTATATCTTCCATATTTCAGGTCAAAAATGTGGGAGCCTTATGTTCTACACATCAGCTATTTCGTATGAACAGCGACATTTTGACAGAAATTCCTAATTCCAGTTTGTAGCTGTGAGAGTTGTGCGCATGAAGAAGTGTACACAGATAAAATCCATACAAGCAGTTGAACAGCAGCACCAGTGCTATGTTAACTATAATAACACTGAAAGGAGCCTGTGTTTTAGGTAATCAAACACTCACATTTCTCCAGGGGCCTCCCCATGTTTTTGAGTGAGAACAAAGGCAAATCAATGACTGCAGCGTGGGCAAACATCAGATTGAATGACTTGGCCACATTCTGACAAGCTCATCATCCTGTGTCTATGTTCCAGTTGTTTCATCTCGTCAAAATGAGTATTAAAGCAACTACACAGGAGAAAACAGGTCTACTGGATATTTAACCTTTTCCTTTGGTCTTTGTTGAAATAACATGTCAGATGTGCTGATTCTGTAAGTCAGATTAATGATGAGTATGTAAGAAATAATCAGCAATACATTTTCATTTATTATTGCAATTTGCAAGGTTCCGTGGGTAATTTCCCCATCTTTCACTAAAGCAGCTCCATCATGCTGCCAGCAGATTGCTACTCTTGAGTAAAACTATGCACAGAAATCCCATGAAGCATTAACAAGGCTTTAGAAGTCAAATAGTGAGGAAAATAAATATATTTTTTCAATATGTTTTTGCTGCAAATAAGTATTTGGTATAGAAGCCTTTGTTTACAATGCATTATAATGTTCGACATCTATTGTGGGTCAAACGTTTGCCAGCTTTGCACTCACTGCAGCAGGGATTGTGGCCACTCTACACAGATCTTCTCTCGATCTGCCAGGTTTTGGGGCTGTCGCTGAGCAACAAGGAGTTTCAGGTCTCTCCAAAGATTTTCTATTAGATTTAGGTCTGGACACTGGCAAGGCCACTCCAGAACCTTGATATGCTTCTTACCACTGCTTTGTTCTCTTGTCTGTGTGTTTCTGGTCATGTTGGGAGACCCAGCCACGCCCCATCTTCAATGTTCTGACTGAGGGAAGGACGTTGTTGCCCATTCATTCTCTCCTTAATACAGAGCAGTCGTCCTGTTCCCTTTTCACCAAACTACTGGCCAATTGCCTGTAGCCCTTTCCAGCCTGGTGGAGGTCTACAAGTTTGTCTCTGGTGTCTTTTGATAGCTTTTGGGTCTTGCCCATGGTAGTAGTTGGAGTTTGACTGATTTGGGGGGTGGATAGGTGTCTTTATGCAGCTAACAAGTTCAAACAGGTCCTTCTAAGGGGAGTAGAGGTGGACTTTTTAAAGGCAGACAAACAGGTCTTTGAGAGCCAGAATTCTTGCTGATTGGCAGGTGTTCAAATACTTATTTGACGCAATAACATATAAACCAATTATGGAAAATTATTTGAAATCATAAAATGTGATTTTTTTTTCTTCTTTAGATTCTGTCTCTCAGTGGAAATACACCTACAATTAAAACAACAGATCCCTCCATAGATTCTAAGTGAGAGAACTTACAAAATCGCAGGATGTTCAAATCCTTAATTTCCCTCAGTGTATACGCTTGTCTATGACAGCGCCTGTTCAGCCTGCTGTGTGTTTAACTATTTGTTTTAAGATTACTATAAGAAAAGGGAAGATATAAGATAATAAAGTCAGTCAACAGTAGCATTGTGAGTGTTTCTATAATAATTAGCAGATGCAGTGATTAGCCTGTGTGGCCACATGCAGCGTGTAACTGAGTGAGCACACATGAAGAATACTTCCTCCTGGATCCTCTCCGTTTCCACAGAGACTGTGCTGAGCTGCGTGTGTGATCAACCAGCTCAAAAAACGATGCCTAATGAAGTAGCAAATCCAAGTCATTAGCATAATTAATACGTGATTGTCTTTGGGGTGTCCCTTGCTCCCTCCACCCTCCATAGTTTATTAGTGGCTGTTCTTATGCATTAGGGAAATGCAGGGTTTATTTTGGAAGAAAATCTATAACTTATCAAGTGATTAGCTATAGTATCATACAGTGCTTACACATGGCCATGGCATGAGCGCAGCTCCAACAACATGTGCACTCAACACCGGAGTCATTTTACACACATATCCCAACTGTGAGTTACCTTAACTTTGCCAAAAACGAGCACAAATGAAGTTCTTCCCATGCCCCACAGAGCACTAAGAACATCCTCTAGCTGCACAATGTTTGTCTCCAAATGTTTCTAAGTTATTCCAATACACAGAGCTTTACCTGGGTTTAGTCCCCGATCCCATATGCTGCAGAACATAAACAACAGCAACCTGTCCTCAATGCCCTCAGGCCTGCAGTACAGGGTGTGCACAATGCACACGCAATGCACACGCGATGCACACGCAATGCACACCAATGCACACGCAATGCACACGGCTCCACAAACCCATAGTGTTGTTGTAAAATCTCACACAAAAGCTCCTATAAACGGTGACTTTCTACACAGTTTAGAGGGGTGCAGAGGCCGAAGTCGAGGAGCAGATTATTGGTGAAACTCGCCTGAGACCACCGGCCTGCGGCTGTGGCTCTGAGCGCGCTCAATGTCCTGTCCAGTGTCCAGGAGCTGAGCTCCGCACGCAGGCCTTAACCTGAGGGACATGGAGGCACTGCACAGGGGAAATTATAGTTTGTGATGTTTAAAAGGCCTGCATTATAATGTTCAACATCTATTGTGGGCTTTTGTCTTAACTTTTAACTCATCCAAGCCAAGGACCATCTGCGTCCTGGCCGTGGTGCTGAAAGTGAATCGGGTTTCTGCGTCAATTTGGAAAGATTCAACGTCAGTCCCTGAATCTTTGAATTTTGACTTTCTTCACATAATATTACAATTTTATTCCCATGCTCAATTTTATTCTCATTCTCATGAAATTATGACTTTTAATCTCGTGAAATTATGACTTAAAGATCGTAATGCTATGAGTTTATTCTCGTAAAATGTTTTTTCTGGCTTGTGCATTAAATACTACATTTCAAAGCATCTTCAGAATTAACCATGATATCTTCCTTGTTCTTCCAGATGAGGAAACACACATGAAAATATGTTTATTTGGGTAAAAAAAATTGAATTATGGAATATTCCCTAAAACCAAAATCTAAGGCACACTGTTAGTAAAATAAAAAACGAAAAGGCGTCATTACAATATTACAATATGGCTATTGACATAAAATACACATCAATGTGTTTTGGCCCAGTGTGACCTTCCTCAAGGTTAAAACGGGCCTAATAAAATGGTTAAACAATATACGTACAGTATATTTATAGCAGTAGATGTGTGTAAGTGCACTTACTATTAATAAAAAGAAGGATATAGTAAATGTAACGCAGTTGCTCCAGTAGATTTCCCCACAGTTCTTGAACAGCTACAGCACAAATACAAATCACTTTTGTTCTTCTGGGCGAGAAAAAAGGATAGAAATCAATGTCATCATTTAGGCCTGGAAATGTAGTAGCTTTTATGTTCACAATCCAAAATGTTTGAAGTAGATGAGAGAACCTCCTCGTAATGGTTTTGGAACAGATTCGAAGATCAGTTAGTTTGTGTGACAGGCCAAGTGAATGTCAAAGGCCATAGAGTATTAGGGGTTATTTCTTATGTATGGCACGTTTGTGTTATGTAAGTCTGTCTGTGAGTCTACTTTTGCCAATATAAAGTAGAAATGACGTGGATTTGTCAAGGTTTGAGCAGAGGTTGCAGTCGTGTTATTCATGTCTTCTGACTTATGAAAGAGGGCGACAGTCAAAGGCAATGTGGATTAGTTTAATTTGTATGTTTTAATAGTTATGTGGGGCATTAACCTTTACTGGGCAATTAACAATTCTCAAATCCAAAATCTAAATTAATGATCTTATAAAATGTATAGTTAGTTTATCTGAAGGTTGTGAGAACGTAACTGTGACATTGAACCCATTTCTGTAAACGAATGAACACTTTACCAACTGTGGTTTATAAAGATTTATTGACCAAATAAATAAAGGTATAAATATGATTATGGAATATGTAAGTTAGTAATTACAGGTGAAGACATTTTGGATTATTCTAGATCTATCTATCGTGAGTTAGAGTTAAATTTCATTCTAAGGTGATCTTATCTGCCAAACTGTGAAATACGTGTATTCGTACGTCCAGGAGCAGGAGCTGTGTAATCCAGCCGAGATGGGCCTGAGTGTCAGAGTTTATGGAGCTGAGGCCTCCAGGGTTCAGCTCTCCAGAGGTCACGCTGGGAAGGACACGCTCGCTCCCTTAACGCTGGCTCAACGCCAGAAACGCTGCTTCAGTCTGTGTCAGACTGAAGCAGAGCTGGATGAGTGCTGTTTGGAAAAGGCCGTTGCGCTGGTTCACAGATAAGGCCAATTTGAAAATTGTTCGGGATCTTAACTTTGTGGTAGACTTGAAATGTTTTTTATGTTCCAGTCAAAAGCAGACATTTACGTCCAAAGACAGGCACAGAATCACTTATCAGAGAGAGTAAGGTCGTCGGTTGTGTCTCTGTCAGGTGTGTCTCTGTCGGGTGTGTCTCTGTCGGGTGTGTCTCTGTCTGCTGTGTCTCTGTCTGGTGTGTCTCTGTCGGGTGTGTCTCTGTCTGGTGTGTCTCTGTCGGCTGTGTCTCTGTCGGGTGTGTCTCTGCCGGGTGTGTCTCTGTCGGGTGTGTCTCTGTCTGGTGTGTCTCTGTCGGGTGTGTCTCTGTCGGCTGTGTCTCTGTCTGGTGTCTCTGTCAGGTGTGTCTCTGTCGGCTGTGTCTCTGTCGGGTGTGTCTCTGTCGGCTGTGTCTCTGTCTGGTGTGTCTCTGTCGGCTGTGTCTCTGTCTGGTGTCTCTGTCAGGTGTGTCTCTGTCTGGTGTGTCTCTGTCGGCTGTGTCTCTGTCGGCTGTGTCTCTGTCGGGTGTGTCTCTGTCAGGTGTGTCTCTGTCGGCTGTGTCTCTGTCGGGTGTGTCTCTGTCTGGTGTGTCTCTGTCGGGTGTGTCTCTGTCGGGTGTGTCTCTCTCTGGTGTGTCTCTGTCGGGTGTGTCTCTCTCTTGTGTGTCTCTGTTGGGTGTGTCTCTGTTGGGTGTGTCTCTGTCTGGTGTGTCTCTGTCGGGTGTGTCTCTGTCGGCTGTGTCTCTGTCGGGTGTGTCTCTGTCGGGTGTGTCTCTGTCTGGTGTGTCTCTGTCGGGTGTGTCTCTGTCTGGTGTGTCTCTCTCTGGTGTGTCTCTGTCTGGTGTGTCTCTGTCGGCTGTGTCTCTGTCGGCTGTGTCTCTGTCGGGTGTGTCTCTGTCGGGTGTGTCTCTGTCTGGTGTGTCTCTGTTGGGTGTGTCTCTGTCGGGTGTGTCTCTCTCTTGTGTGTCTCTGTCTGCTGTGTCTCTGTTGGGTGTGTCTCTGTCTGGTGTGTCTCTGTCGGGTGTGTCTCTGTCGGCTGTGTCTCTGTCGGGTGTGTCTCTGTCGGGTGTGTCTCTGTCTGGTGTGTCTCTGTCGGGTGTGTCTCTGTCTGGTGTGTCTCTCTCTGGTGTGTCTCTGTCTGGTGTGTCTCTGTCGGCTGTGTCTCTGTCGGCTGTGTCTCTGTCGGGTGTGTCTCTGTCGGGTGTGTCTCTGTCTGGTGTGTCTCTGTTGGGTGTGTCTCTGTCGGGTGTGTCTCTCTCTTGTGTGTCTCTGTCTGCTGTGTCTCTGTTGGGTGTGTCTCTGTCTGGTGTGTCTCTGTCGGGTGTGTCTCTGTCGGCTGTGTCTCTGTCGGGTGTGTGTCTGTCGGGTGTGTCTCTGTCTGGTGTGTCTCTGTCTGGTGTGTCTCTGTCAGGTGTGTCTCTGTCTGGTGTGTCTCTGTCTGGTGTGTCTCTGTCAGGTGTGTCTCTGTCTGGTGTGTCTCTCTCTGGTGTGTCTCTGTCTGGTGTGTCTCTGTCGGGTGTGTCTCTGTCGGGTGTGTCTCTGTCGGGTGTGTCTCTGTCTGGTGTGTCTCTGTCGGGTGTGTCTCTGTCGGGTGTGTCTCTCTCTTGTGTGTCTCTGTCGGGTGTGTCTCTGTCGGGTGTGTCTCTCTCTTGTGTGTCTCTGTCTGCTGTGTCTCTGTTGGGTGTGTCTCTGTCGGGTGTGTCTCTGTCGGGTGTGTCTCTCTCTTGTGTGTCTCTGTCTGGTGTGTCTCTGTCGGGTGTGTCTCTGTCTGGTGTGTCTCTGTCGGGTGTGTCTCTCTCTTGTGTGTCTCTGTCTGCTGTGTCTCTGTCGGGTGTGTCTCTGTCTGGTGTGTCTCTGTCGGGTGTGTCTCTCTCTTGTGTGTCTCTGTCTGCTGTGTCTCTGTTGGGTGTGTCTCTGTCGGGTGTGTCTCTGTCGGGTGTGTCTCTCTCTTGTGTGTCTCTGTCTGGTGTGTCTCTGTCGGGTGTGTCTCTGTCTGGTGTGTCTCTGTCGGGTGTGTCTCTGTCGGGTGTGTCTCTGTCTGGTGTGTCTCTGTCGGGTGTGTCTCTGTCTGGTGTGTCTCTGTCAGGTGTGTCTCTGTCTGGTGTGTCTCTCTCTGGTGTGTCTCTGTCTGGTGTGTCTCTGTCGGGTGTGTCTCTGTCGGGTGTGTCTCTGTCGGGTGTGTCTCTGTCTGGTGTGTCTCTGTCGGGTGTGTCTCTGTCGGGTGTGTCTCTCTCTTGTGTGTCTCTGTCGGGTGTGTCTCTGTCGGGTGTGTCTCTCTCTTGTGTGTCTCTGTCTGGTGTGTCTCTGTCGGGTGTGTCTCTGTCTGGTGTGTCTCTGTCGGGTGTGTCTCTCTCTTGTGTGTCTCTGTCTGCTGTGTCTCTGTCGGGTGTGTCTCTGTCTGGTGTGTCTCTGTCGGGTGTGTCTCTCTCTTGTGTGTCTCTGTCTGCTGTGTCTCTGTTGGGTGTGTCTCTGTCGGGTGTGTCTCTGTCGGGTGTGTCTCTCTCTTGTGTGTCTCTGTCTGGTGTGTCTCTGTCGGGTGTGTCTCTGTCTGGTGTGTCTCTGTCTGGTGTGTCTCTGTCGGGTGTGTCTCTGTCTGGTGTGTCTCTCTCTGGTGTGTCTCTGTCTGGTGTGTCTCTGTCGGGTGTGTCTCTGTCGGGTGTGTCTCTGTCGGGTGTGTCTCTGTCTGGTGTGTCTCTGTCGGGTGTGTCTCTGTCGGGTGTGTCTCTCTCTTGTGTGTCTCTGTCGGGTGTGTCTCTGTCGGGTGTGTCTCTCTCTGGTGTGTCTCTGTCTGGTGTGTCTCTGTCGGCTGTGTCTCTGTCGGCTGTGTCTCTGTCGGGTGTGTCTCTGTCGGGTGTGTCTCTGTCTGGTGTGTCTCTGTTGGGTGTGTCTCTGTCGGGTGTGTCTCTCTCTTGTGTGTCTCTGTCTGCTGTGTCTCTGTTGGGTGTGTCTCTGTCTGGTGTGTCTCTGTCGGGTGTGTCTCTGTCGGCTGTGTCTCTGTCGGGTGTGTGTCTGTCGGGTGTGTCTCTGTCTGGTGTGTCTCTGTCTGGTGTGTCTCTGTCAGGTGTGTCTCTGTCTGGTGTGTCTCTGTCTGGTGTGTCTCTGTCAGGTGTGTCTCTGTCTGGTGTGTCTCTCTCTGGTGTGTCTCTGTCTGGTGTGTCTCTGTCGGGTGTGTCTCTGTCGGGTGTGTCTCTGTCGGGTGTGTCTCTGTCTGGTGTGTCTCTGTCGGGTGTGTCTCTGTCGGGTGTGTCTCTCTCTTGTGTGTCTCTGTCGGGTGTGTCTCTGTCGGGTGTGTCTCTCTCTTGTGTGTCTCTGTCTGCTGTGTCTCTGTTGGGTGTGTCTCTGTCGGGTGTGTCTCTGTCGGGTGTGTCTCTCTCTTGTGTGTCTCTGTCTGGTGTGTCTCTGTCGGGTGTGTCTCTGTCTGGTGTGTCTCTGTCGGGTGTGTCTCTCTCTTGTGTGTCTCTGTCTGCTGTGTCTCTGTCGGGTGTGTCTCTGTCTGGTGTGTCTCTGTCGGGTGTGTCTCTGTCGGGTGTGTCTCTGTCTGGTGTGTCTCTGTCGGGTGTGTCTCTGTCTGGTGTGTCTCTGTCAGGTGTGTCTCTGTCTGGTGTGTCTCTCTCTGGTGTGTCTCTGTCTGGTGTGTCTCTGTCGGGTGTGTCTCTGTCGGGTGTGTCTCTGTCGGGTGTGTCTCTGTCTGGTGTGTCTCTGTCGGGTGTGTCTCTGTCGGGTGTGTCTCTCTCTTGTGTGTCTCTGTCGGGTGTGTCTCTGTCGGGTGTGTCTCTCTCTTGTGTGTCTCTGTCTGGTGTGTCTCTGTCGGGTGTGTCTCTGTCTGGTGTGTCTCTGTCGGGTGTGTCTCTCTCTTGTGTGTCTCTGTCTGCTGTGTCTCTGTCGGGTGTGTCTCTGTCTGGTGTGTCTCTGTCGGGTGTGTCTCTCTCTTGTGTGTCTCTGTCTGCTGTGTCTCTGTTGGGTGTGTCTCTGTCGGGTGTGTCTCTGTCGGGTGTGTCTCTCTCTTGTGTGTCTCTGTCTGGTGTGTCTCTGTCGGGTGTGTCTCTGTCTGGTGTGTCTCTGTCGGGTGTGTCTCTGTCGGGTGTGTCTCTGTCTGGTGTGTCTCTGTCGGGTGTGTCTCTGTCTGGTGTGTCTCGGGAATGTCTTATTTCTCTCTCTTAGCTTAGCTACGTAGATCAAACTAGGAGACACTGTTTTTAGGAGACAGTTTTTCTCTCATTTCCTGGGTCTTGGGTCTTTCCTCCTTGAAGACGGGACTGGAACTAGTTCCTCTCTCACTGACTGACCCCTGGGGGTTGGTTTGGCGCCAAGTGTGTGATTTTCAAATTACTCAGATTAAACATCCACAAGATTTTTTACAGCTCATTGAAATACTGACTATATTTACATTCGACACAGTAAGTCTCTTTAGTAAAACCATAAAGTCTTTTCTCTGAGTCTTAGATTTTGTTTTGGGAGTTCATTTGAATCCAGTTTCAAATCAAAAGCAGTCATTTGACAGAAACGTTTTCTCCGACTTTAAAAGCACGAAGCCTCTGCATGTGCCAGAGACGTCGTGTAGCTTCCCCCAGGTCAGAGGATGTACCACAGTGAAGCTTTGTGTCTGACATGCCTGACACAAGGCAACGCTCAGAGGTCATCTGTAGGTCACGACATGCTTAAGGTGAGTATCACTTTGTATGTGGTTTCCCTGCATCTGCTCCTCTATTGGGATCCTGTTCTTTTCTGTCCATCTGCTTGACCTTTGTATATGACTCTAAACATTGTTTTGGGGAATATTCTGCATATCGTTTGTTACGTTTTTACCCAAATAGACAGAGGTGTTTTTCTTGTGACACATGAAAATATGTTGTTTTTCTTGATCAGATTGACAACCCAACATGTCACAAACAGTGTGATAATGAGGGCAATAATTACACAATATTTTGATGTTTTTCTCATGAATCTCAACGCACCTGGTATTTTCTGCACAAAATATCAGCACAAAACAGTTTGTTCAGTCTCCGAACAAGTCCACAGCCATATGCTCTTATAGCCCTGATCATCAAAGCACCATAAACACACACGTCTCCCTCTAGGACACATGTGTACCCGTCCCCTCTGGAGTAGTTATACAGTGAGCACAAACCAAACGTTAACCACAAGCATGGTCCACTGTGTGTCTCAAATGTGTATTTGTTTGACATTATACAACTGGAGCACATAGAAATATCGTATTCAATTTGACATCCTTCATTTTGTTCAAAACCTTTACAAGTTTAGTGCTCCAAAGTTGTCCATGCTGTGTGATACTAACATCCAGCTTTTGTTACAATCCAGGGGCTGGTGGGTCTCAAATATCAAATAGTCAGTGTGGGTCATTTTTCCCAAAACTTGTTTGAGCGTTTTGTGAGCGAAATGTTTTATCAGGCAAAATGTCACAGATGAATGACCTTCAGCCGTGTATACCTTTTTGTAAAGCTCTGATGATGGTTGAATAAAATGCATGTTATTCAAAGTTTTGTGTTTGTTTGTTTGTTTGTTTGTGTTTGTTTATTGTTAATCACTATGGCCACTGTCCTAGATTCTTATCATTTTAAAAGACATTGATTGTATACCTGGATAAAGGAAATTAAAGTGGACGGAAAAGCAATCAATACGTTTCAAGTTTTGTTAATTTGCCATTTGAAGTCTAAAAACACATTGAAACGCAAAAAATCTCAAAGTTCCCAGCAAAGCATTAAAACAACCACTTAAACAAACAATGGGCATCTGGTACAAAACACTAAAAGTACCAAGAAACATTTTGATGTTTGATGAACATTTTGATGTTTGACTGAACAATAACCATAATAATACAGTGTTAACATACGTACATAAATCTCATGTTGCTTTTTTAATCCTCTGCCCTTTGTTTGTATCAGAAGCCAGAGTCAGGAGGCTTATTTAAATACCACAAGATGTTTGCCACTGAACAGCTTCACAGAGGAACTGAAAGTGCTATTAGGAATGTTTTAATTGGAATTGAAGTTGGATTCATTATGGGTGTTATGACAGCTGAGTGAGCAGCAAAGCTGTTGGCCATGGCGTAGCACGCCAGTGAGCACAGGGGGATTGTGGGGAGTTTGAATATGCCAGTAAAGTTGAGCTTGGCTATACGAATGTTTGAAAACTTTTCGTTACAACCAGATGGATATTCAATAAACAGGTGTCCATTTTGGCTTTGTGGAGTTCCCACAAGATGATTCTGAAAGCCAGGAGCAAGAAAGACAGGAACAGTCACAGAATAAATCCCAGTATGTTAATGAAATCTAATTTGAAATATCAAAATAGTTTTGATTTGGCAACAAAATTGCAATTCTCTCTACATTATGTAATCACTTGGCTATACAATAAGGGATAAGTTGGTGAAGCATCTGATTATATGTGGGTTTGTGATTGTTTTTTCCTTCAGTGATTTGATGTGATGATTTTAGAAAGTAAAAAGGAAGAATATATTTATTTAATAAGGTAAAGAAACTCACATCAGCATGCATAATTGATAGCTTCAATACAAAAGTATTTATAATTATTTGTTTTCTATTTGCACTATAACTTCAAACAGCTCCACAGTGTCAAACTGTCAGACTCCAGTAAAGTACAGTAGGAAGTAAAGGTGGAGTGGGTGGTACACTGGTCTGCCCTGTGGGGCCCTCGGGGGCCCTGTGGGGCGGGCCACGGCATTGTGGGTTCGGGTCCGGCTCTCGACGATTTGCTGTATGTCATTCCCCAGTCTCGTCCCCATTTACCTTCTCACCCTGGACAGGGACTATTTGAGCCACAACAATTATTTAAATCAATTATCAACTATTCATTGCACTGTTCACTTTCTGCACTGTTCTCTGACCGACTGTAAATTGGGGGAAACATACTCAAATAAGTCTATTTTTATTGTATTAGTCAATCTTACACATGCCATTATTTGATATAATTTACAACTATTATAATTAATTGTAGCATGTTGCACCTTAGCCCTGAAGAGTGTTCAGTTTGTGTTTTTTGTTCACTGACAATGGCAACAAAATACTTTCTGATTCTGAGTTCATACTGTACTGTCCTTTTGTGTACAGAAGAGTTTATCATATATAATACATTCTGTGTGTTGTATTATGTTTTATTTGAGTTCAGAGTGACTAGGGCCACAGTCCTGTGAATCTGTAAAAAGAAAAACTAACTTTCTATTCTCTGGAATGGACAGATTGATTTTCTCTCAACATTTTATTTTTTTCAAACTTCAGACACTTTAGTTAAAAGTATCACAAACTTTTAAGTCGTTGCTGTTAGATTTGTGAAATAAACAAAGTAGTGTTGAGCATCACAGAGATTCATCGATACTGAGGCCCAGGAGACGTCCATTCAGAGCTGTCAGACACATCGGCCCAATTATAGACGGTTTTTAAATGATCTCTGATTCCTAAACATCCCTTTGCTGTGTCAGAGGAGGCTCTGTTGCCGTGGGTAATGACCACTGGCAACAAGGGCAACTTGTAACGCCGCTCTCAGGGGAAGTGATTACACTGGCAAGCAACAACTGTTTCTTTGGGGCCTTCACAGATCAAATTAAAGAAATCACAATGCAAACACACGTGATGTGAAATGATACTGTCAAATTTAAATGATGGTAAAGCCCAGTGCAAGAAAAATTAGTAAATTACATGGAGAAACATGAAATTAATTGTGTACTGCGGCTTTTGTTTTTTATTAGATGGAAGCTTTCCTCACAGCTCCCGGTGTAATTCAGTTGTAACAGACTAATATTCACCACATGCACCATTTTCCTTCTGAAATCTTTGTATTTAAGGCACTATATTCTTTAACATCCACACTTGTGACTTTACATTATTATTATTTGTATTCTCAGCCCTCTATATAGACATAAGAGTAGTTCTCTAGTTCAGAATATATATAACAAAGGAGAAAGGAGAGAGAGTGCTCGGTGTTACAGATTTGCCTGCTGCTTTTTTGTGTCTATAGTTGGGTTTAAAACTACTTAGCATGACAGCAAATACTAAAACTAAAGACTAATAAGTATAAGCTTAAAATGTTCAGTATGGTCAGAACAACAGCGCAATAATAAGTTTGGAAAAACGCACCCTGACAGCAAATTTAACTTTCTACCATGAATAACTTTTATTTAAGTAGTTTATTGTGTTATTTGATCTAATTTCACCAAAAAAATATTTAAAATATAGATTAATTACATTGTCATTATTGTTAAATCATATCTTCTAGAAATCCTCAGCACTGACCCTCCTGACCCAGCCCCCACTTCAGTAACACAGGCTCTTTCAAGCTCACTCTTGTCCCGTGCACACCGTGCGGGACAGCACCGGGGCACTCCCTGTGGTCTATCTAGCTTTACTCTAGCTTTGTTTTTGTTTTTTTAGTGTCAATTTTATTATGTCTGGTATAGCTCCGGTGATACGCTGAAAGACAAATATTATCTAAGAATATGTTCACACAGTGCTGTCGCTCGCATTACGCACAAATCGCACAGTGCCATGATGGGGCACCACCAGCTTGACCTAAAGCTGAGTTCACACCGCTGCGTCCAAATTTGCGTCGAACGTACATTTGAAGGAAGACACCCTGGATGCGTCCGAGGCGTCAAGCGCACATGTGCAGTGGAGGAGTTGTTGTGTCCCGGTGTTGCTGTCCCGGTGTTGCTGTCCCGGTGTTGCTGTCCCGGTGTTGCTGTCCCGGTGTTGCTGTCCCGGTGTTGCTGTCCTCTTGGTGCGATGGCAGAACATGTGGAGAAAGTGGCTTTGGTGTATTTACATTACAAAGTCCAAAAACAGAAGCGATCAGCTCCGGGGCTTGTCTGGGTCCCGCAGATTTGTTTTATTGTTGCAGGTTTTGTTTTGGGCCTTCTTCCGGGTCGCGCGTAGCTACCTCACTAGTGCGTAATCTCTGATTGGTTTGCAAACTTGCGTCCGATGCTGAAACACCCCTGACGCGCCGCATCCGACCCTCAAAACGCGCCGCAAAAACATCAGACTTTGAATGTAAACTGGACGCTTTGACACCGCGGTCTGAACGGGCCATAACAGTTTAGACTGAATGGCAATGGCCTATTAAATTACATTTACAGTTAAACATGGAGCATATCAGAGGCCTACTTGTCTTTAGTTTATAGTATCAGGTGCTCTCTTTCTCTAGCAGGTTTGAGATGCACACTGTACAAGCCACAGACAGATCAGAGGCACAGTTGAACGTACTTCTGACTCAGCAGATGTGTTTTGCAATCCATAAGGAGCAAACAGTCATGGA